>NC_133617.1:323143508-323463924 GCF_048593235.1 Sminthopsis crassicaudata | reverse complement strand
TCCACCCCTTTTGGGGCTTATTTTTCTTGACATTATGATAATATGAAAATATATTTTAAAGAATTGTAAAAAAAATTGTAAATATTTAACCTATATCCAATTTCTTGTTGATTAAAGGAAAAAAAGGATAAAAGAAAAAGGGGGGGAAAGATGGTAGAGAAGAAGAAAAAAGGCATTATTTCGAATTAGACTTTTAGTTGAGAGGGTAAAAGATAAGGATTCAAAAATTAACTTAAGCAGAATTTGTACACAGTCTTTAAAAAAATAAAAGGCTAAGAAAAAGAATATATTAAATAACAAAAAGCTTTGGATTAGGCATTTTATAAATAATTTTTCACTTGCTCCTCAAACAATCCTGAAAAGTAGGTTTATTATTTCCCTCATTTTAGCACTGCAGAAACTAAGGCAAAGAAATTTAAATAACTTTTCCAGGATCATATAGCTGGTAAATAACTACAAACATACACATGCAGTTACATATATGCCCTACTTCAGGAAAAATAATGCTAGAAACTAAAAATGAAGTGTATATAAATATAATTTTCAAAACTTTAACCAATAAAATGAAATGGAAAAATGACAGAATGAAAAGAAAATAAAACATCACAATCAGTTCCAAAGAGAAGCATACTTAAACCAAAGACAAACATCAAATAAAAATAGGTGACCAAAATTTATTATGTATCATATGAATAAAATGAAATATGAGGATACTATACTATCAAAATAAGCAAAAATAATTCAAATGCAAAAAAACAAATACAGAAATTATATTTAAGGAAGCAAAAATAACAAACCCAAATAATGTTGTCTATATTTTGTAAATAGAATAAACTAAATTCATAAATGGTTAATTAACTGAATTATAATAATATATATGTAATAATTGAAGTAATGTTTGATATTCCTCTGTTAGTATAAGAAAAATTTAATGACAAGATAATTTAGAAAATATTGAATTAGGCAATTTAATTGAAAAACCATTGCTTAAACAAAATACTCACAGAAACTATTTTTATTTATATCTATGTATTTATGTCTCTGTGATTTTATCTATGTATAAATATATTTAATACCAAAAGTAATATTTATAAAAACTAACCACCTATGAAGGACATGCAATTTTTATAATTTTAAATATCAGAAATGTTACTTAAATCTTTTATGGAATATAAAACAACCCAAATAATAATAATTTCATGAAGCACACACATTCACACAAAAACACACACACACAAACATAGACACCCAACAGGCATAGACCTAAGTGGAAATTTAATATAAGTCCTTGATAAATATATGGGTTCAAGATTTTTGTTTGATCTGAGTTCAGGGTGGCTACCCCTGCTTTTTTACTTCACTTAAAGGATAATAGATTCTGCTTCAATCTTTTACACTTATTCTGTATGTATCACTGTCCTTTAAAAGTGTTTCTTGTAAACAACATCTTATAGGATTCTTTTAATCCAATTAGGATTATGCTTTATAGGAGCCTTCATCCATTCACATTTACAGTTGCAAGTATTGGTTAAATGGACCTATTTTAGAAAAAGAAATAGAACAAGTTATTAATCAACTCCCTTAGAAAAAATCCCCAGGAACAGATGGATTTACATGTGAATTCTACCAAACATTTAAAGAACAATTAGCCCCAATGTTATATATACTTTTTTAAAAAAAATTAGGGATTGAAGGAGTTCCACTGAATTCCTTTTATGACAAACACATGGTATCCATACCAGGAAGGATGAAAACAGAAAAAAGAACATTATAGACCTATCTCTCTAATGAACATTGATGCAAAAACCGTAAATAAAATATTAGCAAAAAGATTACAGAAAATCATCCCCAGGATAATATAACATGACCAAGTAGGATTTATATCAGGGATGCAGGGCAGGTTCAATATTAGGAAAACTATTAATATAATTGACTATATCAACAACCAAATTAACAAAAAACATATGATCATCTCAATAGATGCAGAAAAAGGATTTGATAAATAAAATCCAACATCCATTCCTACTAAAAGCACTAGAGAGTATAGGAATAAATGGATGTTTCCATAAAATAGTCAATAGCATCTATTTAAAATTATCAGTAAGCATCATATGTAATGGCAATAAACTGAAACCATTCCCAATAAAATCAAGCATTAAACAAGATTGCCCACTATCACCATTGCTATTCAATATTGTATTAGAAATGCTAGTTTCAGCAATAAACAATGAAAAGGAGATTAAAGGAATTAGAGGAGTTAATGAAGAATCCAAATTATCTCTCTTTGCAGATAATATTATGGTATACTTAGAGAACCCCAGAGATTCTACTAAAATCTATTATAAATAATCCACAATTTTAGCAAAGTTGAAGGACACACAATAAATCCACATAAATCCTTAACATTTTTATGCATCACTAAAAAAAATCTAACAGCATGCTAAGCAAAGAGAAATTCCATTTAGTATAACTGTGGATAGTATAAAATAATTTGGAATCTATCTGTCAAAGGAAAGTCAGGAACTATATGGGCAAAACTACAAAACACTTTCCACACTAATAAAGTTAGATCTAAACAATTGGAAAATTATTAAATGCTCTTCCATAGGTCAAGTGAATATAATCAAAATGACAATATTATCTAAATTAATCTATTTATTTAGTGCTATACTAATCAGACTCCCAAAAAACTCTTTTCATGATCTAGAAAAAATAACAACAAAATTCATGTGGAAGAAAAAAAGGTCAAGAATTTCAAGGGAACTAATGAAAAAAAAAAAAAAAAAGAAAAGAAAAAAAGAAAAATCAAATGAAGGCAGTCTAGTTATATGTGATCAAAAACTATATTATAAAGCTGCAGTCACCAAAACCATTTGGTAGCGGTTAAGAAATTGAATAGTTGATCAGTGGAATTGGTTAGGTTAACAGGACAAAATAATCAATAACTAAAGCAATCTAGTGTGTTACAAACCCAAAGACCTCAACTTTGGGGATAAGAATTCACTATTTGACAAAAACTGCTAGGAAAATTGTAAATTAGTGTTTGATTCTTGCTAAGTGCTAAGTTGGTACTTAATTCTCTAGCTCAAAGTTCACACCTTTAGTTCAAACAAGGAAGTTCATTGGTTGAAGTATTTTTCCCACAAGCCCCTGAGTTATCCCACACCCTTTCTCTGGGTGGATAAAAGGAGAAGTTAGAGTCTGGGAAGTGAGTACTGGATTGGGTCAAGGAAAAGATGTCCTGTGGATTCACAAGTCCAGCAATCCCATACATTTGGAGGGGAAGAAGAGGAGAGAGAAAAAGATTCACAGAGAAAAGAAACCTCCTCCCAGAGAAGGATTACAATTGAGAGACAACAGGAACTTTACATTTTGGAGTCCACAACATGGGGCAAGGACTTTTGTTTATTCAGACGAGGACTTATTCTGAGCCCTTCAGAGGAGCTAGCCCAGACCTTTGCATTTATTTATTCTGAGCCCTTCAGAGGAGCTAGCCCAGACCTTCGCACTTTGGCCCCCAAACAGAGACTGACAAGATCCTGATTCCAGTGGAAAAGCCTCTGATCCAGATCTCAGTGGAAAATTCTCTCTGACCCAGAAGTGTGAGTAACAAGGAAACTTTTTAAAACTATGTTAAAGAGCTAAAGTAGAATTTCAGTGAAATGGGGCAAAAGCCTTCTGTTCAAGGAAAATGTTTAGAGAGCATTATCAAGGTTATGAAAAGCCAAGGATTGATTATAATTTTGGAGTAGATCACTGACCTTTTAAACACTGTGCAGGTCATATGTCCTTGTTTTTCTCTGGAAAAAGAATTAGATCCAGATGAGTGGAAATTAATAGGAGAGCAATTAATTGAAAATTACAATTCCAAACCAAACTCAATTACCAAAGATACACTTCATATGTACAATTTAATCCAAGTAGCTTTAAAAAGTGTTAGACTAAAGGAAAAAAAAAAAAAAAGAAAGAGCCAGAGGGGGAGGATCCAACTAAACTAGGTGAGAAGGATGAATCAGAAAACAATGGAGTTAAGTATAATTCTGAGCAACAGGAACATTTCCCATCTACTCCCTCAATTAACCCTTCAGGGGTAGAGCAAGAAGGAGGAGGGGAAGAGGCAGTAACAAGAACAGAATCCCCTGTTAAGCAACTTATGACAAGATTAGAAAAAGCATTGATTAAGGCTAAGAGAGAGGGACAGGATGTAAGTGATTTTATAAACGCATATCCTGTGATAGAAGAGATTGACTCTTTAGGTCAAAAAAGGAGAAGATATACACCTTTAGATTTGAATAAAATTAAAGATTTGAAAAAAAGGTTTTACCCTTTATGGGGTTACATAGGCTTCTGTTAAAATGTCACTAGAGGGTTTGTCTTATGAAGTCCTAACTTGTAATGATTGGAAATCCATAGCAAAGACATGTCTAGAACCTAGACAAAACCTGTTGTGACTTGTGGAGTTTCATGAATTATGTAAGATCAAAGTCAGATGCAATTTGGAAACAGGAGCTAACACACAATTCACTTTTGAGCAATTAGTTGGTGAAGGTCAGTATGTAGAGAATTCAGAACATATTAATTATACCATGACAGTATATGAGCAAATTGTTAAGGCTGCAATAAAAGCTTGGGTTTCCCTCCTGGGACAGAAAGATCAGGGGGAGGTTTTCACTAAAATAGAGCAAAGTCCCAAGGAACTTTTTGCGGATTTGGGGGACATGTGTAAAATGCTGTCAAAAGAACTAATGGAGAAAATGCAGCTACAGCAATAATGACCAGACATCTGGCTAAGGAAAATGCCAATGAGATTTGCAAAGGAATTATATGGGGACTAGACAAAGATGCTCCTTTAGAGGAGACCATAAGACGCTGTGCTACAGTGAGAACAAATACTTTGTACACACAGACTATGATGAACATGGAAAGACAGGGTACCTCCTGGCAAAGGACTTCTAGAGAAACTCGCTGGTGTTTTCAATGTGGAAAAGTTGGACATCTAAGAGCTCAATGTAGATGTGGAGATAGAGTGAGAAGACAGGCTGAGAGAAGACCTAAAACTCTATTTCCAAAATGTCACAAGGCTTCCACTAGGCCTCAGAATGCAGATTGACTCAGGAACCCAGCTCCAATATATCAATCAAAAGATAGGTGGGGCATGATGGCAACTGAGGTTATACCCAAAGAGTCTTTAGAAGGTCAGAACATTTATTTGATCAACCAGCAGAAAAGCAATCACATGGAAGAAAGGGATTACCTGATAAGTCAACCAAAAATCAATCAGATAGCAGAAATGGATTACATTTGGTGAGAATACAGGCCTTTTAAACCAACAGGGCAGTATCCAGTGTAAACAGCTTCAATGTATTTGCCACATGATGAGAAGAGATTTAGAAAGTGGTAATTAGAAGGAAATTAGGTAGGTTAACTGCCTGGGAGAGAGGTTTGCTTGTATTTTAACAGACAGAAGGTAACAGATGGAGAAGAAAACAGATGGGTGGCAACAAGCACCTGGAGGGAGATAGAAAAAGAGAAAAACTTCACAACAAAGGAGAAGATCTAAGAAACATCTGACCCTGAAAGAGCATGGCTGATAAGAAGACTATTAAAGATTCCCTAACACAAGATGAGACTATTGTAGGACTTTAAAACTTGCAGGAATTATTGGATTTCTGGCACATGAATTAATGGACAATGGACTTATGGACATTGTATAAATTCTCAATTTGGGATTATTTGATCATGTTATTTGTTACATCATTTCTAGCATGTGTTATGTTACTATGCGTTTATGTAATTTATGTAATTATGTGTAATACCTCCCATACTGATGGATTTATGTTTCATGGTCATGATCACCCTATGTTCTAAATCAAAAGAAATGGGATGATGTTAGATTCTTACTAAGTGCTAAGTTGGTAGTTAACAATTCTCTAGCTCAGAGTTCACATCTTTAGTTCAAACAAGCAAATGCATTGGTTGTAAGTATTTCCCACAAGGTCCTGCAGTACCCATAAGCACATTCTCTGGGAGGATAAAAAGAAGCAACATTGAGTCTGGGCAACAGTCTAGACTGAAACCTCCCAGTGAAGGATTACAACTGAGAGACGACAGGACTTTACTGACCAATTCTAGGTATCACTTTATCTAAAGATTATCAAACTGAGAACAACATATTAATAATAACAGTAATAGTAAAAGAATAAAAATAATAGCAACTATGGCTTTATTTTATGTGATTTAAACAGTACATAGTGCATGATCTTTCTAATGTAATCTTTATAATAACATTACTGTGGATCCTATTTTCCTAATTTTATGAACAATAAAAGTAAGGTTACAGAAGTTTTTTACTTGTTCAGGATCATTGACTTTGTGGGTGTATGAATGGGATTTAGACAAATAAAAACAAAACATTTTCCTGACTAAAATACTGCTATATCTAAAGATCAGCAAATGTAAAATCATGAGAATATTAATATTTATCACATGTCTGAAATTGGTCAAATTACTTAACATCGTTAGATTTATTCTTCTACCTGCAAAATGAATTTAATACTAGCTTTCCTGTCTCATAACAAATTTATAAATCTCAGTGTACTAAATCTGAGTTAGATACATTATCATTATCACCTAGTAGGCATCTAGTTAGTGTTTCTCAGTGAATGAATTAACACCTGGATTTAGATCTTTTTATCCCAACAGCATTTTATTCATCTAATGAATATAAATTTGGAATTTTGCCATTAAAGCTATTATGGTAAAAGCTGGAGGAAACCGCTTTTTTCCAAAATTAAAGGACTAAACCATTAAAATTTGTATACATGTTTAAATATGTATTTACATTTGTGTATGTATGTAAATATTGTTTAATCTTCATTAAAAGATTCAAGAAATATGACTCAATAACAATAACAACATTTTTATAAATAAGCATATGAAAAAACAATTTAGCTAGTTCCAAAAGTACTGAAGATAGGACCTCTTGTTATAATATGGATTTTAATTCTACCTATTTTGAAAAAAAAAAACAATTAATGGAGTAATCACTTAAATATTTTGTAGCAAACATTGGATTTATTTTAAAATGCTAAAATTACAATAGTTTCTCTCACAGAAGTCTTTTATGGTGTTCAATAAATTAAGATTTGGTAAAAGTAGCTATCAATCCAAAAGGCCATAGCTAGAATTTCCATGAAAGATACAAAGATTTTATAATTTTTGTAGAACATGATGTTAACCATAATAATTATCTTCCATTTGCCTTACTTTTATGCATGAAAATTAAGCAACTGTAGGGATCATCTATATTGAGGAGACACCCTTATAAGGATCTATATGTGTATCTAGATAGACCAATAAACAAATAACTGAAGAACACAGAGATATGTATATAACATGGGTGTAGAAGATATGCTCAAATAAAACAGTATTTTTTTCTCACACTTCAGAGCAAACTTCTTAAACTGTGGATTGCAATCCCATATAAGGTTTTGTAACTGAAGGTGGGGAGAGTTGTCTCAAAAAGTTTGGCAATAGGAAAATGTTGCAAAAAGAAAAATATTCTGCCAAAATTTTATTTTTATGTATTTTTTTATATTTTATATACATCCTTTGTGACACCCCTATGGACTACTCTAACCTGGTAGCTTCCCTTAGAGCTACTCTTAATGCTCGTCCGTCAATGGCATGGCTGGGCCACATTTACCCATCTTCGGGCACCAACTCGGATCCCATAGAGACAGACCAGTAGGGGTGAAGCAAAAGAGAACTTTATTCTGAGATAGCACATATTTATACCCCACTGATGATATGGGGAAAGGGGGAAGTCCTCTAGGAACCTGGCATAATGGGATTGGCCAGAGAAGAAGGAAGGAGGCATGCTAGGCTTTTAGAGCACTAAGGAGGGAGGCATGGTTCCTGGAGTCAGACACTGCCTCTTGGGCCTATGCCCCACCTCCATATAGGACTCACCTGTGCCTCAGAACCTCTCATCCCTCAGGTCCTCCCACATGCCTTGAATTGCATTCATTGCTTCTAGAGGCTTTTTAACCCTTACAATCCCTCTCATTAGTTTGTTTTACATTAAATTTCTTCATGATTTATTATCAGCAAATGTTTGATTTGCATGCCTATATATTCCGGCTTGTATAAAAATTTCTTAGCCAAAAAAGGGATCCTGAGTAGAAACAGTTTAAAAAGGTCTGTATTAGAGAAACTGTGATAAAATCACTAGTTTACTCTTAACAGACTGCTTTCCACAGTAGAAAATTAACATATACATAGAATGTAATTATAAATGCATGTTGTATATGTTAGTTCTCCTCTAGAGTTCTTTGAAAATATTTTTTTTTTTAATTTTTGTCTTTGTGTTTTTTGCTCCAAACATCAAACATGGAATGCTTGGCTCTATGTGGATATTTAAAAAAAAAGACTCTCTGTGTGTGTGTGTGTGTGTGTGTGTGTGTGTGTGTGTGTGTGTGTATGTGTGTGTGTGTGTGTGTGTGTGTTTTATATAAGTATATATTATTATTGTTATTATTAATTATCTTCAAATGGTACATGACACAGTGGATACAATATGGCTCTGGAGTAAGAAAGACCAGACTTTTGCTCTCACTTCAGTTAATTACTACCAACATAAATCTGGGCAAATTACTGAACTTTTCTTACACTAAGAGCTTCCATTTTAGTAATTGAGCCAAGATGGCAAAAGTAGACAGGTTTTTGAGCTCCTCCTAACTTCTCTCAGATCAACAATAGATCAAGCCTCTTAATGGCTTTGTAGTAACAGAACACATAAACATTTGGTATGTGAAAATTTTCCAACAGAAGATGTTTTGGAAGAACTTCAAGAAATGCCTATCTTAATCAGGCAGCAGGGATGGATAGTTGTAGGCCACTCAGGCTCAATGAAGCTCAGTGTAGTGCAGTGCAAGGAGACCAAAGAAAGAGAGGCTTCTGCATGGCAATTTAGTAGGAGACAGCCAAAATACATTAGTGTCGGTTACTCTGTCTTGGTTCGTAAGCCAATGGATTAGAAGACTAGCTGTGAGATATGCAACACAACTACAAAAAGCAAATAGTGAGCTCCTGAACCCTAGCATATCAAACAAGGTTTGGTCATGCCCACCCTGCATGAGAAGGAATCCAACAGCACCAGCCCCAGGACAGTTTGAAGCTGCTGTTGCTTATATAGGATGCTTAATAAAATGTCCATTTTGTCCTAAGAGCAGAACTCAAACATTAAAACTGAGCAACAACAAAAAAAAAAGTAACAACAACAAGCTCTGACTATAGATAGGTTTATGGGCACTGGGAAAAACAGATCTTAAACCCTCAGGACACAAGGCAAACTTCTCTAGATGAAGCCTCAAAGGGTGCTAAGAGTTGATCAAGTCAAAAGGCTCTTTTGCAAGTATTTTAAAAGAGTCTTAAAAGGTAATAAGAAAAATGAGGAACTCTGACTGAGTTTTATTGGGCTTATATGCTCTCTTATCATAGGTATGGATCTTGTACAACTATATTAAATACTAAGTACATGTACTGAACTACCATTGTCTTTATTCATTCCACTGAATTAACACCTTGTAAGAATCAAATTCAGAGTTCTGACCCATAACATCATATAGAGAATATAGGCTCACACAAACTCAGCCAAAGGAAGAAACATACATTCTGTCTTCCACCTTTGTGGAGGCTGAAGCACAAACCTTTGGATTTAGAGAGATTCAGAGGGCAGAGAAGACAGGTGAGAGCTCAAACTCTCAGAGCCAAGGAGAGAGGTAGGCCTCTAAGAAAACTAGCTGAGCCCCAAGTAAAGGAGATAGGACTTTGAAAGAGATAATAAAGGATTTGAACTTTAACCCCTGGCTACTCATGTGGTGATTACTGAACTGAAATGAAGGCTTCTTTCAAAGACCCCAAGAAAACAGAAAACAAGAGAACATTACAATTGAGCTTTCAGATGTCCTCCTGTTCTTTCTCCTCACACTCCCTTGTCTGGCTGTCCACATTAAATTTTTTCCTTATTTTAACTACTTGTGGGATTCCTTAAAGCCAATTGTATTATGTTGCATATATAGAATGTTTCTTTAGGAATTGAATCAAGACCATTATCATTGTATTATTAGATTAGTTTCTCCCCACTAGTTTCCACTTATCTGCTGCTAATTTTTCTTCCTTAGAGAACCAAGGAGATGTGTACTACAATATTTCTAAGAGTTTGCTGATCTACTCTCAAGTTACCAACAAACCTTACTTCATTATTAATCTAACTATGCTTCCTACACACTTCCCTTGGGATAGGGAAGGCTCTTTTGTTAGTATTTGCCCTGTTTTTGCTAAAAAAAACAAAGTGAATAATTTACTCACCCTATTTCTAGATCACAGACACTTCTCCTCTGAGTTTATGATCATATCAATCAAACTGCTGAGTGTAGGTCCTGATGTCCAGAGCCTCAACAATGTAGTATGATTCTTTCAGTGACCCATGTTGGGCACCAAAATGTAACATCCTGTCTAGCTCTCTGGAGGACCTTGGGACCAGCCTTGGTCTTAATGAAGGAGTGAAGGATAGTCAAAAATGGAATGTCTCATTTCTAGTCCTTCTTAGCCCTTTAATACCTTGGTATGATTATGTCATTGCAGCACACTATGTATGTGTGAACTAGAGAACCATTACATCACCATGCTGAGTACTAAGTATATATATATATATATATATATATATATATATATATATATATATATATATATATATATATATATATATATATATATATATACACATACATGTGTGTGTGTGTGTGTGCGTGTGTGTGTATGTGTATATATATATATATATATATATATATATATATATATATATATACACTAAAGAAACTATCATCTCATCAGTTCCACTGAGTTAACACAATCTTGTAAGTATCCTTGTTTCAAGTATACCTCTCCAAAGTTCTGGCCATCTACAGTTTGGTTACAAAAGAATGGCATGTAAAACACCAAAGTCCTTCAATGTTAGACATGTATTGAACTATCTTTTTGTATCATTTAATATTTTAATAAAATGTAGAAATCATTTATTGCAATGTGATCTGAATGGAGAATATTTCTATTATTCCCATGAAAAGCACAGATGGTTCTGCTTTATACAAGGTTAGCTATAGGTTTTTTGGCAGATATTTGTTATTGCTTTTTCTCTTTTGTCAGTGAAGGCTAACCCACCTAATAGCATTGCTGTGAGGAATATTTTGTGGAATAATCATATAACAAACTGCATAGACTAAGCAGTTGAAAAGGGTAATAACTAATGTAGTAGATGAGAAGTGTTTGTATAAAACAGAAATAACAGGCTCATCCATCTTCCAATCTGGTGCTTTAGAAGTTCTACACTCAAAGTATTTCAAAAGTAGGCAAGATTTTTTTATTACAGTTTTGCTCCGCATTCTGAAAATAAAATCAGGAAGCCTGTAATTAAAATAGCATTAGTTCTTTTCACTTCCACATAAAATGTTTTAATGTTCTGGCCCAATGCCATAGTGTTGATTAATTTCATTGACACTATGTTAATGCCCAAATCTCTACCAAAGACAAAATTATTCATACACTTGTTCTTAAGATCATACTTATTCATTTTATCTTTAAAAGCAAATTTTAGAGTTTCACATTTATCCATGTTGAATTTGATCTTATCAGAATTCCATCATCAGCCTATCCTGTCAAGAGCTTTTCAGATACTGATTTGGTCATTCATTGTCGTAAGACACCATTTTATCTTTGTAATACTTGCAGATCCAGATTGAAGGATATGTGTATGTGTGTTTAAGTAGTTGCCATATAAAAGATGTACCCAAGAGAGTTATTCAAGTTAACTTTGATCCATTAATCAGTACTGTGACTTCAGGTATGTCATTAGTAGCAGATTTCTCCTAATTCAACTTTTGTCAAGGCCATATTTTATTATATTTTCAATAACAACAAAAATTTTGGCTAAATTATATTATGTATGACACACATACATATATATGTATATATATATATATACATATATGTATATATGTATATATATACACATTATATGTACCTCTATGTGTATATATTATATATATATATATATATATATATATATATATATATATATACACACACATAGAGGTATATATAATATATGTTTATACACTATATATGCATATATGTATATACTCACACATATGCATATATATAAAAACATTTCTCAGACCATTAAAATATGAACACTGTCATGTGTTGCTGATGAAGAATGGATTGGGCCCCAAGATCACAATAGATTTCCTCATGATTAAGAATGATTTACAATAGTGCATGTCTTTGAAAGACTAGAATTTAGTCTAATTATTCATTTGTGCTAAGGATACACATAATTTTTGTGATTTCAGTTCTAAAATTATTCAAATTTAGAATGAGAAATTATACATTAATAAAATATGCCTCCTTGAATTCCATTCTCTTAAAAATGGAAATATCCAATCTTCAATAGACAAAAGCTTTTATCACAGGAATTATGTTATAAATATGAGAATTATTCAGTTTCACTTTTCTTTACTTACCTTTCATTTGAAGTTATGGAATGAGTAAACATATGTAAATTGATAGGCAAAGTAAAATGCTGATCTCCATCTCAAAAAATACTGGAGAAATAACTTACATATGCTATTGATTGACTAAGAACTCTAGGTGATAAAAGAGCTAAAATAAGAAAAGTGATATTTCATATATTTGTAAAGAATAAAAATGAGTTTGTAAATGGATTCCCTCTTTTGCTACCATTTCCTCCTTTGCACAATCATATACTGAATGTTTAATTTCATTGCAGATTTAATTTACAGTCAATTGTTTAGGCAAAAAAAATCTACATCTTTAAAACATTTTAGAACAGTGGATTAAAGGAAATTTAACCAAGAAATACATATGGAATGTATGCTTATTTATGATTTTTGATGCTGGTAAAGTAGAAATAGAGACATAAATATTTAAAAGTTGAATAATTATATGTTGTGTTCTTGCTTCCTTTCAAGATAACATGCAAACAGTTATTTCAGTGCTATATATTTTAAATGGTAAACACATCATATATGAAAAACATATCAGCATTTTGTTTAGGATCATATTTCAAAAAATTAAAGAGAATAATTCAGAATAACATATTCAAAATATAAAGAGGGATTTCTAAAACTGAGCCTGATAATAATTGCAAAGTTTATCTGAGCCAGTCATGCTTATGGATGTTAAAACTTCAAGCATGGATTCATCAGGGAAAGGACAAATGCATTTTAAATAGAATTGGAACAAGAAGGGTATAGTAGTATATATCAAATAAAGAATGTTATTTTCAGGGAATGAGGTTTCCATTTGGTTGGATGGGATTTTTGTCCTTTTCTCTTTTTCTTAGCAGCCATAAATCAATATTAATATACACATGGGTATAATTTTATTACTGGAGTAGAAGAATAGAGATAGACAATGATGCAGGTATTTAATCACCCAAACCATTAAAAGTAATGTATGATAGAGTTATGTATTTGTTATGCTATACACAGGAAGGGAAGCAAGAAAAATTATTTAACTGATTTATTGGTAGGTCTTCTGAATTTCTTGACAAACTGAACTTTAAGGATTAGATGTATTACTAATATAGTAGTTATACTAGAATTATTTATTGAATTTTTAAAACATGTAACAGGCCTCAAACTGAGTAAAATGCTAAGATATTCCTAGGTAATTTTGGGTTTAACTTTATCATTTAATCTATCCTGTAAAATGTGAAAGAAAATCATCTCTGTAAAGACCTTGTGAGGTACATTAAATTATTTTTTTTAATGATAGGGACCTGAAGATGTGAACTATTCCTATGATTTTATTCAGCACTCCAGACAAAGAAATTATCTTTACTGAAAAAAGACAGCAAGCTTTCATGAAATTTATCTTCTGCTCATATATGATAGGAGTCTTTTCTAGTCAGACTCAGAGAGGTCTTCAGAATCCAAGGCTAGTCTGCTA
The DNA here is from genome assembly GCF_048593235.1 of Sminthopsis crassicaudata. Classification (NCBI taxonomy): domain Eukaryota; kingdom Metazoa; phylum Chordata; class Mammalia; order Dasyuromorphia; family Dasyuridae; genus Sminthopsis; species Sminthopsis crassicaudata. Next base: position 323,449,890 of record NC_133617.1, on the reverse strand, counting down.
TACACTATGACATATTGTCTCTTTGTTTAAGATCATTGTGAAATTTAAAATGGTTATTCTGTTTTACTGCACATATTAAAAAATTGTGTATTTATTAAAAAATAAGATTTACTTGAGTTAATCTTAGTATTTCTATTGACCTTTCATACAAATTACTCTCATTTATTAAGGCTATGAATCTTCTAGAACAGAATATCAGCCTAGAATTCCAGATTAAGTGGGTTGAAGTTCTGCCTCTTATAGCTATCAGCAAAATGAGAAAAGCATTTAAATTCCCTGTCTCAAACAAGTTATCTAAGACAATATTACTTGCTGAACTATTTCTGATCTGTGTTGGCAGTAGTTTTCTTGCTTAGGAGTTATTACCTGGTTAAATCCCAGTTCTGGATATCCAAAAAAGAAATCACTTGGGAAAATAAGTAAACCCATTATAAATCTGCATGTTTTAGATATCATTTTATATATGTACCTGCACAAATATGCTTATGTGACATTAGGAGCAACTAAGATTTTATTAACAAACACTAAACGTTAATATATTAATAGTATTTCTATCTTATTGTAAATTGTTGAATATGTGAAATGCAGAGACAGGTTTTCCTTGATATATCATGTTAAAAATCATTCTTCTGCTCAGAATTGTGGGATAAACATTCAAACATTTAAGCATTATCTCTCTTTCCTCAAACTAACTCCTCCACTAAAAAAAAAAAAAAAAAACTCTTAAAAATAAACAGGAGCCTGAGGAGGACTGGAGGACCTAAATTTGAGCCCCAGGAGAAAATTCAGAAAATAAGAGTAATGAGGCCCGACACAACATTATCCACAACTCAATATTAAAATCTGATCATAATAATAAGTTGCTTGAAAAAATATATATGAATACATATATACATGCACACATATAGCTAAGGATGGAAAAATAACTCAATCACAGGTAGAATAACATCAGATAGTCACAAATGTCAAACATATTTTGAAGAACATAAATAGAAATTAATGGAAAAAAAAGATACTTGTAAAATGATATAAATGACATCTAAATTTTAAAAAATAGGAAGTCTAGGAGATAGGAAAATAAAAGGATTTTAGAAGGTGTTGCAGATTAAGATATAGGAGGATGAGGGAAAAGTAAATGAGAAATATAGGAATGGATAAAATAAGTAATAAGAGGGTAAGGGAGAAAGATAAGGTAACACAGATTAGATAAAAATAGAGGCTAAGAAGGAAAATAGATAAAACTAAAATGGATGGAAATTCACAAATAAAAGTTATAATTGAATGGAAATATAATTAATTCAATCATAGAATGGAAATGTTTAGCAGAATGTATTAAAATTAGAATTCAACAATATTTTCTTTATAAGAAACACATTTCCAAATGGATGATTACACAGAATTTTAAACCTAGAACAGAAGTAGAATTTACATTGCTTCAGTACCTGAAAAAATGCAGGCATAGAATTATGATTTTAAAGTTATGGAAAAATATGGATATAATTAAAAGAAAATTCCAGTATAAATTCATTTTGATAACAGTTTTCCGTGGACACTGACGCAATATCAATACTGCACCAAATAAACGAGCATCTATAATTTGAAAAATTATGTGAATTCTAAGTAGTAGAACAATAATCATAAGGATTTTAATTTCCCCTTTCAGAAATAAATAAATCTAACAACAATAAAAATATTAGAGAGACAAGATTCTCACTTGGATAAAATAGAGAAAGATAAAATCAAGAAATTGGGCTTGCAACTAAAAAAACTAGAACAAGAACAAATTTAAAACCCCAATCAAATACCAAATTTTAAATTCCAAAAATAAAAGGAAAGATCAATCAAATATAAACTAAAAAATCTACTAAATTAATTAATAAAACAGAGTTGGTTTTATGAAAAAAATAGATAATTTTTAGTTAATTTGATTAGAAAAAGGGAAGGAGAAAAATCAAATTGTTAGTCTCAAAAATGAAAAAGGAGAACTTTTCACCAATGAAGAGGAAACTAGAGCAATTATTAGGAGTTATTTTGCCCAACTTTATGTCAATAAATTTGACAATCTAAGTGAAATGGAAGAATACCTACAAAGATATAGATTGGCCAGATTAACAGAAGAGGAAAAAATACTTATATTGTCCCATTTTAGAAAAATAAATAGAACAAACTATTAATTAAGTACCTAAGAAAAAAATTCCCAGGACCAGATGTATTTACATGTGAATGCTACCAAATACACAAAAAACAATTAACTCCAATACAATATAAACTATTTGAAAAAATAGAAAATGAAGGAGTCCTACCAAATTCCTTTTATGCTACAGACATGGTACTGATACCTAAACCAGATAGGATGAAAACAGATAGTCCCATACCTGTTAAATATGTTAAAGTATATGTTAAATACAGTATATGTATACATATTTATACAGTTATCTTGCTGCACAAGAAAAATCGGATTTAGAAAGAAGGTAAGAATAACTTGAGAAGGAAAAAACAAAAATGCAAGCAAACAAAAATAGAAAGAGTGAAAATACTATTTTGTTTTCCATAATCATTTCCCAGTGTTTTTTATCTGAGTGTAGCTGGTTATGTTCATTACTGGTCAATTGGAACTGATTTGGATTCTTTCATTGTTGAAGAGAACCATGTCCATCAGAATTGATCATCATATACTATTGTTGTTGAAAGGTATAAAGATATCCTCACTCTGCTCATTTCACTCAGCATCAGTTGATGTAAGTCTTTCCAAGCCTCTCTGTATTCATCCTGCTGGTTATTTCTTATAGAACAATTATATACCACAACATTCATATACCACAATTTATTCAGCCATTCTCCAATTGGTGGGCATCCATTCACTTTCCAATTTCTAGCTACTGCAAAAAGGGATGCTACAAATGTTTTTTTACATATAGGTCCCTTTCCTGTAAAGGGCTAAAACTTTGAAAAAGTGCACTTGAATCAGACAACCAAGTACTTAAGGCTAATTACCTATTAAAAATAAGACAATGACTCTTAGCATATGTTTGGATAAATGGCTCTTCTCTGCATTGGTGCTGGCTCAATGTTTGGTGTAAAGATGTAAGGATTAGAGGGTGGGGGACAGAGGCCAGACTCACTTGGGCACAGAATGAGGGGGAGAATGGTGTAAGATTTTGGACTCCAGAATCCTGAAGAGATTTTGGCAAAACCCCTGGCAGTTTGTCTCCTTTACTTCTCCACCTAAAAACCAAGGACTTTTACTTATCTTGATTTTGGCTGATCCTGAGGCCTCCAGTATGCTAGCCCACACTTTACTCTTTCCCTTCTTCAATATTGTATCATACCAATTCCAATGTACTCATTGAGTATAGAAAAGCATGCATAGACTTGCATAAAATAATGAAGAGTAAAATTAGTAGAACCCAGAGAATGTTGCATATACCAACTGCGTATTGTTTTAAGAAAAAATAGTAACAAGTTAAACCATTTTTTTACTATTAAAAATATCTGTTTACTACAAAGGGTCTAAGAAAGAAGACACTATCTTCATCCAGAGAGATAAAATCATAAATAGAACTATTTATAGAATGATACATATGTTTAATATGTGCATATAAATTTAATGTGATTATATATATAATATGCATATTATGTACACAAACATATGTCTATCTATATGCAGTGTAGCCATATTTTAGGAGGGAGGGAAGAAAAAGGGGAAAAACAATATAAATGATAAATTTATCCTATTTTGGAAGGAATGGCAAATTATATATAATAGATTTGCAATTTTACATACAAATATATTTTTATTATACTACTGTCATATGGAAATGATTGTTTTGAAAAATAAAATACATAAAAGTAGAAAATGATTTGAAAAGAAAGATAATTAGATTCTAAATCATGTATCAGCTGAGGAAAAAAAAAAAAATCCTTGTTTTTCTCCCAGAAATACTTTTTGATTTTAAGTAAGTGTCTATAAGCACCATTACCTGAGAAAAGGTCAGATTGAGATATTGTCTCAGTCACATAATTCCACTGATATAAAAATTGTAGCATCGAGGGCTTATGAATCATATCTCCTTCTCTATCTAATTTGTCTAGTCATAATTGTTTCTTTTAACTTTATGCTCTCAAATTCTTAAGACGTTCTAATTAATCTACTATAAAAATATATTCACTACTGGAAAAAAAGAGTATAGATTACATTTGTTTTTGCCTTGTTCTACTCAAATAATGCACTCTATATTCAATTAAACTATGCCAGATTTCTCACATTGAAACTATTCATTTTAACTTATGGATCGAGTTCCATTAGCTTAAATAATCATATTATATCTTGTACTAAAATTTGTCAGTTGGTTAAAGGATGTTCCCCTTCTCAAATAATAGTAGCAACAGCACCAGAATAGCCATTTTCCTCCTAGTTTCTATCAAACTTTCTTTTGTCTTGCCAAAAAAACATTCTTTCAAAAGTCATTCAGATGTTTTGCTTGCCATCTTTTCCCTAATATCATATGTTTTTTATGACATAAAAACTTTTCCAAAGGAATGTATTTATAATGATGATAAAGAAATTATTATATAATAATTAATGATTGGTGTTCATCTATACAACTGAAAAAGCAAGAAACTTGAGTGAAATTGTATATAGAACAGAACATTTGATAAGTGAAAGTACCTATTTGGGAAAGAAGTCATAAATATGGTGGAAATTTTCTTAGTTCACAGATGTTGAACTAAAAAAATCATACTCAATGATCTATATTTTGTGTTTATCTGATCTATTTCCTTTATTTTTCGTCTCAAGAAACTGGATCCAAAAAATTGTAAGTAGTAGATTCAGCTCATATGACCATTATAAGACAATAGATTTGACCCTAAACCATTTGTCTAGGGAGGCAGCTTTATTTCTTCTATATTACATTTCTTCCTAGTAGAAATGCATGTCAGTCAGTAACTTAGATAAATTATGTCTAGGACAGTGATCAAGACAGAAGAATGAACTTAAGTGTTTAGTGAGGAAAGAAAACTTAAAAAGATTGGTGAAAGAGAACTTTATCAAGTTTTGTTCTCCTATGACTAACTAAGTGTATGTGTTATGATACTAAAAGAAATAGAGAAATCAGAATTTCATGCAATTTTTAACCTAATCCATCCAAAGCTCCTGCTAATACTTTTGATTTAATTTGATTTATTCTTAATTATGTATAAATATTTCCTTCACTTTCCCCAACTGCTAGGCTTCCTATTCTCTAACTTTTGTCAGGGTTTTGTTGTGAATCTTAATATAGAAATTAGTTTTTTGTTTTGTTTTGTTTTGTTTCTTTCCTCATTTTGCCTCCAAATTAATGAAGAACAAAAATAAAGTCACATGTTTGAGTTCTGATTCAGGGAGAGAAAGCACTTTTTAGAGAAAGTGCTTGTTGAACTAGGGGGTTATCATTTTGGTCAATGTGTGAGTTGGGAACATCACTTTTCATAATTTACCATTTATTGAGTACTCATAGGGTGATCTATGAAATATATAAAAAGCATGCTTAAATGAAGAGAAAAAAGAAAGTTAAAGATGTGTGAAGTATTTCTATACTCAATTACTTCTAAGGTTACCTATAAGAGACTGAAAGCTTTTTAATGCACGTTAATAAAATATTTCTTGATGAAGTCTGAAAATATGTGTGGAATCTTATGTGCCACAAACTGCTCAACTGAGATTAACATATATGTTAAGGATGATTTATTTTCATGTAGTGTGGCTCTTTTATTTATTTTTTTGTATAATAGTTTTTATTTTCAGAAATACGCAATTGCCAAACCTTTTGTTCTAAATTTTCCCCCCCTTCATTCCACCCCCAGCCAAATGGCAGGTTGATCAATATATGTTAAATATGTTAAAGCATAAATTAAATACAATATATGTATACATGTCCAGATAGTTATTTTGCTGTACTAAAAGAATTGAACTTTGAAACAGCGTACAATTAGCCTGTGAAGGAAATTTAAAATGCAGATGAACAAAAATACAGGGATTGTTAATTTTATATAGTGGTTCACACTCACTTCCCTACATTCTTTCGCTGGGTCTAGCTGGTTCAGTTCATTACTGCTTTATTGGAACTGATTTGGTTCATCTCATAGTTGAAAAGAGCCATGTCCATTAGAATTGATCATCATATAGTGTTGTTGAAATATACAGTGATCTCCTGGTCCTGCTCCTTTCACTCAAAATCAGTTCATGTAAGTCTCTCCAGGTCTTTCTGAAATCATCCTTCTGGTTATTTCTTACAGAACATTAATAGTCCATACCATTAATATATTCAACCATTCTCCAATTGAGGGGCATCCACTCAGTTTCCAGTTTCTGGCCACTACAAAGAGGGCTGCCACAAATATTTTTTGCACATACAGGTCCCTTTCCTTTCTTTAAGATCTCTTTGGGATATGAGTCCAGTACTACTACTGCTGGATCAAAGGATATGCACAATTTGATAACTTTTTGAGTATAGTTCCAAACTGCTCTCCAGAATGGCTGTATGTGTTCACAATTCTACCAACAATGTATCAGTGTCCCAGTTTTCCCATATCCCATTTAACATTTTCCATTATCTTTCCCTGACATTCTAGCCAATCTGACAGGTATGTAGTGTTATCTCAGATTTGTCTTAATTTGTATTTCGTTGATTAATAATGACTTGGGACAGCTTTTCATATGGCTAGAAATAGTTTTGATTTATTCATCTGAGAATTGTCTGTTCATATCATTTGACCATTTATCAATTGAAGATTGGATTGATTTCTTATAAATTAGAGTCAGTTCTTTGTATATTTTGGAAATGAGACCTTTATCAGAACCTTTGTAAAAATGTTTTCTCAGTTTATTGCTTCCCTTCTAATCTTGTCTGCATTAGTTATGTTTGGGCAAAAATTTTTCAATTTGATATAATCAAATTTTCTATTTTGTAATCAATAATGATCTCTAGTTCTTCTTTGGTCATAAGTTCCTTCCTTCACCACAGATCTGAAAAGTAAACTATTCTATATTCTTCTAATTTATTTATAATCTCATTCTTTATGCCTAGATCATGAACACATTTTGACCTCATCTTGGTGTATGGTGTTAAGAGTGGGTCAATGCCTAGTTTCTGCCATACTAATTTCCAATTTTCCCAGCAGTTTGTCAAACAGCGAGTTCTTCTTCCAAAAGCTGGAGTCTTTGGGTTTGTCAAACACTAGGTTAATAAAGTTGTTGACTATTTGTCCTTTGAACCTAACCTATTCCACTTATCATCTAGGCTATTTTTTAGCCAGTACCACTGCTTTATAATATAATTTTAAATTTAGCACAGCTAGGCCACCTTCATTTAATTTTTTTTTTCATTAGTTCCCTTGAAATTATTGACCTTTTGTTTTTCCATATGAACTTATTTGTTGTTGTTGTTATTTTTTCAAGGTCATTAAATAGGTTTTTAGGAATCTGATTAGTTTAGCACTAAATAAATAAATTCATTTAGGTAGTATTGTTATCTTTATCATATTTGCTTGCCCTATCCAAGAGCATTTAATATTTTCCCAATTTGTTAGATCTGACTTTATTTGTGAAGAAAGTGTTTTATAATTTTGCTCATATATTTCCTGATTTTCCCTTGGCAGATAGATTCCTAAATATTTTATGCTTTAAATGGAATTTCTCTTTGTAAATCTAACTGTTGGATTTTGTTACTGATATATAACAATGCTGATGGCTTATGTGGGCTTATTTTGCTAATGCTGTGAATTATTTCTAACAGCTTTGTATTAAAATCTCTGAGGTACTCTAAATAAACAGTCATATCATCAGCAAAGAGTGATAATTTAGTTTCCTCATTACTTACTCTAATTCCTTTAATTTCTTTCTGAACTGTTATTGCTGAAACTAGCATTTACAATACAATATTGAATGGTAATGGTGATAGTGGGCAACCTTGTTTCACTCCTGATTTTATTGGGAATGGTTCTAGTTTATCCTCTTTATACATGATGCTTATTAATTGTTTTAAATAGATTCTATTTATTATTTTAAGGAAAAGTCCATTTATTCCTATACTCTCAAGTGCTTTTAATAGGAATGGATGTTGGATTTTATCAAATGTCTTTTCTGCATCTATTTAGATGATCATATGTTTTTTGTTAATTTGGTTATTGATATGGTCATTCATAGTAATAGTTTTCCTAATATTGAACCAACCCTGCATTCCTGGTATAAATCCTACTTGATCATGGTATACTATCCTGGGGATGATTTTCTTTACTCTTTTTGCTAATATTTTATTAAAGATTTTAGCATCAATATTAATTGGGAAGATTGGCTATAATTTTCTTTCTCAGTTTTCAAGCTACCTTTTTAAGGTATCAGTACCATGTCTGTGTTATAAAAGGAACACACTTGGACATAGATCTAGGAGAGATAATCTGAGGATTATTGGACTTCCTGAAAATTATGATAAAAAAGAGCCTAGACCCTATTTTACAGGAAATCATCAAAGAGAACTGCCATGATGTAATAGAATCAGAAGTTAAAATAGTCACTTTCTGAAAGAGACCCCAAAATAAAAACTCCAAGGAATATTGTGGATACATTTAAGAACTGTCAGACTAAGCAAAAAAATATTACAAGCAGCCAGAAAAGAATAATTCATATACTGAGGAGCCGCAATAAGGATCAGGATCTAGCAGGTTCCAAATTAAAGGATTTAAGGGCTTGGAATCTGATATTCCAAAAGGCAAAATACCATGGAATTCAGCCAAGAATAAACTACCCAGCTAAACTTAACATTTCCTTCCATGGAAGAAGGTAGACATTTGATAAAGCAGGTTCATTCCATTTATTCCTCATGAAAAAACCAGAGCTAAACAAAAACTTTTGACCTTTAAATATAGGGCACAAGAGAACCAAAAAAGTTAAAAAGAACGTGAGAAAGTTCTTGTTGTTATGTTAATACATAAAGAGCATGTGTATAATTTGATTTTACTTTTATAATACAAAAAAAGGAAGAAAAAGTGGAAAGGGGATTGTATCAGAAAAAGGGGAAAGGGGAGATAAAAATAAGGAAATTGCATTTCATGAAGAGGCAAAAGAAACCTATCATATTAGAGGGAAATTAGGGAGGGAGAGGGACATTGTGTGAATCTTACTCTTATCAGGTTTGGCTCAAAGAGAAAGTATTAGGTATATTTGTTCACTTAGAAACTTCTCTCACTTCAATAAAAAATGGGAGAGGAAAAGGGAACAGAAAAAGAGGAATGAGGGAAAGGTATAAGAAAGGGAAAGGGACTCAAATGGGGTAGGAGTGATTCTAAAGAGGGAGAGCTACATGAGGCAAGTATTTAATGCTGGGAAAAGATTAAGGGGGGAAAGGAAAAAAAAGAGCATAATCTGGGGATAATAAGATGGCAGGAAATACAGAATTAGTAGTTTTAACAATAAATATGAATGTGATGAACTCCCCCATAAAACAGAAGCAGATATCAGACTGGATCAAAAGCCAGAATCCTACAATATGTTGTTTGAAGGAAACACATTTAAAGTAGGCTTATACAAAGTAAAGGTAAAAAGCAGTAGTAGAATCTATTATGCATCAGATGAAGTCAAAAAAGCAGGGGTAGCCATCCTAATCTCAGATCAAGTAAAAACTAAAATTGATCTAATTAAAAGAAATAACGAAGGAAACTATATCTTGCTAAAGGGTAGCATAGACAATGAAGCAATATCAATATTAAACATACATGCACCAAGTGATATAGCATCTAAATTCCTAAAAGAGTGAGTGGTTAAGAGAGTTGCAGGAAGAAATAGACAGCAAAACTATAATAGTGGGAGATCTCATCTTGCATTCTCAAAATTAGATAAAGGACACTGCAAAACAAATAATAAGAAAGAAGTTAAAGAGGTTAATAGTATATTAGAAAAGTTAGTTATGCTAGATCTTTGGAGAAAACTGAATGGAGACAGAAGGGAGTACAGTTTCTTCTCAGCAGTTCATGGAACCAATCAAAATTAATTATATAGTAGTGCATAAATGCAGAAAGGCAGAAATAGTAAATGAATTATTTTCACATCACCATGCAATAAAAACTACATTCAACAAAAAGCCAGGGGTAAATAACCAAAAAGTAATTGGAAACCAAATAATCTCATTGTGAAGAATAAATGGGTGAAACAGCAAATCATAGACACAATTACTAATTTCATCCAAGAGAATGACAACAGTGAGACAGTATACCAAAATTTGTGGGATGCAGCCAAAGTGGTAATAAGGATAATTTTTATATCTTTAGAGGCTTATTGAATAAAAAAGAGAAAGAGAAGATCAATAATTTGGGCTTCCAACTTAAAAAGCGAGAAAAAAGACCAAATTAAAAACCCCCAATCAAATACTAATCTTGAAATTCTAAAATTAGAAGGAGAAATTAATAATATTGAAAGTAGAAGAAAAATTATTGAATTAACAAATAAAACTAAGAGTTGGTTTTATGAAAAACACAACAAAATAATAGATAAACATTTGGTAAATTTTATTAGAAAAAGGAAAGAGGAAAACCAAATTATTAGACTTAAAAAGTAAAAGGGATAACTTTCCACCAATGCAAAGGAAATAATAGCAATTATTCGGAGTTAATATCCTTAACTTTATGCCAATAAATTTAATAATTTAAATGAAATGGACAACTACCTTCAAAAATATAGGCTTTCTAGAGTAAAAGAGAAGGAAGTAAATTGCAAAAATAGTCCAATTTTAGAAAAAGAAATAGAATAAGCTATTAATCAACTCCCTAAGGGGGGGAAATATATATATAGTGAATGAAGGACTCCTCCCAAATCCCTTTTATAACACAGATATGATTCTGATACCTAAACCAGGTAGGATGAAAGCAGAGAAAGAAAACTATAGCTCAATTATCCTAATGACTATTGATGCAAAAATCTTAAATAAAATATTAGCAAAAAGATTACAGAAAAGCATCTCCTGGATAATACAGCTTGACTAAGAAGGATTTATATCAGGAATGCAGGGCTGGTTCAATATTAGGAAAACTATGAGCATAATTGACTATATCAATAACTAAATTAACGAAACCATATCTCAATAGATGCAGAAAAAGCATTTGATACAATCCAACACCCATTCCTATTAAAAACACTAGAGAGTATAGGAATACATGGACTTTTCCTTAAAATAGTCAGTAGCATCTATTTAAAACCATAATTAAGCATCATATGTTATGGGAATAAACTGGAACTATTCCCAATAAGATGAGGAGTGAAACAAGGTTCTCCACTATAACCATTACGATTCAATATTGTATTAGAAATGTTATCTTTGACAACAAGAGGTGAGAAACACATTAAAGGTATTAGAATAAGTAATGAGGAAACCAAATTATCACTCTTTGCAGATGATATGATTGTATACTTAGAGAATCCCAGAGATTCTACCAAATAAATATTAGGAATAATCCACAACTTTAGCAAAGTTGCAGGATTCAAAATAAACCCACATAAATTATCAGCATTCACATATATATATATATATATATATATATATATATATATATATATATATCAGTAACAAAATCCACCAGATAGAGTTCCAAAGAGAAATTCCATTTAAAATAACTGCCAAATACTATAAAATATTTAGGAATCTGTATGCCAAGGGAACGTCAGGAACTATATGAGCAAAACTATAAAAGTCATCTCCAACCAACTGGAAAATATTAAATGCTCTTGGATAGTTCGAGTTAATATAATAAAGATGACAATACTACCTAAACTAATCTTTTTTTTTTTTTTTTTTTTTTTTAGTGCTATACCAATCAGACTCCCAAGAATTAACAACTAACATTCATCTGGAAGAACAAAAGATCAAGACTTTCAAAGGAACTAATGAAAAAAATCAAATGAAGATGGCTTAGTTGTACCAGATCTAAAACTATATTATAAACCAGCGGTCACCAAAACCATTCCTTATTGGCTAAGAAATAGACTTGTTGATCAGTGGAATAGGTTAGGTTCACAGAACAAAATAGTCAATAACTTTAATAATCTAGTGTTGACAAATCCAAACAAATATACTAATTTTTGGAAAAGGGATTCACTATTTAACAAAAATTTCTGGGAAATTTGGAAATTAGTTTAGCAAAAACTAGGCATTGACCCATACTTAACACCATACACCAAGATAAGATCAAAATGGGTTCATGATATAGGCATAAAGAATGAGATTATATATAAATTAGAAGAACAAAGGATATCTTACATTTCAGACCTGTGATGGAGAAATGGATTTGTGACCAAAGAAGAACTTAAGATCATTATTGATCACAAAATAGAAAATTTTGAATGTATCAAATTTAAAAGTTTTTAAACAAACAAAATTAATGCAGACAAGATTAAAAGGAAAACAATAAACTGGGAAAGCATTTTACAGGGAAAGATTGTGATAAAGGCCTCATTTCCAAAATATATAGAGAATTGACACTAATTTATAAAAAATCAAGCCATTGGTTTAATATTAGGAAAACTATTAATATAATTGACCATATTAATAATCAAATTAATAAGAACCATATGATCATCTCAATAGATGCAGAAAAAGCATTTGACAAAATCCAACATGCATTCTTACTAAAAACTCTTGAGAGTATAGGAATAAATGGACTATTCCTTAGAATAATCAGGAGCATATATTTAAGACCATTAGTAAGCATAATATCCAATAGAAATAAACTGCAATCTTTCCCAGTAAGATCAGGAGTGAAACAAGGTTGCCCACTATCACCATTACTATTCAATATAGTACTAGAAATGCTAGCCTCGATAATAGAGCTGAGAAAGAGATTCAAGGAATTAGAGTAGGAAATGAGGAAATCAAACTATCACTTTTTGCAGATGACATGATGGTATACTTAGAGAACCCCAAAGACTCTGCTAAAAAGCTATTAGAAATAATTCAAAATTTCAGCAAAGTGGCAGGATACAAAATAAATCCTCATAAATCCTCAGCATTTTTATATATCACTAACAAAATGCAAAAGCAAGATATACAAAGAGAAATTCCATTCCAAACAAATGTTGAGAGTATAAAGTATTTGGGAATCCATCTACCAAAGAATAGTCAGGATTTATATGAGAAAAATTACAAAACACTTGCCACAAAAATAAAGTCAGATTTAAATAATTGGAAAGACATTCAGGACTATTGGACAGGCTGAGAGAATATAATAAAGATGACAATACTCCCCAAACTAATCTATTTATTTAGTGCTATACCAATCAGACTCCCAAGAAACTATTTCAATGACCTAGAAAAAATAACAACAAAATTCATATGGAAGAATAAAAGGTCGAGAATTGCAAGGGAACTAATGAAAAAAAAAAAAAAAAACTCAGAGGAAGGTGGTCTAAGTGTACCTGATCTAAAGCTATATTATATAGCTGAAGTCACCAAAACCATTTGGTACTGGCTAAGAAATAGAAAGGTAGATCAGTGGAACAGTTTAGATACAAAGGACAAAAAAGGGTACATCTATAGCAATCTAATCTTTGACAAACCCAAAGATACCAACATTAGGGATAAAAATTCATTATTTGGAAAAAACTGTTGGCAAAACTGGAAATTAATATGGCAGAAATTAGATATGGATCCACACTTAACACCATATACCAAGATAAAATCAAAGTGGGTCCATGATTTAGGCATAAAGAGTGAGATAATAAATAGATTAGAGGAACAGAGGATAATCTACCTCTCAGACTTGAGGAGGAGGAAGGAATTTATGACCAGAGGAGAACTAGAGATCATTATTGATCACAAAATAGAAGATTTTGATTACATCAAACTAAAAAGTTTCTGTACAAACAATACTAATGCAAACAAGATTAGAAGGGAAGTAACAAATTGGAAAAATATTTTTAAAAACAAAGGTTCTGACAAAGGTCTCATTTCCAAAATCTATAGAGAACTGACCCTAATTTATAAGAAACCGAACCATTCTCCAATTGACAAATGGTCAAAGGATATGAACAGACAATTCTCAGATGAAGAAATTGAAAGTATACTCTGTCCATCAGTTGGAGAATGGTTGGGTAAATTATGGTACATAAAGGTTATGCAATATTATTGCTCTATAAGAAATGACCAGCAGGAGGAATACAGAGAGGCTTGGAGAGACTTACATCAACTGTTGCTGAGTGAAATGAGCAGAACCAGAAGATCACTGTACACTTCAACAACAACACTGTAAGAGGATGTATTCTGATGGAAGTGGAAATCTTCAACATAAAGAAGAGCCAACTCACTTCCAGTTGATCAATGATGGACAGAGGTAGCTACACCCAGAGAAGAAACACTGGGAAATGAATGTAAATTGTTAGCACTACTGTCTATCTACCCAGGTTACATGTACCTTCGGAATCTAATGCTTATTGTGCAACAAGAAAATGGTATTTACACACAAGTATTGTATCTAGGTTATATTGTAACACATGTAAAATATATGGGATTGCCTGTCATCGGGGGGAGGGAATGGAGGGAGGGGGGATAATTTGGAAAAATGAATACAAGGGATAATATTATAAAAATATATATAATAATGAAAAAAAAATAAATAAAAATTTAAAAAATCAAGCCATTCTCCAATTGAAAAATAGTCAAAGAATATGAAGAGACAATTTTCAGATGAAGAAATTGAAACTATTTCTAGTCATATGAAAAGATGTTCCAAGTCATTATTAATCAGAGAACTGCAAATTAAGACAACTCTGAGATACCATTGCACACCTCTCAGATTGGCCAGGATGTAAAAGATAATGCTCAATGATGGATGGGTGTGGGAAAAAATGGGACACTCATACATTGTTGGTGGAATTTTGAACATATCCAGCAATTCAGGAGAGCAATTTGGAACTATGCTCAAAAAATTATCAAACTGTGCATGCCTTTTGACCTAGCAGTGTTACTACTGGGCTTATATTCCAAAGACATCTTAAAGAAGGTAAAGGTACCTTTACGTTCAAAAACGTTTGTGGTAGCCCTTTTTGTAGTGCCTAGAAACTGGAAATTGAATGGATGGCCATCAATTGGAGAATGACTGAATAAATTGTGGTATATGAATGATATGGAATATATGAAGTGATGCTGAGTGAAATGAGCAGGACAAGACAGTTATTATATACTTCAATAACAATACTATATGATGATCAGTCCTGATGGATGTGTCTGTCTTCAACAATGAGGTGAACCAAATTATTTCCATTTGTTCAAAAATGAAGAGAACCAGCTACACCCAGTAAAAGAACTCTAGGAAATGATTGTGAACCCCAACATAGTATTTCTACTCCCTCTGTTTTTGTCCACTTGCATTTTTGATTTCCTTCTCAGGTTAATTTTACCTTATTTCTAAGTCCGATTGTGTGTGTGTGTGTGTGTGTGTGCAGCGAAACAAGTGTATGGCTATGTAAACATGTATTGTATTTAGCATATACTTTAACATATTTAACATGTATTGGTCTACCTTCCAACTACGGTAGGGGGGAGGAAGGAGGGGAAAAGTTGGAACAGAATGTTTTGCAAGGGTCAATGCTGAAAAATTACCCATGCCTATATCTTATAAATAAAAACTTATACTAAGAAAAGATAAAAATGCATGATCTCTGTCCTTTAGGAACAGCTCAGTTGAGAAAAAAAAAAAACAAAAAAAAACAATTGCAAGACAAATAAATATTTACAAACTTGCTCTGCTTAGCTATCAAAGTTAAGGGATTTTTGTCATGATTCTTTGAATAATCTATGGAACCTTGAAATGGCCCCTATAAATTGCTAAGGTATTTGCCATTGTTCTCATGTTGATTTCATTTTTAAGACTTAAAAAAATATTGCCCACCATGGAGCACCAGCAATTATAGTATCTTTTTGACAGATGGAAAGATGTTAAAGGACTGATAAGAGTCCTGCATGAAAGAAAGAGTAAAGGTATTCATACTTTCTGAAGATATTTGGTTGCTTTTGCCAAACTGAATCTGGCCCATATTTAAATGTTGTTATAATAAATGTTCCATGAAATTGAGCTATATTTTGTTGAGAATGACTGTTCCAGCTCACTGTCATGCTACCATTAACCTCTGTGCTTTAGACCTCTTTCTCCCTGGTCATCAATATTTTCTTTTTTTCATTTTAGTAATTCAGAGCCAGACTAACTGAACTGAAAATTACAGCTAGTGGAAGACTTGCAAGAACAATTTTAATATGCAATGTATAAACTGCTTTTCTTAAAACATTTTAAAATAAAAAGTAGAATAGGAAGCATATAAGAAAATCAGTTCGATATAATGAAAATTTTAGTTATCAATTTCTTTTTTTTATTTTCAGCTTTATTAATCTGTCATTTTATTTTCAGAATTTCAAATGTGGTATTTAATTTGTTTTTTTTAATTTTGTCTTTTTCTAGTTGTGTGCCCAGTTCCTTGATCTTCTCTTTCTATATTTTATGCAAGTAAGCATCTAGAGATATAAAAACTTCCCTTAAAATCAGCTTTAGCTGCATTTTATAAATTTTGGTATGTTCTCATTATTGTCATTTTGTTGCATGAAATTATGAATTGTGACTGTAATTGTTGTTTCATGCATTTAATCTTTAGAATTAGATTTTTTCATTTCCAATTAATTTTTGGTCTATTTTTGGCTGGCCTCTTCTTTATTCTAGGTGATTTTCTTCAGATAATTTCTTTGTTTCTTTTCCTGAACTCTCATTTCCTGTCCCCATTTTTCTTCTAACTCTCTTTTAAGATCCAATTTGAATTCTTCCAAGAGAACCTTGTGAGATAGAGATTAATTTATTTCACTCTTTAAAGCTCCATCTGGTGATATTTTGCCTTTAGTATCCTCAGAGTTTGAGGTCTGTTCTTCTCTGTCTCATAAAAGTTACCTATAGCCATCACTCTTTTTGCTTTTTTTGCTCCTTTTTAGAAGTTGAGGTCTGCTTCTAAAGCAAAGTGGAGATTGTCCCAAGTTTCCTTTATAAGCTACAGTGGCTTCATTATGTCCTGGGGCTAGTGCTGCTGGCTTCCTTCCCACGCTAGTTGGGCATGGCTAAGTCCTATGTCAACCTGAGGTACAGGAGATAGCCAGCAAAAATGAGCATCATTTTCCAGGGAAGAAGATGGACATTTAATGAAACAAATGAATTACATCTATTCTTGATGAAAAAAACAGATCTCCACAAAATGTTTGATCTTCAAATACAGAATTCAAGAGATTTCCTTTTCGGCATGCTCTTTGAAGTCTTGGGAACTCTGTCTCCTTCTCTCCTTTCTTGCAAGCTGTTCTCAGATAATATATATTTTTGCAATCTGTGATCAGATTCATTTAAGCTCTCTTTTGGGGCTTGGGGTTTTACTTTTTTTTTTCATTTTCATCACAGTATCAGTTCTTATGAGTATTTCCAATACTTTCTGAAATCATCCAGCTGATATTTTCTTTTCTTCAATTAATTACTTTTTAATACACATTGCTTTATGAATCATGTTGCTTCTCTGGCGAATTTCAAGGATGTCATCTGTTGGTGATTATTTGTGGGTTTCTTTTCCAGACAAGCTTTAACTCTGAGGCTTGTCATGAAGGAAGTCCTGAGAGAAAACACGAAGCTCAAGCAGCTATCTGCCTCCAGGCCACCATCTTGGCCGCATCAATTTCAATATCTATTTCTGTCATTTGCTGGTGTTTTGATTTTGGACAATTCTCTTAAGCATGTGATTCAGTTTTTCCCTTTGTAAAGTAGTAGTAATAATACATGCATTGCCTATAATATCATATGGAAACTATTCATTTTTATGTCTGAAAGAAATGTGATCATAACATTATCTAGCCTTTATGTAGCTATTTAATTTTTCAAATCATTACATATCATTTGATTCCCCATATTTGCTAAATGTTTTTTATTTATCCACATTTTACAGATTTGCAAAGTGACTCTAAGAGACAATAAGTAATTTGCTCAGAGACACATAACTGGTAGGTGTTTGAAACTGAATTTGAACTCAGGTTCATCTCCTCACACCTCCAACACACAC
The DNA here is from genome assembly GCF_048593235.1 of Sminthopsis crassicaudata. Classification (NCBI taxonomy): domain Eukaryota; kingdom Metazoa; phylum Chordata; class Mammalia; order Dasyuromorphia; family Dasyuridae; genus Sminthopsis; species Sminthopsis crassicaudata. The sequence continues at coordinate 323,431,796 of NC_133617.1, read as the reverse complement.
ATATAGTCCGACATAAATATATTCTTTCCACGTTTGTAGAGCAATTAATGTACAGTATAAAAACTTGATTTGCACAATATTGTTAAAAGCAACTGCCTACAGTTTTATTTTTGTTTTTGTTTTTGTTTTGTTTTGTATTTTTAATAGATGATGAACCTAGGACAAGTTTCTCTTTAAACAGGCAACTAGTAAGTAGCTGAAAGAGAATTACAAATCTTCACTTGACTGTAAATGAGTAGTCTTTCCTCCAAACATTTAAGCCTGTACACATAATTTTTATAGTAATGTAAATAAGTCTAAATAGTAATATAGTTAAAATACAATATTTCAATTTAAATAGTTCAAATATAAATAATGTTGCTATCAAGTTATGAATGTTACAGAATATGCTTTTCCTTTCATCTATCACATCATGAGCTGCAAAACTGGAAAGTAAAACATGTTGCCAATCTCAGTCATTCTTTTAATAGTTATAGTTTTTTTTTAAGTACATAGTAGGGTTTATTGAATAAAAATGGACATTCCAAAATGATAATGACAGATCAAAATGATAGATAAATCCGTTTTTAATGATCTTTGGAGATGCCAGAACTGGTTAAAAATGGATGAAGATTCTGGAGGACAGATCAGTCTATGCAAATGAATTGGATTGATCAGTCAGAATGACAGAAGGTAAAAGGTAGTAAATAAGCATTTATTATGTATCTATTATTGATTTGATTTCAGCATTTCTTAGTGTACATCAGGTTACAAAGTTCATTCACCTTACAATTTGGAATTCTAGTGTTTGGTAGTGCCCCCTAAAGATTAAAACTGATTCTTTCATCTGAACATTGTTATCTTTATGTATCTTAATTTTTTTTCTTTTAACACTTAGTTGGTAGTCAAGTAGACATGCATTAATTATTTCTAATAATGAATTTGCAAAGTCTTTTAATTTGGTCCTACATTATTTGACACAGAGCTTGAACATTTGATATTGGGATTCACGGTTACAAATTGTAGTTTATTAAGGTATTTTTAAAATAAGACCACTGCTCATTTAATATTTAGAGGCAGAATCATGGGATTTTAACATTTATCTTTCTACCATAATTTTAGATTTCCTCCGTTCATTCTTCCCCCTTGCATTTTTGTCATGCCAATGTTATCTAATATAACTCCAGGATAAAAGAAGATTTTATTATTATATAGTATTGTTGCACAGTTTGGAGAAACATTTCTACTCTCAAAATGTGATTAGGCACATTAAACTGGAACCTGAACAGATGGTGCTGCACAATATTCCTTTATCTTTTTTGTTATTATTTTGTTTTCAGAACTTTAGTGGTTTATGAGAGATTTTCATTATTTAATTTGGATACTTATCAGTATAGTAAGACATATAATGTTTCATGAAACATGAGTGTTTTTTTTTTCTAAATTGGATCTTCTTTCAACTATTATGCATCAACTTTTATAATGTCATTTTTCTCTGTTACTTTTTAATTAGGAAAGTTAAACCTTTATAATCTGTCCTGTTCACAATGTCAGAAAATTATGGTACTTTGGATTCATATACTAGAAAACTGTGTGATGTATATTTTTACAATACACTTTTATGATAATTAGCTTCTACAATAGTACGGGTATAGGATAGCTTCTTATTTATTTCCTTGTCTAGCTCAAAAAGCTCCAATGGGTTCCTGTTGTTTTTAACATGCAATATACTACCATCATTTTATTACACAAATCCCTTTAAAATCTGGCACCAGCCTCTCTTCCTTGAGTTACCACAGAATTTGTCTTCAAACAGTTTTTTTTTTTTTCCTACAAAAACTAACATCCTTGTTTTTCTTCATAAATTTAAATTATTTCTTCTGTTAGTCATTTTTATCCAAGATGTTCCAAGTCTTAAATTTGCTCTCTCATCAACATTGCCTTTTAGAATCACTAATCACTAATTCTTCAAAGATTAGGTTGTAATATTTTCTTTATAATTTCTTTTTTCATTCCCTCAGATAATAATTCCCCCTGAAATTGCCTCATGTTACTATTCATATATCTTGTATTTGTTTATATATTTGAATGAAATTTCCATGTATAGATTATAAATTACTTTGGGGGAGGATTAGTTATGTTTTTCTATTTATCTCCAGTTTTTATTATAGTATCTGGTTCATAGTACATATTTAATAAATTATTACTACTTATTTTATGTTCTTCAAAATTTTACTTCATAAAGACAGTCTCATATTGACTTCAAGTCATCCCTAAGTCAACAGAATACAGGTTAGATGATATCACAGAGCTTCAAACATTTATACTATTCCAGATTACGATTTTGATTACTTCCACTAGTCACAAATTTACAAAGATTCCTTGATCTTTTATCTCTTAAATATGTAGAAACAGCATTAATACCTTGAGACACAATCCCCATAGAAGAAAAAGAACAAGAAGTGCTCTTGCCTTACATAAAGGACATGACCACTGAGTAGATTCATTCTGGTGATTCCATGACCTTAACCTAATTACACCATAGTAAATAAATCTTAATGACATTAGTTTACTTCTATCAAAGAAATATCTGTACAACTTCCTGTAGCTTTTTATACAAAGCACCTAATGTAGTGAATTTTATTCATTCTACATTAAGGTGAATTGTAAATGTTGAATTTGTGGTGCTTAATACATATCATGTAACTTCTATTTTTTTTTTCTTTGCACAAGCTATTACACATATCTAGAATATTCTTTATGTTTGTCTTCATTTCTTAGAATTTTTATCCTAGAAAGCTACTACAGAATGTTATCAAGTGTAAGTACTGATAATAGTTATATCTGAATTATTCAATCTTTCTGCTTGGGAAGTCAAGTTTCTATATTTCATTAAGAAAATAATTTAAAACATTTAGTAGCTTTTTTTTTTTGCTTCTAAAAAGCAATTTACATTCACTTCCCAATGTTCCTTCTAGAGGTTTGTAAAGACTTACATCAACTGATGCTGAGTGAAATGAATAGAACCAGAAGATTGCTGTACACTTCAGTGTTGTATGAAGATGTATTCTGATGGAAGTGGATATCTTCAATATGAAGAAGATCCAACTCACTTCCAGTTGATCAATGATGGACAGAAATAACTATACCCAGAGAAGGAACACTGGGGAGTGAATGTAAATTGTTAGCACTACTGTCTATCTACCCAGGTTACTTACACCTTCGGAATCTAATACTTAATGTGCAACAAGAAAATGGGATTTAAACACATATATTGTATCAAGGTAATATAGTAACATATGTAAAATGCATGGGATTGCCTATCATCTAGGACATCCATTCATCTTCCAGTTTCCAGTCACTATATAAAAGAGCTGCCACACGTATTTTGGCATATACATATCCTTTTCCCTCCTCAGTATTTCTTTGGGATATAAGCTCAATAACTGCAATGCTGGACCAAAGGGTATGCACAGTTTGATAAGTTTTGGGGCATAGTTCCAAATTGCTCTCTAGAATGGTTGGATTCTTTCACAATTCCACCAACAATGTATCAGTGTCCCAGTTTTCCCACATCCCCTCCAACATTCATCATTATTTATTCCTGTCATCTTAGCCAATCTGACAGGTGTGTAGTGGTATCTCAGAGTTGTCTTAATTTGCATTTCTCTGATCAGTAGTGATTTGGAACACTCTTTCATGTGAGTGGATATAGTTTCAATTTCATCATCTGAGAATTGTCTGTTCATATCATTTGACCATTTATCAACTGGAGAATGGTTTGATTTCTTATAAATTAGGGTCAGTGCTCTATATATTTTGGAAATGAGACCTTTATCAGAACCTTTAACTTTAAAAATATTTTCCCAATTTGTTACTTCCCTTCTAATCTTGTTTGCATTAGTATTGTTTGTACAGCAGCTTTTTAGTTTGATATAATCAAAATCTTCTATTTTTTTGTGTCCCCAAAATTTTAGAGCATCTTTAATTTTAATTGTTTGTATTAATAAATTATATCCTATTTAGATTATATGTACACATAAGAGTCTCTCTCTCTCTCTCTCTCTCTCTCTCTCTCTCTGTGTATATATATATATATATATATATATCCCGGTGGGGCGTGGATGTCAGCAGCAGGTGACGTGAAAAGCCCCTGTGCTCAAACTGGAAGTGTCTGCCAGAAACCACGGTCCCTAGTTCAAAGGTTCCCTTCTCTGGGACTTCCCAGGGCTGAGTTCCACAGCCTCCAGCCAAGCCAGGCACTATAAGTTACCTCCCCACCCACTTTTCAATCTCTTAACTACACACAGGTGAAAGCCTGGATTGCCTATGTCGGCCACACCCACAGTGTGAAGATCTGCTGAGTCACCCCCAGGGATCCAGGAAGATCTAATCTGGTTTTAAATGTTAAGTTGGCTTGATTTCTCTTCTGATCTGCTGTATTATAAGCAGAGAAGAACTAACAGCCTGTGCCAGATTCCTCTATCTTAGTGGCTTCTCTGATCCCACAGCCCTCCCCAGTGCCTCCCCAGTGCGATCAGTGCAGTGTGCCAGCACCCAACCATCTGTGCTGGCCTTTCTTCTTCCTCCCCTGGGAGCTGACCTTTCCTGTTGAAACTCCAGATTCTCTTCAGCTGGTAAGTTGTGCTTCCAGTCCTTGTGGATTCTATCAGTCCAGCGCTATTTCTGAGGCTGATTATATCTAGTTGGTTGTGAGGGAAGAAAAGAGCTTACACAGTTGCTTGTATCTTCTCCGCCATCTTGGCTCCGCCCCCCCCCCCATCCATCATTTTTCAACTGGAAGTGAGTTGGATCTCCTTTATGTTGAAGATATCCACTTCCATCAGAATACATCTTCATACAACATTGAAGTGTACAGAGATCTTCTGGTTCTATTCATTTCACTCAACATCAGTTGATGTAAGTCTCTCCAAGCCTCTCTGTATTCCTCCTGCTGGTCATTTCTTACAGAGCAATAATATTCCATAACCTTCATATACCATAATTTACCCAACCATTCTCCAAGTGATGGACATGCATTCATCTTCCAGTTTCTAGCTACTACAAAAAGAGCTGCCACAAACATTTTGGCACATACATGTCCCTTTCCACTCCTCAGTATTTCTTTGGGATATAAGCCCAATAGCTGCAATGCTGGATCAAAGAGTTTATCACAGTTTGATAAATTTTTGGGCATAGTTCCAAATCGCTCTCCAGAATTGTTGGTTTCTTTCACAACTCCACCAACAATGTATCAGTGTCCCAGTTTTCCCACATCCCCTCCAACATTCATCGTCATTTGTTCTTGTCATCTTAGCCAATCTGACAGGTGTGTAGTGGTATCTCAGAGTTGTCTTAATTTGCATTTCTCTGATCAGTAGTGATTTGGAACACTCTATCATATGAGTGGAAATAGTTTCAATTTCATCATCTGAGAATTGTCTGTTCATATCCCTTGACCATTTATCAACTGGAGAATGGTTTGGTTTCCTATAAATTAGGGTCAGTTCTCTATATATTTTGGAAATGAGACCTTTGTCAGAACCTTTACTTATAAAAAATATTTTGCCAATTTTTTACTTCCCTTCTAATCTTGTTTGCATTAGTATTGTTTGTACAGAAGCTTTTTAGTTTGATGTAATCAAAATCTTCTATTTTGTGATCAATAATGATCTCTAGTTCTCCTCAGATCATAAATTCCTTCCTCCTCCACAGGTCTGAGAGGTAGACTAGTCTCTGTTTCTCTAATCTATTATCTCATTCTTTATGCCTAAATCATGGACCCATTTTGATCTTATCTTGGTATATAGTGTTAAGTGTGGATCCATATCTAATTTCTTCCATACTAATTTCCAGTTTTCCCAACAGTTTTTTTCTGAATAATGAATTTTTGTCCCTAATGTTGGTATCTTTGGGTTTGTCAAAGATTAGATTGCTATAGATGTACCGTTTTTTGTCCTTTGTATCTAATCTGTTCCACTGATCTACCGGTCTATTTCTTAGCCAATACCAAATGGTTTTGGTGACTGCAGCTATAATATAATATATATATATATATATATATAAATATATATATATAATATAGCTTTAGATCAGGTACACTTAGACCACCTTCCTCTGACTTTTTTTTCATTAGTTCCCTTGCAATTCTCGACCTTTTATTCTTCCATATGAACTTTGTTGTTTTTTTTTTTTTTTCTAGGTCATTAAAATAGTTTCTTGGGAGTCTGATTGGTATAGCACTAAATAAATAGATTAGTTTCAGGAGTATTGTCATCTTTATTATATTCGCTTGGCCTATCCAAGAGCACTGAATGTCTTTCCAATTATTTAAATCTGACTTTATTTTTGTGGCAAGTGTTTTGTAATTGTTCTCATATAATTCCTGACTATTCTTTGGTAGATGAATTCCCAAATATTTTATACTCTCAACATTTGTTTGGAATGGAATTTCTCTTTGTATCTCTTGCTTTTGCATTTTGTTGCTGATATATATTAATGCTGAGGATTTATGTGGATTTGTTTTGTATCCTACAACTTTACTAATATTCTGAATTATTTCTAATAGCTTTTTAGCAGAGTTTTTGGGGTTCTCTAAGTATACCATCATGTCATCTGCAAAGAGTGATAGTTTGATTTCCTCATTTCCTCCTCTAATTCCTTGAATCTCTTTCTAGGCTCTTATTGTCGAGGCTAGCATTTCTAGTACTATATTGAGTAGTAATGGTGATAGTGGGCAACCTTGTTTCACTCCTGATCTTACAGGGAAAGGTTCCAGTTTTTGCCATTACATATGATATTTACTGACGGTTTTAAATATATGCTCCTGATTATTCTAAGGAATAGTCCATTTATTCCTGTAATCTAAAACATTTTTAGTAGGAATAGATGTTGGATTTTATCAAATGTTTTTTCTGCATCTATTGAGATGATCATATGGATTTTATTAATTTGATTATTAATCTGTTCAATTATACTAATAGTTTCCCTAATATTAAACCAGGCCTGCATTCCTGGTATAAATCCTAATTGATCATAGTGTATTATCCTGGGGATGATTTTTTGAATTCTTTTTGCTAATATTTTATTTAAAATTTTAGCATCAATATACATTAAGGAAATTGGTCTCTAATTTTCTTTGTCAGTTTTTGATCCACCTGGTTTAGGTATCAGTACCATGTGTGTGTAATAAAAGGAGTTTTGTAGGACTCCTTCATCCCCTATTTTTTCAAATAGTTTATATAACATTGGGGCTAATTGTTCTTTAAATATTTGGTAGAATTCACATGCAAATACATTTAGTCCTGGGGATTTTTTCCTGGGGAGTTGATTAACACATTGCTCTAGTTCTTTTTCTGAAGTGGGACTATTTAAGCAATTTATCTCCTCCTCTGTTAATTTAGGAAGCCTATATTTTTGGAGGAAGTCATCCATTTCACTTATGTTATCAAATTTATTGGCATAAAATTGTGCAAAGTAACTCCTTATTATTTCTCTAATTTCCTCTTCAGTGGTGGAAAGATACCCCTTTTCATTTGTAAGACTAACAATTTGATTTTCCTCTTTCCTTTTTCTGATCAGATTTACCAAAAGTTTATCTATGTTATAGGCTTTTTTCATAAAACCAACTCTTGGTTTTACTTATTAATTCAATAGTTTTTTTTTTAACTTTCAATATTATTGATTTCTACTTTTAATTTTTGTATTTCACATTTGATTTTTGGTTGGGGGTTTTAATTTGGTCTTTTTCTAGCTTTTATGGTGATCTTCAAAATTATCTTCTGTTGGTAATTTGTTGCACTTCCAACACTTGTGAATTGTGCTGGTCCAGAGCTAATTCAGAGGCTGGACTTGCTAATTAGTCTGAGGATTGTAGGGGGTCAGAAAGAAATGTGTATACTCTCTGCCATCTTGACTCCACCCCCAGAAGTGTCCTCAGACTTTCTTTTTAGAAATATTGCATTGCTATTGTTTTAGTCATTTTATCTTGATTGGTTATTGTGCCTGGCATTTACTTTATAGAAATGTTTTTTTATGTATCTGTGATTTCCTCATATTTGTATGAAAAACACTTTCCACACAAATGAAGTCATATCTAACCAACTGGAAAAATATTAAATGCTTTTGGCTAGGGCAAGCAAATAGAATAAAGATGAAAATACTACCTAAACTAATCTATTTATTTAGCGCTATACCAATCAGACTACCAAAAAACTATTTTAATGACCTAGAAAAAATAACAACAAACTTCATATGGAAAAATAAAAGATCAAGAATTTAAGGACAATTAATAGGAAAAAAATTAAATGAAGGTGGTCTAGCTGTACCAGATCTAAAATTATATTATAAAGGAGTGGGTACCAAAACCATTTGGTATTTGCTAAGAAATAGACTAGTTCATCAGTGGAATAGGTTAGATTGAAAGGACAAAAGAGTCAATAAATTTAATAATCTAATGTTTGACAAACCCAAAGACCCCAGCTTTTGAGCTAAGAACTCACTGTTTGAAAAAAACTGCTGGGAAAATTGGAAATTAGTGTGGCAGAAACTAGGCATTGATCCATACTTAACACCATACACCAAGATAAGGTCAAATTGGGTTCATTATATATGCATAAAGAATGAGATTATAAATAAATTAGAAGTGCATAGGATAGTTTACCTCTGATAATTATGGTAGAGGAAGGAATTCATGATCAAGGAAGAACTAGAGGTCATTATTGATCACAAGATAGAAAATTTTGCTTGTATTCAATTGAAAAGGTTTGCACAAATAAAACTAATGCAGACAAGATTAGAAGTGAAGCAATAAACTGGGAAAACATTTTTACAATCAATAGTTATGATAAAGGCTTCATTTCCAAAACATATAGAGAATTGACTCTAATTTATAAGAAATCAAGACATTCTTCAATTGCTAAATGGTCAAAGGATATGAACAGACAATTCTCAGATGAGGAAATTTAAACTATTTCTACCCAAATGAAAAGTTGATCCAAATCATTATTAATCAGAGAAATACAAATTAAGACATCTCTGAGATACCACTACACACCTGTCAGATTGGCTAAAATGACAGGAAAGATAATGTGGAATGTTGGTGGGGATGTGGGAAAACTGGGACACTGATACATTGTTGGTGGAATTGTAAATACATCCAGCCATTCTGAAGAGTAATTTAGAACTATGCTCAAAAATTTATCAAACTGTGCATATCTTTGATTCAGTAGTGTCACTACTGGGCTTATATCCCAAAAAGATTTTAAAGAAGGGAAAGGGACCTGTATGTTCAATAGTATTTGTGGCAGCCCTCTTTGTAGTGGCCAGAAACTGAAAATTGAGTGGATGCACATTACTTGGAGTATGGCTAAATAAATTGTGGTATATGAATATTATGGAATATTATTTTTCTGTAGGAAATGACCAGCAGGATTATTTCAGAAAGACCTGGAGAGACTTATATGAAGTGATGCTGAGTGAAATGAGCAGGACCAGGAGATCATTAGATACTTCAACAACAATACTATATGATGATCAATTCTGATGGACATGGCCCTCTTCAAAAATGAGATAAACCAAATCAGTTCCAATAGAGCAATAATGAATTGAACCAGCTACACCTAGTGAAAGAACTCTGGGAGATGTCTATGAACCACTCCATAGAATTCCCAGTTCCTCTATTTTTGTCCACCTGCATTTTGTATTTCCTTCACAGATTAATTGTATATTATTTTAAAGTCTCATTCTTCTTGTGCAGTAAACTAACTGTGTGGATATGTATACATATAATGCATTTAAGTTATGCTTTAACATATTTAATATATATTGGTCAATCTGGCATCTGTGGGAGGGTTGGGGGGAAGGAGGGGAAAAGTTGGAACAAAAGGTTTTACAATTGTCAATGCTGAAAATTTACCCATGCGTATATCTTGTAAATAAAAAAGCAATAATAAAAATTAATAAAGTTTGAAACCTCCAGAAAAAAAAGAAGACTAATTTTGTATTTTTCCAATAAACTACCAGGTATAAATAAACCACTTATGACCCTCTGATTCCAGTTAGTTTTCCTTCAAAAGTGCTACTAAAACAGACAAAGGATGTTCTACAGAACACTACATCTTTTAAGGAACATAATTCATCAAAACATTATATGAAATTCAAGCTCTCACTGTACTTAATTATTGTTGACTTAAAAAAAAAACCTTTTCATTTGTCTCTTCTCGATCAAATTTCTATTATACATAATTTAAAATAGCAGAGATATTTGACAATGGAGATATTTCTATGGCCTCATTTTTAGTAAGAAATGGGGCATAAAATCTTCGCCATTTTCATGTTGGATATTCAGCTCAAAGTCCAAATAGAAGAAAGATATTCTATAATCTGCACTTTGCAGGTGACAGTGATCATCACAGAATATTACAAAATCTGTTAAATGATATTTTAAAGCATAGAAATGAGTTGCTTTCCAAAGCTTTACAAAAAGAATTAAGATAAAAAAAACAACAACAACAACAAAAAAAAAAAAACATTTACTTTTGAAGTAATGTTGTGGCTTTAGAAAGACATCTTATTGATATGATTAATGAATATTTTATCTAAAATAGATATTGGGTTAGATAATAAACTACATAGAGTATTCAAAACTAAGAAAGTAGCAAGGCAAATCATATTTTAAAAAAGCATCTAATGACATCAACAAGTTTCTTCTTGTGTCAAAAACATATGTTTATGTTTATTCTCTCTTGTTTTTTTACAACTGTACTCCTAATACATGGATGTGATTCTTGTAATTAAATAATCTTCTAAAAGTAAAAATTGTGGGTCACCAAAAGGACTCCCCAAATGGCATCATGAGGCATTTCAAAAAATTATGACTTTGTAACCATAAAAGCTTTGAGCAAGCTATTTAGCATCTCTGACTTTGTTTCTCCAGACATCTATATATTTGGCTTTATGATCTATAAAAGCACATTACAAACATGGCTCATGATTGTAAATACACTTCAATGTATCAATAATAATAAAAGGCAGGCCAGAAGCAACATCAGTAAAAGTAGATGCATGACACTTAGTAATAATTCAACAAACACAAAGAAAAATGTTTCTATGTTCTAGATATTTAAATAAGAACTAAAGAAATGATATAGCAGTTTTCAAGTTGCAGTGATATACTCATAATTTTAAGAGACTCAAAAAAGACATAGAACTGATATGATGATTTTAATTAGATAATTAATAGATAATTAGAATTAGATAACTGTTATTGTTATGGAATTTAATGGATATACTGATTTGTATTATTTTATATTTCTTTGTTTGCTGAATTGATTTAATTCTCTTTTATAAATTTACTTGCATCAATTTATATTGGTATATTATCTTGATGAAGTCTATATGTATTCAAAAAATCTTTGAAAACATTTAGTTAAAAACCAAAAGACATATGAATCAAGAGATTCTGAGGAAGACCTCAGAAATGCAAACAGAAGGCAATAAAGGTTAAGTGATTCATCCATTTTTAGAGAATTATAACTCATTTAGAGAATTATAACTCATAATTATAAATAAAATTCTTCTGTTTTTTCATTAATCATCAAATTAGATTTTACCTCGAGAGATAAATAAAAATTCTGGAAGAGTTTTATCCTATACTATTGTCAATGGCTCAGAACAGCAGGCTACAGATTACATAGGCTTAAGTTTGATCTTTGAAGTTTTCCCAGTATTAATAACAGTTTAGTGTTCTCCAAGGGTTCAGGGTATGGCAACATTTAAAAATAGCTCACTTCTAGATCTCTACTACAGGTCTTCAGTTTCCTGTAAAATTAAAAAAAACAAACAAAAAAAAAAAAACAAAAACATAAATAGTAAGTATAAAACAGGTGTGTTTAAGATAATTTTAAAGAAAATAAAGCCTTTATAAATCTTAGTAAAGTCAATGGCAAAGTAAACAGTATATAAGCAACTTTGTTCATGTTCCTTTTCAGAATTTTTCAGTATAATCATAGTCAACACCACAAGTCATTAAATTTAGGACTGCTAATACTGACTTGAGAATCTGTGCCTGTAATTTTTTTTTATTTATTTATTTTTTTTTTGCCTACAGGGTAGGTTTTGCCTACAGGTACATTATAAAAAATTAAAAATTAAGCAATTGAGATTAAAAATTAATGATAGACATCTCTATTAATGGGGGAAAGGAAAAAATGTTTATTTGAAAAGAATAGCAATGTATGGAGAGTATATTTATACTTTTAAATACACAATTTTATATTGTATGATTTTATAAAAATGTTTATTTTATTTCATAAATGAAATATGACTATTATTAAATGACTGGTTTAAAATCTTGTCTTTTAATAAACAAATAAAATTAAAGACATTTAAGATATCAGTGTTGGAGTACTGTTTAAATGATGTTGATAAGGTATTTTAAATAAATCATGGATACCATAAGAAGTTCAAAGAAATGGTTGGGCCTATAGAAAGAATGAGAATTATATGTAAGAACAATGAACAATAATGATTAAATAGACAATTTTGAAAAGTCTTGGTTCTGTTTGAAATTTATAAGAACTGTTCATATTTGCAAATAAAACAAATGAAAAAAAAAAAGAATCCCCCAGAAAAAAAAGCACAGATGATCAGAAACAACAATTTCTTGCATTTTTATGTTCTTTGAATATTAGCAACATTCTTACATTGCTTACATTTGTTTTAGAAACATCAATTTTGAAACATAAATTAATTGCTGTAACATATGTAAGTGGAACCATTGATTCAAAATGATTTATTGTTTATATTTAATGCATATTCAAGATAACAAATTTGAATATTTGCTCACTTCCCATTCTAATAGTATAAATTCATTTAATCAGTATGGGGATTTATTCAGCTTTGTCCTTACTTGAAGAATAATGTAAGATTTTTAATATTATTCTATTGCTGATTTGATGGCATTATTATTTGTAAGCTCCTCAGTACTGCCAAAGTAAACCAGATGGAAACATCTTAAGATCTTTGTAATGAATAAATAGCTGACATAAAGCCTCTGATTATGTTGTTCATGACATAAATTCACCAACTATTTGTTTAAAAATGTCAGCATCTGGAATCAGAAATAAGCTTCTGAGTAATAAGTCTGAATTAATTGTTCCTTTGCTGTTAATTGTAATTGAAATTTTAAAATGTTCTACTTTGATGTAATTTAAATTACTAATTAAGTGTTACTCTACATACATTTACAAATACATAATATAGTAATTCTCTAATGATAAATCCATGGCCCAAATTAAAATAGACACAAAAATCTGAAAGGAAATGGACAGATTATATTTAAGCCCTTACCAGCTTAAACTCACTTAGGTAGTGGATCTGTAACAAGTATTTATATGTTTTTAAACCAATGAGCAAAAAAGTTAAGGGTTAAATAACTTTAAAAGATTGGAATGCTAATAATTTTTCCCACATAATAATAAAATGTTTCCAGAAGAACAAAAGGTCAAGAATTTCAATGGAATTAATTTTAAAAAATACAAAGGATAATAGCTTACCTATACCAGAACAAGACCATTTGTAAGGATAAAAAGTAGAGTAGTGGATCAGTGGAATAAATTAGGTCCACATGACACAATAGTCAGGGATGATAGTAATCTAGTATTAAATAAATCCAAGCCTCCAGCTTCTGGCATAAAAATTCATTCTGGAAAAACTGCTATGTAAATTAAAAAATAGTATGGGAGAAATGAGGCATTGATCAATACCTAACCTAACACACTATACTAAGATAAAGTCAAAATAGACTCATTATTCAAGTACAGGGTGATAGTAAAAGCAAATTAGGAGTACAAGGGATAATCTGTCTCTCAGATCTGTGGAGAAAGAAGAAATTTATGGCCAAATAAGAACTAGAAAACATTATAAAATGTAAAATGGATAATTTTAATAATATGAAATTAAAAAGATTCATCTAAGACTGAAAGTGAATCAGAAAACTGAGAAAAATACTACAGCAAGGAAGAAAAATGGCAGCAAGGTAGCACCAGCCCTGAAGTTAGAAGGAGCTGAGTTCAAATATGACCTAAGATGCTTAACACTTCTTAGCTACATGACTTTGGGGAAGTCACAACCCCAATATATGTTATACATGTTAAAATGTGTTAAATACAATATGCGTAAACATATTTATACAATTCTCTTGCTGCACAAGAAAAATCAGATCAAAAAGGAAACCAAATTAGTAAGAAAACAAAATTTAAATGAACAACAACAAAAAGAATGAGAATGTTCCAATCCCCATTCTGTTCCCATAGTCCTTTACATAGTGTAAATGTCTCTCTTCATCACAAGATCATTGGAACTGGCATCAGTCATCTCACTGTTAGAAAGAGTCACATTTATCAGAATTGATGATCATATAATATTGATGTTGTTGTGTACAATAATCTCCTGGTTCTGTTCATTTCACTTAGCATCAGTTCATGTTGAGTATCTCCAGGCCTCTCTAAAATCATACTCCTGATCATTTCTCATAGAACAATAATATTCCATAACATTCATATATCATAATTTATTCAGTAAAGGGCAATTTAAAAATATACCCAAAGGGCTACAAAATTATATATATATATATATATATATATATATATATATAGATAGATAGATAGATAGATAGATAGATAGATAGATATATAGATATATATATAGATAGATAGATAGATAGATAGATAGATAGATAGATAGATAGATAGATAGAAAGATAGATATATCTATGTCTATAGATATATATCTATATCTATATAGATAGATAGATCGATAGATGTATCTATATCTATAGATATATATCTATATCTATCGATCTATCTATATATATAGACTTTTCTCTCCCAACATGATTAGTAATGTTCATTAAAATAATTTACTAGAAAAAGAAATAGAATTGACTCAAATTTATAAAAATGCAAGCCATTCTCCATTTGATAGATGATCAAAGAGTATGAACAAACATTTTTCACATGAAATTAAAGCCATGTTTAGTCTTGAAAAAAAGTTCTAAGTCACACATTAAGACAACTCTGACATATTACTACACAACTCTTAGATTGGTTAAAATGACAGGAAGAGATAATGATAAATGTTGGAGGGGATGTGGGAAAACTGAGACACTGACATGTTTTTCGTGAATTTGTGAATTGATCCAACAACAATTCTGAAGAACAATTTGGAATTATGGCCAAAGTGATATCAAATTATGCATAAATTTTGATCAAGCAATGTCTCTATTGGATTTGTGTCACAAAGAGATCATTCAAAAGGGAAAAAAACAACTCACATATAAAAAACAATTGTAGCAACCCATTTTGTAAGGGTAAGGAACTGGAAATTGAGTGGATGCCCATCAATTGGGGAATGGATGAATACATGATATTGTATGAAAGGAAAGATTATTGTTCTTAAAGAAATGATCAGCAGGGTAATTTTTAAAAGGTCTGGAGAGAGTTACATGAAATAATGGTAAGTGAATTGAGTAGAACCAAGGGAAAATTGTACACAGCAACAACATTACAATATGATCAACTCTGATAGACATAACTCTTCAACAATGAGGTGCTTCAGGCAATTCCACAAGACTTGTGATAGAGTCATCTGTATCCAAAAAGAGGACTATGAGAATTAAATATAGATCACAATATGCTATTTCCACTCTTTTATTATTGTTGGATTACTTTTTTATTTCTCCTTTTTTTTCTTTTTTGCTCTGACTTTTCTTCTGCAGCATGATGCATGTGGAAATATGTTTAGAATAAATTCATATTTTAACATATCTAGGATTACTTGCTATCTAGGGAAAGGGAGGGGAGTAAGGAAGAAGAAAAAATTGAGAAAGGTTTTGCAAAAGTGAATATTGAAAACTATTTGATGTATTTTGAAAATAAAAACTATTATTTAATAAAAACAATCATTTCAAAGAATTGTTTAATATAAATTAATTTAAATGGTGTACCACATAACCTTGAATGATTTCAGATACTTTTTCAAATTTTCAAAGCTTTTGAAGAACCTATTTTTATACTTTCATACTAGCTAAGTCAGACATATTCTGCTAATAAATATGGTGCTCTTTATATAATTTCCACTTTCAGTGATATTTGCATGTTTTTTTTTATAAATTGAAGATATTCCTATCCATGTTTGTTTGGTTGGCTTTTTTGGCTTTCCCCCTTTTCTCATTCTCATAATATTGCTAGGTATACATAGCAAGATAAGGGCAAAGTTGTAGGTAAGCTTGAAAAAAAAATCATTTATCCAAATTCCTTTCTTGCCTAATTAACTTGAATATATTTTATTTATATTCCATCTACATTTATATATGTATAGTTTATCTCTCTCAATTGAATAGAAACTTCTTCAGAGAAATGGATGTTTCCTTCTTGATTTTTACATTCTCAGTACCTGGTACACAGCATGCTCACAACAGGCACTTAATAAATACTTTTCAAATGAATCACTATACCATCTGAAATGGAATGTAGTGCCTGCATGGTGGTATAAATGTGAAGATAGGAGAAAAAATATAAAGATACTTGGGAAAAATAGTATAAGAGAAAGATATAATAAAATATTTTGAGCTACAGAATTTTACCTGGGAATGCCACAACTACATTAAATTTTATTGAGGGAGTCAATGATGCAAAAATAGCATTAGTCCAGTTATATGTTCCACAAAGTTTATCCTATGTCTTCAGGAAACAATAAAAGAAAGGGTATTGAAATAGAAGAAAAAGAGATTCAAGAAAGATGATGTTATGGTTCTGTGATACTTTTGTGTCGTGATAAAGATTTTACTACATAGCAAAGAAAAACTGGTGTCCCAGAGGACCATACCTACTAACACAATGCTCTAAAAACAAATTTCCAATTCCTAGGACCAAGTTATTTCTAGCAGAATAGGAATGTGGAATGCATCAAAAAATAGCAAACAGAGGGCGGAGCCAAGATGGCAGAGAAGAAACACACGACTCTGTGAACGACCTCACTCCCTCACAACCAATTACATAAATCAGCCTCAGAAAAAAAAGCCCTGGACTGATAGATACCACAAGGACTGGAAGCACGACTTACCAGCTGAAGAGAATCTGGAGTTTCAACAGAAAAGGTCAGTTCCCAGGGGAGGAAGAAGAGAGGCCAGCACAGACGGCTGGGTGCCTGCATACTGTGCTGATTGCACTGGGAAGGGCTCTGGGATCAGAGAAGCCACTGAGATAAAAGAATCTGGCACAGGTTGTTAGCTCTTCTCTGCTTATCATATAGCAGTTCAGAAGAGAAAGCTAAAATACCTTAAAAATTCAGATAGATTAGATTTTCCCCGGATCCTGGGGGTGACTCAGCAGATCTCTGCACCAGGGGATGTGGCCTCAGCTCCCACCTGAGAATAGTTAAGAGATTGACAAGTGGGTGGATACGGCCCAAGGCAACACCCACTGCCTAGTTCAGCTGGAGGGAGTGGAATTCAGCTCCAGGAAGTCCCAGAGAAGCGGAACCTTTGAACTAGGGATCTTGGTTTCTGGCAGACACTTCCAGTTTGAGAGCAGGGGCTTCTCAAATCACCTGCTGCAGACATCCATGCCCCACTGGGACACATAGGCTGGGCTTTGAGCTGCCTTTACTGTTCAATCTCAACCTCAGGGAAGCCGCTAAAACACAGCGCCCTTGGGGCACAGCAGTGCTAGTCACCTCTGAGGCACTTCCAGGGAAGGGGTGGGGAACTCTCTCCCAGAGCTCTATCTTAGCTCAGGCACAGGGGCCGCTGCATCCATCCGGTCTGGGAGGAAGCTGGTAAAGAAGTAAATAAATAATTTCCTATGCCAGAGACAGACCCCAAAAGATTTTTAAATATGAACAAAAATGCCAGAAAAATCATAGATTCCTTCTATACAGAGAAAGAGCGGGTATCCAACCCCGAGGAAGTTAACAGCAGAGAGTCAGCAGATAACAACCTAAAGGGGAATGATTCCTGCCCCCCATCACATAACTCTCTCCTAGAACAGACTCTTAAAAAATTAAGGGAGTTTGAAGAAAAATGGGGAAAGGAAAGGGAAGCTATGATAGAGAATAACAACGTCCTGAAATTGGAGTTGGAAAAAATAAAGAATTCACAGGAGATGCAGGGAAACAAAATTTGTGAATTAGAAAAGGTTAAAAAATCACAGGAAAGTAGGATTTCTGAATTGGAAAAGACGAAAAAGTCTCAAGAAAATAGAATTTCTGAATTGGAAAAAAAATAATTCTCAAAAAAAATTAGGGAAATGGAAAAAAATTCAATAGAGCAAAATAAGTCATTTAAAAACAAAATTGGGCACTTACAAAAAGAACTAAAAACTGTGAAAGAAGAAAATTACTCCTTAAAAGTCAGGATGGATCAAATAGAAATGAATGATTCACAGAGAACCCAAGAATCAGTCAAACAAAACAAAACAAAAAAAAAAAAAAAAAATGAGAAGCTGGAGAACAACGTCAAATACTTACTGGGAAAATCTATAGACCTGGAAAATAGATCTAGGAGAGATAATCTGCGGATCATTGGACTTCCAGAAAACTATGACCAAAAAAAAAAAAACCTAGATTCTATTTTACAAGAAATTATCAAAGAGAACTGTCCAGAGATACTAGAAACAGAAGGGAAAGTAGATGTGGAAAGAATTCATCGAACTCCTTCTGAAATAGACCCTAAAAAAATTACACCAAGGAATATTGTGGCTAAGCTGTAGAATTACCACACAAAGGAGAAAATCCTGCAAGCAGCTAGAAAAAAAAAAACAATTTAAATACCAAGGTGCCACAATAAGGGTCACTCAAGATCTGGCTGCCTCCACATTAAAAGATAGAAGGGCCTGGAACCTGATATTCCGTAAGGCAAAAGATCAAGGACTGCAACCAAGAATGAACTACCCAGCTAAGTTTAGCATCTTTTTCCATGGAAGAAGATGGTCATTCAATGAAACAGAGGAATTCTATATGTTTCTAAGAAAAAAACCAGACTTAAACAAAAAATTTGATCTACATCCACAAGACTGAAGAGAAACAGAAAAAGGTACACAGAACCCTTAAGAACTGTAACTCTGTTGTGGGTATATAAAAAGTACTCAAGGATAATTTGATTTTACTGATATAAAAGAAAAAAAGGGGGGGTGTAGTAAAGGGAAGGAGGTCGTTTCAGAAAAAGGGGAAGGAATGATAAAAAGAGGGAAACTACATCCCAGGAAGAGGCATAGAAAATACACCATATCTGAGGGAATTCAGAGAGGGGAGAATCATTGTGTGAATCTTACTCTCATCAGGAGAGGCTCAAAGAGTAAATAATTAACATATTTGTTTTTCAGAGAATTTTCTCTCACCTCAATAAAAGGGGGGAGAGGAAAAGGGAAAAGGAAAAGGAGAATAAGTGAAGGGACTTGGAGGGAGGGGGGAGGGATACTAAAAAAAAAAAGGGAGGGTTGCGCGTCACAAGCGGGGTCCGTAAATTAAATATCGGGGAAGGGGATCAGGGGGGTCAAGGGAAAAAGCATAATCTGGGGATAATATGATGGCAGGAAATACAGAATTAGTAATTTTAACTGTAAATGTAAATGGGATGAACGATCCCATCAAACGGAGACGGATAGCAGATTGGATCAAAAAGTAGAACCCTACAATATGTTGTCTACAGGAAACACACTTAAAGCAGGGAGATACATACAGAGTAAAGGTAAAAGGTTGGAACAGAGCCTATTATGCTTCAGGTAAAGCCAAAAAATCAGGGGTACCTATCCTTATCTCAGATCAAGCAAAAGCAGAAGTAGATCTCGTTAAAAAAGATAAGGAAGGAAACTATATCCTGCTGAAAGGTAGCATAAATAATGAAGCCATATCAATACTAAACATATATGCACCAAGTGGTATAGCATCTAACTTTCTAAAGGAAAAGTTAAGAGATTTGCAAGAAGAAATAGATAATAAAACTATAATAGTGGGAGATCTCAACCTTGCACTCTCAGATTTAGACAAATCAAACCACAAAACAAACAAGAAAGAAATTTAAAAAGTAAATAAAACATTAGAAAAACTAGGTATGATAGACCTTTGGAGAAAACTGAATGGCAATAGAAAGGAATGTACTTTCTTTTCAGCAGTTCATGGATCCTATACAAAAATAGACCATATATTAGGACATAAAGATCTCAAAATTAAATGTAGGAAGGCAGAAATAATAAATGCCTTCTTTTCAGATCACAATGCAATAAAAGCTACATTCAGTAAAAAGTTAGGGGTAAATAGACCAAAAAGTAATTGGAAACTGAATAATCTCATCTTAAAGAATGACTGGGTGAAACAGCAAATTATAGAAACAATTAATAATGTCACTCAAGATAATGACAACGATGAGACATCATACCAAAATCTTTGGGATGCAGCTAAAGCAGTAATAAGGGGAAATTTTATATCTTTAGAGGCTTATTTGAAGAAAATAGAGAAAGAGAAGATTAACGAATTGGGCTTACAATTTAAAAGGCTAGAAAAAGACCAAATTATAAACCCCCAACCAAAACTTAAACTTGAAATACAAAAATTAAAAGGAGAAATCAATAATATTGAAAGTAAAAAAAAAAAAAAACTATTGAATTAATAAATAAAACCAAGAGTTGGTTTCATGAAAAAGCCAACAAAATAGATAAACCTTTGGTAAATTTGATCAAAAAAAAGAAAGAGGAAAATCAAATTGATAGTCTTACAAATGAAAAAGGGGATCTTTCCACCAGTGAAGAGGAAATTAGAGAAATAATAAGGAGTTACTTTGCCCAAATTTATGCCAATAAATTTGATAACTTAAGTGAAATGGATGACATCCTCCAAAAATGTAGGCTCCCTAGATTAACAGAGGAAGAGATAAATTGCTTAAATAGTCCCATTTCAGAAAAAGAAATAGAACAAGCTATTAATCAACTCACCAGGAAAAAATCCCCAGGGCCAGATGGATTCACATGTGAATTCTACCAAACATTTAAAGAACAATTAGTCCCAATGTTATATAAATTATTTGAAAAAATAGGGGATGAAGAAGTCCTACCAAACTCCTTTTATGACACAGACATGGTATTGATACCTAAACCAGGTAGATCGAAAACTGAGAAAAAAAATTATAGACCAATCTCCTTAATGAATATTGATGCTAAAATCCTAAATAAGATATTAGCAAAAAGACTTCAGAAAATCATCTCCAGGATAATACACTATGATCAAGTAGGATTTATTCCAGGAATGCAGGGCTGGTTTAATATTAGGAAAACTATTAATATAATTGACCATATTAATAATCAAATTAATAAGAACCATATGATCATCTCAATAGATGCAGAAAAAGCATTTGACAAAATCCAACATCCATTCCTACTAAAAACTCTTGAGAGTATAGGAATAAATGGACTATTCCTTAGAATAATCAGGAGCATATATTTAAGACCTTCAGTAAGCATAATATGCAATAGAAATAAACTGCAACCTTTCCCAGTAAGAGCAGGAGTGAAACAAGTTTGCCCACTATCACCATTACTATTCAATATAGTACTAGAAACGCTAGCCTCGGCAATAAGAGCTGAGAAAGAGATTCAAGGAATTAGAGTAGGAAATGAGGAAATCAAACTATCCCTTTTTGCAGATGACATGATGGTATACTTAGAGAACCCCAAAGACTCTGCTAAAAAGCTACTAGAAATAATTCAGAATTTCAGCAAAATGGCAGGATACAAAATAAATCCACATAAATCCTCGGCATTTTTATATATCACTAACAAAATGCAACAGCAAGAGTTACAAAGAGATATTCCATTCCAAACAAATGTTGAGAGTATAAAGTATTTGGGAATCCATCTACCAAAGAAAAGTCAGGAATTATATGAGAAAAACTACAAAACACTTGCCACAAAAATAAAGTCAGATTTAAATAATTGGAAAGACATTCAGTGCTCTTGGATAGGCCGAGCGAATATAATAATATAATAAATATAATAGAATATAATAAAGGATGACAATACTCCCCAAACTCATCTATTTATTTAGTGCTATACCAATCAGACTCCCAAGAAACTATTTCAATGACCTAGAAAAAATAACAACAAAATTCATATGGAAGAATAAAAGGTAGAGAATTGCAAGGGAACTAATGGAAAAAAAAAAAAAAAAAACTCAGAGGAAGGTGGTCTAAGTGTACCTGATCTAAAGCTATATTATATAGCAGCAGTCACCAAAACCATTTGGTATTGGCTAAGAAATAAGCCGGTAGATCAATGGAACAGATTAGATACAAAGGACAAAAAAGGGTACATCTATAGCAATCTAATCTTTGACAAACCCAAAGATACCAACATTAGGGATAAAAATTCATTATTTGGAAAAAACTGTTGGCAAAACTGGAAATTAATATGGCAGAAATTAGATATGGATCCACACTTAACACCATATACCAAGATAAGATCAAAATGGGTCCATGATTTAGGCTTAAAGAATGAGATAATAAATAGTTTAGAGAAACAGAATATAGTCTACCTCTCAGACCTGTGGAGGAGGAAGGAATTTATGACCAGAGGAGAACTAGAGATCATTATTGATCACAAAATAGAAGATTTTGATTACATCAAACTAAAAAGTTTCTGTACAAACAATACTAATGCAAACAAGATTAGAAGGGAAGTAACAAATTGGAAAATATTTTTAAAAACAAAGGTTCTGACAAAGGTCTCATTTCCAAAATATATAGAGAACTGACCCTAATTTATAAGAAAACGAACCATTCTCCAATTGATAAATGGTCAAAGGATATGAACAGACAGTTCTCAGATGAAGAAATTGAAACTATATCCACTCACATGAAAGAGTGTTCCAAATCACTACTTATCAGAGAAATGCAAATTAAGACAACTCTGAGATACCACTACACACCTGTCAGATTGGCTAAAATGACAGGTACAAATAATGATGAATGTTGGAGGGGATGTGGGGAAACTGGGACACTAATACATTGCTGGTGGAGCTGCGAAAGAATCCAGCCATTCTGGAGAGCAATCTGGAATTATGCCCAAAAAGTTATCTGTAAGAAATGACCAGCAGGAGGAATACAGAGAGGCCTGGAGAGACTTAAATCAACTGATGCTGAGTGAAATGAGCAGAACCAGAAGATCACTATACACTTCAACAACAATAGTGTATGAGGATGTATTCTGATGGAAGTGGAAATCTTCAACATTAAGAAAAGCCAACTCACTTCCAGTTGATCAATGATGGACAGAGGTAGCTACACCCAGAGAAGAAACACTGGGAAGTGAATGTAAATTGATAGCAATAATATCTGTCTGCCCAGGTTGCATGTACCTTTGGATTCTAATGTTTATTGTGCAACAAGAAAATGATATTCACACACATGTATTGTATCTAGACTATATTGTAACACATGTAAAATATATGGAATTGCCTGTCATCGGGGGGAGGGAATAGAGGAAGGGGGGGATAATTTGGAAAAATTGAATACAAGGGATAATATTATTAAAAATATATATATATTATAAAAATTATTAATAAAAATTATTAATAAAAAATAGCAAACAAAACTGGGTTTTGCTGAGAGCATGTAGAGAGGAAGCACTGGTTTAATGAAAGCTTGCACATGCTTGCATTTTTGTACAGCCATAAAGTCAATGCCTAAGGTTGCAATTAATATTATCAATTTTGGAAAAGTAAAAATTTTCACTTCACTTAAAAAAAGAAATCTAATTTTCATTGTTTATAAAATTATATTTTATATTTATTTATATTTCATATAAATAAATATAAGCATTTATATTTAATTTATATGCAATGAAACTAGATATAAATTCCTATGAAAACTGTATTTTTAAAATTTTTAGAGTCAATCTACCTTTTACTCTGATTTATATTACGATTTTTTAAAATCTTACATTATTAAGCACAATGAAGAAGGATATCATAAAAGCACCATCTATTTTATAACAATCCAAAGAAGTGTCAACCACCCAAAAATGTGTACACCATAACAAATGCAATTGCATGTATCTCATTTTTGTATAAAGATTGTTACTAATATTACTATTGATTCTAATAAATAAAGGATTTTTTTAAAATTTTTTTTCTAAATATTTTTATTTATTTAATATTTCCCCAGTTACATTCAAGAGTTTTTTAAATTTGTTTTTCAGATTTTTAAGTTCTTGATTCTCTCACTTATTACCACCTACAATTAAGTAACCACATGTGAAGTTATGCAAAAAAAAAAAAAAAATCCCTAACATCCAAGTTGTGAAAGAAAATATAGATCTTCTATGTTAAAGAAAATAAAAACCCTCAAGAAAAATTAAGTCTAAAATTAAGAGAGATAGAGAGTGTAATAGAGAATGCTACCATCTATAATTAGACTAAGTCAGTTCCTTATCTCAGTATGGGTAGAATTTTGCATCATAAGTCTTTCAGAGTAGGTGTGGATGATTGTACTACTGGGAATAAGAACATCATTTACAGCTTGTCATACCAGAAATTGCTTTTATTTGCATGCAGTATATTTCATTTCGTTCATGAAGTACTTTCAAGATTTTTTTCCTGAGAGCATTCAGTACATCATTTTCGATAAAACAATAACATTTCATCAGAAAAATTAGCTTCAAATTTATTTTTTTACAATTACTATTTCTAATTGTATTCCCCCATTTATTCTTTCTCTGGTTTCATCCTCTCTCTCCTAAAAAGTATTTTTTCTACTTACTACTCCCTTCACCAATATACCCTCTCTTTTGTCACCACTTCTATCGTGTATATATGCTGTTTCCTATTTGAACCAATTCTGATGAGAGTAAGGTTCACTCACTCCTCTCTCCTCCTCCCCTCTTTTAACTCCACAGTATTTTTTTCTTACCTCTGGTTTTATGGTAGATTATATGCACCATCCCATTCTTCCCTTTTTTCCTTCTCCCAGTGTAATCCTCTCTCACTCCTTTATTTTATTTTTTTAGATATTTCACTTCATATTCAACTCACACATGTGCCCTACATCATACTTCTTCTAACTGCCTATAATAAGGAGAAAGTTTTGATAGAATATGATTATCCTCTTCCTATGTAGGAATGTAAACAGATAAAATTTATTAAGTCCCTTATGATTATCATGTTCCTAATTACTTCCTTATGCTTCTCCCAAACATGTATTTGAAAAATGGATTTTCCATTTCACTAAATCTATTTTTAAGGAGTTTTCTTCAGATAATTCTTAGTTTCCTTTTCCAAATCCTCCTGTAAAGTTTTCATTCCCCCCCCCCCATTTTTCTTCTGACTCTCTTTTAAGATCTTTTAAAAATTCTTCTAAGAGAGCATTTTGATTTGGGGACCAATTCATATCACTCTTTGTGGCTTCATTTGGAGATGATCTGCTTTTAGTGCTCTCAGGGTTTGAAATCTGTTCTTCTCTGTCTTCATAAGAACTACTAAAGAACTATCAATAATCAGAAGTTTTTTGTTTTTTTTTTTTTTCTTTTTTACTCATTTTTTAAAAGTTGAGATCTGCTTTTAGGGCAAAGGAAAAATTGTCCATGCTTACTTTACAGGCAACAGTGGCTGAGTTTGGTTGGTGCTGACTAACTTCTGGTGGATGGGTATAGCCAGGTCCCAGGTTTTGCTGGGTTCAGACATTAATTATTTGCCTTTTATATTTGTGTTGTATGTCTTAAAGCTACCTGCTGCTCTATTAGCTTGCAACCAGGAAAGAGTAGCCAACATTGCTGTAGATTCCTCTTGTTATATGCCCCACACACATAGGGCGCACACTGTCCTGGGTCTTTGCACTGTGCCTGTGCTCATGGCTCCCTCTGTGCCCAATTGAGACAGACCTTTTCTGAAGTCCTTCCAAAATATCTGCTGCTGGAAATTTGTTAAACTCCAAATATTTGTTGGTTCTGTCACTTCAAAACCAGGTCAGAGGCTTGATTTGGTGTTGATTTGAAGGAGATGAAGAAGAGCTCAAATAAAAATGTAACTCTTCTTGGCTACCTTGGCTCTACTCCAAGACTGAAAATCATATTTCCCATTCAGCTTTGGTCTTTTCATTGCAAATGCTTGAAAATCTTCTGTTTCATTGAATGCCCATCTTTTGCTTTGAAGGATTATATTCAGTTTTGCTGGGTAGATGATTATTCTTTGCAATCCTAGCTCCATTGCTCTCAGAATATTATATTCCAAGTCCTCCAGTCATTTAATGTAGAAGCTACTAATTCTTGTGTTATCCTGAGTTTGGCTGCAGTAAACTTTAGGTGTTTTTGTTGTTGTTGTTGTTTGTATTGTTTTGTTTTGTTTTGTTTTGTTTTGTTTTCTAGATGCTTATAATATTTTCTCCTTGATCTGGGAGTTCTGAATCTAGGCTTTAATATTCCTTTTTTTTTTTTTTTTTAATCAGTAACATATTTTATTTAATATTCACAATAAATAATAACAATAATATTCACATCATTATTAACAACAATATTGACATGTTATTGTAGGGGACCTTTAAATGGGCGGCCACAGTGCAACACGAGATTGAGTGGCACAGAAGTAATCTCTGTGGATATAGGACTGCCCTGTGGGTGGGATCCTGTCCATATTGAGATAGCTTCATAATGGGTGATGGCTCTCTTGCTGGTTGGCTGTGTGTGTGATCTCACAGGCCCTTTATAAGCCCACTGCAGAAAGAGAAGTTGCTCTCTTTAACCTGGCTCCCTAGCCTAGGGTAGCTGAGCCAAGCTGATGGATTAGGCTATAATATTCCTATGAGTTTTCCTTTTGAGATCTCTTTCAGGAGATAATTGGTGGATTCTTTTAATTTCTATTTTACCCTCTGATTTTAGATTATCAGGACAGTTTTCTGTGATAATTTCTTGAAAGATGATATTCAGGTACTTTTTTTTTACCATGATTTTAATGTACACAAATAATTTTTTAAATGACTCTTGTGGATCTATTTTCCAGGTCAATTGTTCTTCCAATGGGATATTTCACATTTTTAATTTTTTTCACTTTTTTGGGTTTTATTTTATTGTATCTTGATTTCTCATATAGTCATTAGCTTACATTTGCTCAATTCTATTTTTAAGGAATTATTTACTTCATAAGCTTTTGTATTATTTTCCCCAATTGGTCAATTTTGCTTTGTAAGATATTCTCTTCATTACTTTTTTTCTTTTGTATTTTTTGTATCTCTCAATTTTCCCCCTAATTTTTCCTTTCTCTCTCTTACTTGATTTAAAGTCCTTTTTGAGCTCTTACCTAACCCTAATTCTTATTTTTCTCAGAGACTTTGGATGCAAGAGTTTTGACTTTACTATTATCTTCTGATTGTGTTTTGATCCACTTTGACACTATTCTAACTTTCAATGGACAGAAAATTTTGTTTTGTTTTGTGCTCTTTCCCTAACCTATTACTCTGTTTCAAATTCATTGTTAAAGTAAGGCTCTATTTCCAGGCTTGAGGGTGCATTGTCCAAAGTGTCAAGGATTTTGTGCAGCTGTTTGCAGAAATCCTAGGAATCTGACCAAAAGTACTCTTTTTTTGCCATGTACCAAAAGTGTTCCAGTCCCACCACAGTTATAATATCTAGTGTGCTGGCTATGGTTGCCGAGGCTGTGTCTGGGTTGGCACTGTCCTTGCAAATCCTGTCCCAGGACTCCCACCTTGGTTCTGCTGAACTTATAAATTGCCTTTGGCAGAAAAATGTCCTACTTACTCTTCTTGCATGTTCAAATCCTCTAAAACTTGTTTAGAGACATTATTTAAAAGAATTTGGAGCAGTTTGGGGAAAAGGTTGGGCAAGTTTCTGCCTTTACTCTGCTATCTTGGCACTGTCCCTAGAGTATTTTTTTTTACAACTGTACTTAAAAAAAAAATAAATTGGATATTGGCTTTACATTTTTGTGAGATGATCCAGTAAATGGCTGAACTCAATATTTTTATGATGCCCTTTCATCATGAGTATTTGTTTTCTCTGATTGCAAGTTTCATCATCTGTACCTTCTAAAGAAAG
Source organism: Sminthopsis crassicaudata (assembly GCF_048593235.1). Taxonomy (NCBI): domain Eukaryota; kingdom Metazoa; phylum Chordata; class Mammalia; order Dasyuromorphia; family Dasyuridae; genus Sminthopsis; species Sminthopsis crassicaudata. Next base: position 323,403,729 of record NC_133617.1, on the reverse strand, counting down.
TGTGTAAATTATAAACATTAATTGAAAACCCCAAGGCCTAGAAACATAAATATTGATAATATCTTTTTTTAAATTAATGTATTTTTCTAGACAATTCTCAGTCTATATTTATTATGCTTTTATGAACATATGTGAAATATTTTAAATTAACATCATAAAAATGTAACTAATGAAGATGTATTGAAATTATCAATGAATGTGGATAATCAAGGATATTAATATTTATTTTGAAAAGTTAACTTTAATACTCCAGCAGAAACTTAAAAAGGAAATAAGAAATGAATGGATGTATTATTGGATATAAAATTAGACTTTTAACTCTAATCCAATTGTAGTATTTTACAATTATATAATATTTAACATCCTAAGATTTTGGATGACTTAAATAAAATAAAAAGATCCTTAGCTTACAGATGAGAGAGCATAGTTATTACTTCACCTAGATAACAGTCAAAATACAAAGGAAGTTTGTCATCTATACACAAGAAATGTTACATCAATCCTAATTACAATATTCAAGTACATTGATATTGATATTGTAATTGATTTAAAAAACATGCAAGAAATGCATTTATTTAATAATCAATTTTCTTTTCTTATACCATGATGATTGAGTGAGGAAGGAACTCCACCCCAAACCCTCCCAAATTTCCCTTGGGCTTACCAGCAGAGCAATGTTTATTTCCATAGTCACTCAACAATAGGGCTTTTATATCTTGGAAAGATCAGCAACAATATCTCTCCTTCAGGGCCAGCCACAGGAAAAAGACTATTTAGAAACTTAGTGTTCTTATCCTTTGGCCATTTACCAAGTGGGAAATGATTTTTATTTTTATAAATTTGACTCAGTTATTTATATATTTTGAGAAATAAGGCATTTTGAGAGATAATTCTGGCAAATGAACCTCCCTAATTTTCTACTTTTGTAATTATTTTGGTTCCATTGATTTTTTTGTGTAATTTAAAAAATATATTATCAAAATTTTCTATTTTGTATTCTCTATTGCTCTGCATATCTTCTTTGGATCTAAATTATTTCCTTATCCATAAAACAGATAGATAAATAATTTTATACTCTCTCAATTTGCTTATGTTATCAACCTTTATGTGTAAACTGTGTTCCCATTTTAAAATTAATCTTGATATACAGTGTGAAATGTAGGTGTACCACTAGTTTCTAATCATAGTCTTTTCCAATTTTCCCTGCATTCTAGGAAATAGTTTTTTATTCCCAAAGTTTTGATATTTAGTTTATTACATACATGATTATAGTGATCATTTCATTTGTACACAATCTATTCCACTGATCTAGCACTCTATTTCTTAGCCAATACCAGATTGTTTTGATAATTACTACTTTATAATGCAATTTGAGATTGAGATTTGGTATGGATAAACTACCTTCTTTTACATTTTCCATTGATTCGCTTGACAGCTTAGAGCTCTAGTTCTTCCAGATGAATTTTGTTATTAATTTTTCTAGCCCTATAAAATAATTTTCATGGACTGAATAGATATTGTTTGATGAAAAACCATGGATATTTTACCTATTCTCAGCAAGGAAAAAATGAAGCATATTATCTACCTCCAGAGAAAGAACTTATATTATCTAAATACAGACTGAAGCACGGTGTTTTTCACTTTCAATCTTTCATTTTTTCCCTTTAATTCATATCTTCTTATACAAAATGACTAATATGGAAATATTTTGTCTAATTGCACATGGATAACCCATATTTATTTGCTTGCCCTTTCATAAAGAAAGGCTTGGAGGGAGTTATAAAGGGATAGATTTTGGAACTAAAAACTTTAAATAAAAATTCTAAATGGGGGGTGGTGGTTAGGTTCTTACTAAGAGCTAATGAGATAATGAGATATTAGGTTTTTACTAAGTGCTAAGTTGGTACTTGACAATTCTCTAGTTCCGGCCTTTACTGGGAGTTTACTTGTGAATTTCTGGGAAAGAGCTTGCATGCTTAGGAGGAGCAAGTTCATTGGTTGAAGTAATTTTTCCCAGAAGCCCTTGCATTATCCCACGCCCATTCTCTGGGAAGATAAAAGAGGGAAGTCACAACTCTGGACCGGAGTTAATGGCAACTGTCTGGAGACAATGGTTCTCTACAGGAAGAAGAATCTGTCCGAGAGATTTGAGTTGACACAGCAGATCTCCTCCCAGAGAGCGATCAGCAGCTTCTGGAGACAACAGCACGTTACATATTGGCATTCACAATGTGGGGCAAGGACTTTTGCTTATCCTGGCAACGACTTATTCTGAGCCCTTCAGAGGAGCTAGACCGGACCATTGCATTTTGGTGCCTGAACAGGGACAGACACGATACTGATTCCAGTGGAAAAGCCTCCAATCCAGATCTCAGTCTCTCTGACCCAGAACCATGAGTGACAAGGAAATTTTGTTAAAAATTAAGTGAGCATCCTAATAGACAAATAAGGAACTTAACTTGTTAAGGGGTAAACCAGCAATCTCTTATAGTGAAATGGTGCAAACGCCTTCTATTCAAGGAAAATGTTTAGAGAGCATCATCAAGGTTATGAAAAGCCAACGATTGATTATAATTTTGAAGGAGATTACTGAACTTTTAAAAACTGTGAAGGTCATATGTCCTTGTTTTTCTCTGGAAGAAGAATTGGAACCAGATGAATGGGAATTAGTAGGAAAGCAATTAGGTGAACACTACGGGGGGGGAGGGTAATCTTTTTCAGTTAGTAAAGAATAGTTTACTTTTTTTCTATTTTTTTCCTAAATTTCTAATTGTGTTTTATACAAGGGTTATTTTTGAACCACTGCAGTTTGTCATATTTGACACAGACAGGCCATTCACAACAAGAGTTATATTTTTAGTCTCATTGTAACTACTATATAATCTTAATGAATTTCTGACCATGCAAAGTTGCTTGGAAAAGGTCAGTTGAGGCTTCAGATATTTCCTTTCTTGCCTTTTTTGCCTTAGCATAGCAATAAAAATTGTATGGGAAAGCTGGGACGCTCTAACATATTGTTGATGGAATTGTGAAATGATCTAACCATTCTGGAGAGCAATTTAGAACTATGCCAAAAAAGTTATCATACTGTGAATATCCTTTGATCTAGTAGTATCATTACTAGGACTGTATCCCAATAAAATTATAAAAAAGAGGATGGGAACTACATCTACAAAAACATTTATAGCAGAATTTTTGTAGGGGCAAGGAATTGGAAATTGAATGGATGCCCATCATTTGGGGAATCACTGAAAAGGTTATGGTAGAAGGACATAATGAAGCAATACTGTTTTATAAGAAATGGCAAATAGGCTATTTCAGAAAAGATTAGACTTACATGACCTGATGCTGAGTGACATAAGCAGAACCAAGAGAACATTGTATACAGTAACAAGATTATGTGCTGATCAACTGTGATGAACTTGATTCTTCTAAATAATGTGGTGATTCAAAGTAATTCTAATAGATTTGAGGTAGATAATGCTATTTGCATCCAGAAAGAGAACCATGGAGACTGAATGTAAATTGAAGTATAGTATTTTTGCTGCTTTTTGTTTGTTTGCTTGTTTCTTTGTTTTTCTTTCTTAGGTTCCCCCTCCCCCTATTTTGGTTTGATTTTTCATTCAAGACATAATAATTATGGAAATATGTTTAAAAGGATTACATATATCTAATCTTTAATAGATTGCTTGCTGTCTTGCTCTTGCTGGGGAGGAAAGTAAAGGAGAGAGCAAGAAAAATTTGAAATATAAAGTCTTACAAAAGTGAAAGATGAAAAAATATGTATATATGTGTGTGTGTGTGTGTGTGTGTAAAAATAAAATGCTATTGAGAAAAAAGAAGAGGGAAACTTGTATGAAAATTAAAGTATTCAATTTTTCTAGTCAGATAAGAAATAATGATTAAAATATTTTTAATTAATAAGGGGATCTTATTACATTATAATAAATCTGTGCAGAACACACATATCTGAGTCTTTAGTTATAAATGTATTTTGTGCATGTCTTGGTGGATTTTTTATTTGTATTTGTTTAATTTTAAATATGAACCATATAGAACTAATGAGGAATAAGGAAAATATCCCATAGTAATGTTAGTACTGGTCCTAACATAAATGTTCATTTGTATGCAAATTTTAAAACTTAAAATGACTGTAGTCATGATTCTAGGCTTAATCTCCCAAATCATTATGCAGCATAAAACAGCTGGCTTATATGTGACATGGATAAGTAAATATCTGATCAAGAATCAGGAAAGTCTTATTTTACAACTTGTGAAAACAGCTGGAGGGACCAGCAGGATCTTATCCAGCTATGGATATACCATCATTATTTCATTCTCCTGTCTTGAAATAGGGTATTAGCTAAGAAAATATCAACTTGAAAACCACCAGTGATATGAGGGATATGATAGTACACTTTTTTAAGCATTCTTAATAAAAAAACATGTTTCCTCATTGTTTCTTTCAAAGTGAAGATAAAAATAAACTTGTTCCTGTACTAAACATTGATTATACAAAGTCAACCATGAATGATTAGAATACTTTGTTATCAAAGCTAGCAAGAAAAAGAAATTGGAGATGATACACATAGGTTATAGTAGAAAAATGAACACACAAGAATAAATGAACTATTCATAACAAAGAATAAGCTCTCTGCCTATGTTTGGGCTAGTCTATGTTAGCAGTCTTTAGGGATTAAAATCTAATATATGAGAGCAACATTCTCTACATGGGTGTTCTTTTACAGAAATAGCTCATACAGTATTTAAAAGAGGAATTTCTCTATTGATCTATTTCTACATTTCTTCCTGAAGTCTTTTCAGTTCTGAAGAAGTCTTTTATACACTTATCCCATGTCACAAACTTAGAGATTTCTTTTAAAATCAGAACCTATTCTATCTATATCTCCAATTTTCAACATTCAGAGTCACAGGAGTATCTACCAGGAATGCACCTCAGACTTGGTGGTAGTAAGGTTGTATAAATATTTAAATCACACTATCATTTCTTGAAAATACTTAATTTGAGAGTATTTTTGTGAATTATTTGGCTCTTGCATTTACCCTGTTATCACCACAAGTGTTATTATTCTTATTTTGCATATAAGAAAACTAAAGTTATACAGATATTAAATGTGACTTGACCTTGAACACTGCTAAAATGTATGAAAGGAAGTTTTAAGCTCACTTCCTTATCACTCAAAGTTCAGTGGTCCATATATTTTGCTATGATTTTTCCTATGAATTTGGAAATAATTTCAAAGCTGTCTTCTGAATCTCAATCTTCAAAATTTATAAAGCAATGTGGCATATTAAATGTTTATCTAAAATAGTATTTGATTGGGAATATGCTTTAGTTTTTAGTCAACCAGAAGTTGTTAAGCATTTATTATGTTCCAGGGACCATGTTAAGAATCAGAAGTACAAAAAAGAAAAAAGAAAAAAATACAAAGAATCGTTGACTGGAAGGATAATAATTCTGATGGGAGGGACATTTAAATTACTAGACATATGTGATATATGCAGAGTAAATATAAAATACTCTTTAAGAGAAAGGCAGTTGCAGCTGATGTTGACTAAGAAAGAATTCTGACTTCAGCTGAGTCTTAACAATATAAGGCATGCAAGAGGAAAAGGGAGGAACACAGAATGCCTAGCTTAGAAGACATCCAGTACAAAGGCATAAAGATAGATGAGAGTCTTGTTCTGTAGGAACTACATATAGGCCAATAGATCTAGATTTTTCTGTGTTGAAGAGAAAAAATTGTGAGGTCACTGGATGTGTATGCAGAAGAATAGTTGGCTATAATGATATTGGAATTTGATGAATATCGGAATTTAAATTAGATTTTGGAGATAATAGGAATCTATTGGAGGTAATTGAGGAGCAAAGCAACATCATTAGATTTATACTTTAGAAAAATAATTTAGTCAATCAAAGGTAATAGAATTAGAGTGGGAAGATATTTCTAGGTAAGAGATAATGTGAAATTAAAACTAGGCTTGTGATTGTTTTAATTGGAGAACAGAAAATATATTTGAAAGTCATTGTCAAGGAAGTAACATGATTTTTCAATGGATTGTTTTTGTGCAGTTATTGATATTGAGCAATATAGGATTATAATAAAATTATGAGTCTGACTACGATAGTAAAAAGTAATGCTATAATCATAACAGAAAATTTCAGAAAGAAAGATTTTAGTGGGAAAAATGTGTTCTGATTTACATATATGGAATTTAAATTTTATTCAAAATAAAAAGTATTAATTTTTTCTCTCTCCATCCATCAGCTTTGAAAAGTAAAAAAATCCCTTTGCATATATTATATCTAATCAAACAAAACAAAATGTGTTGACATTGAGATGACCATAGTACATCTGATAGAAAATGTCTAAAACAAAGTAGATAACTGTCACTCAGGAGAAACACTAGGGCTAGTTAATTAGCTAGAGATCTACATATCTAGATGTAGATACCTTTAGGTTTTATCTGTACAAAGATGATGGAATTGTGGCAGCAGATGAGATAATCAAATGAGAATATACAGAGGACAAAAGAAAAGAGGACCTAAGATTGAGCTTTGGAGAAGGAAACAGTGGGAATGGAAAGAATGAAGAAATATCAGAAAATATTGAGGATTGGTGAAACAGAATTAGAAACTCCAGAGAGTAGTTTCATGAAAATCTAGAATATAGAAATATGCATAAGAAAAATGTGATGATGTCAAATACAGCAGAGAGTTCATGAAAAATAAGGAATGTGTAACTTTCTGGTTAGCTTTCTGGAGGTCTTGGGACCAGCTTTTGTTTCAGCAGAGTAATCACGACGAGAATAGTCAGGGATAAAGTCCAAATTTTTTATTATCTCCTTCACAGTCTGTGTCTTTTCCTGGCACTCAGCTATCTTTCTGGAGGTCCCCCGCAAGGGATCTTGGTGGAAGTTGGAAAATACCACACCGGTCTCTCTTTTGAAGTCTCTCTGGGTCTGAGAACTTGAACTCCAGCCTCCAGTTCTCTCTTCTCTGTGTCTGTCTCTGGATGAGTTTGTCCAGTTTATATGGTCTATTAAAATTACATCATAGCAATATAATGAGTATAAACCAATCATTATATCACTAGAGAACCATGATTCGTTGTAAGATTAAATCAATCATACTGAACTAGAGAATTAACTTGCTAAATTAGATAACCATTATCTTATCAATTCTACTGAGTTAACTCCTTGTAAGAATCCCTGTTTCAAGTAAATTTCTCCAGAATTCTGGCCCATTACAGGAATGAGAAAGTATGATTAAATTTATTAATTAAAAGATGAATGGTAAATTCAAATAGGGCAGTTTCAATTTGAGACCACATTGTAGAGGGCTTAGAAGAGAGGAAGTGTAGGTATTTTTGTATGTCTTTTTTCAAGGAGTTTATCCACTAAAAGGAAAGATATCAGGACAAAATATATAATATATGTTTGTTAACATCAGGAAAGGAACTAATAAAAAGATAGAGATGGAAAATAATGTAGTAAATGAAGAAATAATGGTAATACTGTGCAGAAATCTGGAGATGTTGGAATCAAAAGCACATGTGAAAAGTTTGGCTTCATTCTCCAAATGATAAATGGTCAAAGGATATGAACAGACAATTCTCAGACAAAGAAATTGAAACTATTTCTAGCCATATGAAAAGATGCTCCAATTCATTCTTAATCAGATAATGCAGAATGTTGGAGGGGATGTGGGAAAACAGGGACACTGATACATTGTTGATGGAATTGTGAATACATCCAGCCATTCTTGAGAGCAATTTGGAACTATGTTCAAAAAGTTATCAAATTGTGCATACCTTTTGATCCAGCAGTGTTATTACTGGGCTTATATCCCAAAGAAATTTTAAAGAAGGGAAAGGGACCTGTATGTGCAAGAATGTTTGTGGCAGCCCTCTTTCTAGTGGCCAGAAACTGGAAACAGAGTGGATGTCCATCACATGGAGAATGGCTGAATAAACTGTGGTATGGGAAAAAAATGTGGTATATTATGAAATATTATTGTTCTGTAAGAAATGACCAGCAGGATGATGTCAGAAAAGCCTGGAGAGACTTATATGAACTGATGCTGAGTGAAAGGAGCAGTTCTAGGAGATCATTATATACTTCAGCAACAATACTATATGATGATCAAATCTAATGGACGTGGCCACCAATAGAGCAGTAATGAATTGAGACAGCTACACCCAGCAAAAGAACTCTGGGAGATGACAATGAACCACTACATAGAATTCCCAATCTCTCTATTTTTGTCTGCCTGTATTTTTTATTTTCTTCACAAGCTAATTGTACAGTATTTTAAAGTCTGATTCTTTTTGTACAGCAAAATAATTATTTGGACAATGATAAATATATTGTATTTAACTTATACTTTAACATTTTTAATATGTATTGGTCAACCTGCCATCTGGAGAAGAGGTGGGGGAAAAGTTGGAATAAAAGGTTTTGCAATTGTCAATGCTGAAAAATTACCCATGCATATAACTTGTAAATAAAAAGCTATTAAAAACAAAAGGTTGGCTTGTCAAAGGAGAAAAGGTTAATTTTTAAAATTCAAGTGAAGAAGAAAACAGTAGAGAAAAAATGTCTTATCTTTCCGTAAAGTTCATATAGGCACTATTTCATCAAAAAAATTTTAAGAGACAACTCAATTCATAACATATATATATATATATATATAAAGGATTGTAGGACATAATATATTTCATGGCTTCTACTACCGCACCCTTTATGAGAATAGAAATGAAATTCCCACTCACCTAATTGGGTCTTTAGAGAGAAGTACACAAACCCAAGAAGTAGATGAGCACAATTAAAAAATACTTCACTCACAAATAAAGTCACATATGTAAACAACTGGAAAAATATCAATTCCTCATTGATAGACTAAGCTAATATAATTAAAATGAAAATTCTACCTAAATTAGTCTACTTATTCAGTGCTACACTAATCAAACTGTCAAAAAAATTATCTTCTAGAACTAGAAAAAAAAATCATAAAAAAATTCATCTGGAAGAAGACCAGTTCAAGAATGTCAGGGGGATTACTGAAAAAATAGAAAAGATAGTGGCTTAGCAATACCAAACCTAAAACTATTTTATAAAGCAGCAGTCATCAAAACCATCTGGTACTAGCTAAAAAATACAGTAGTGGATCAATAATCAAAGCTAATTGCAATCTAGTATTTGAAAAAAATCCCAAAACTCCAACTTTGGGAAGGAGAACTCTACGTTTGATAAAAATTAAATCAGAAACTGAAAAATAACATGTCATAAATTGTACATAGATCTTCATCTCACACCCCACAACAAAACAAAGTCAAAATGAATTTGAGCATAAAGGATGATAACATAAACATAATAGGAAAGCAAGAGTCAATGTACCTATCAAGATCTTGGGAAAAGGGAGGAATTTATGAATATATGTATTTTCATGTATATATGTATGTATACATTCATGTATCTATATTCATAATGTAATGCACATTATGTATGTATGTATACATTCATGTATCTATATTCATGTAGTTTCCATTACATTAAATTAAAAAAGATTTTGTACAAACAAAAGCAACATAGCCATGATTATAATGTAATAAGAGGGCAGATCCAAGATGGCTGAGAGGACACAAGCATCTTTCTAAGCTCTCCTCTACCCTCAAATTATTTTACGAAACTCAGCTATGAATTAGTGCTTGCCTCTCAGAACCCATGAATATTGAGAGTACAACACATTACCAAAAGAAGATAATATCAAAATTTGCTAGAAAAGGTTATGTGTGAGGACAGAATGGGGCTAGGTCAGGTGCAGATTCAGGCAGATAGGCAGTGAGAGCATAGAGAATAGCTCATCCTGAGCTTTTGCTCAGGGGGTTGGGGGTTGATCACTCCTGTGGAAAATCTGTGAGGAGAACACTACCTCAGTAGCAGCTACCCTGCCCTGGCAGCAAACCAGTAGATCAGCAGAAAAGCTATAAACACAGAAGGTAAAGACTATAACCCCCAAACTCTAGAGTCTCTCAGGACCTGGACACACTTATCAGGCACCAGGAGAGACAGTGCACAACCACTAGGAAACCACTAATCCCTTTACAGCCACTACTATCCCACTGATGCTTCACTGCCACTTCATGTTATCTATAGAGCCAGCTTAGGAATAGTTCCTACCCCATAATCAAACTGCAGCATTATTTTTATTTGTTTTTTTGTTTTTTAAATGATTAAAAAGGAAAATGTGCTCTAACTATAGACAGCAAATATACTGAAAGAGAGCATATTTCAAACCCTGAGAAGAATAAAAACAGTTCGTCTCCAGAAGAAACCCCCAAATGGAATATAATCTGGTGCTCACTGCATAAGGCTGCCATAGAAAAAAAATAAAAAGGATCTAAAAGGAGAGCTAGACAAAATCTGGGGAAACAAAAGGAATCTTTGTGAGGGGATCTGGATAAGGCATATAACTCATTAAAATATAGAGTGGAAAAAGAAAACAATTCCTGAACAACAGAATTTGTGAATTAGAAAAAGAAAATAATTCCTTAAAAATAAAATTGGCAAAATGGAAAAAAAAATTCCATAGAATAAAACAACTCATTTTAAAAACTCAATTGGATCAATACAAGAGAAATAAAAAGAAAGAATGAAAATAATTCATTAAAAATCAGAAATGAACAAATGGAATGAATGACTCCAGGAGACACCAAGAATCAGTCAAGCAAAACAAAAAAACAAAAAAATAAAAAATAAAAAAATAAAAATAAATAAATAAATAAATAAGTAAATGAATAAATAAAAATGTTAAATACCTACTTGATAAAACAACACATATGGAAAACAGATCTAGGAAATATAATCAAAGGATTATTGGACTCCCTGAGCCTAGACACTATTTTTCAGGAAATCATCAAAGAAAACTACCCAGATGTTATAGAAACAGAAGGTAAAATAGGCAATGAAAGAATGCATCAACCATGTACTAAAAGAGATCCTAAAATTAGAACTACAAGAAATATTGTGGCTAAATTCCAGAATTATCAGACCAAAGAAAAAATACTAAAAACAGCCAGGAAAAAAAAAAATTCAAATACTGAGAAGCCACAATAAGGATTAGTCAGGATCTAGCAGTGTCCACATTAAAGGATCAAAAGGCCTGTAATATGATATTCCAAAAGGTAAAGGAAATTGATATGCAGCCAAGAATAACTTACCCAGACAAAATGATCATTTTCATACAGGGAAGAAGATGGACATTAAAAGAAATAGGTGGATTCCATTTATTTCTGATGAAAAAAAAAAAAAAAGCAGAGTTAAATAAAAAGTTTGATATCCAAATACAAGACTCAAGAAAAGCATAAAAAAGTAAACAGAAATGTTGAGAATTGTATTTCTGTTATGGATATACAAATATACAAAAAGAGGACATGTATAATTTGGTTTTACTGTAATACTATAAAAAAGGATCTAGAGGTGGAAAGACAATTGTACAAGAAAAAGGGGAAAGTGGAGTTGCTACATCTCACAAAGAGGTAAAGGAAAAGATGGGAGGGGGATGAACATAGTGTGAACCTCACTCTCCTCAGAATTGCTCAAAGAGAAAATATCACAGGGAAACGTCTCCAACTTCATTGAAAAGTGGGAAAGGAAAAGAGAAAAGGGATCAGGTAGGCTAAATAGAAGGGAATACAGAAATAGTAAGGAAAAGGTTTAAGGAAAGGGAAGTGAATACAAAGAGAGATGAAAGGATTCTAAAGAGGGAAGGATGCATGAAGCAAGTGGTGCCCATAAGTTTAATACAGGAGATGGGGAAAAGGGGAAAAGGAAAGAGAACAGCAAAATTGGGATAACAAGACGGTAAAAATACAGATTTAGTAGTTTTAATCATACATGTGAATGTCATAAACTCCCTAAGAAAATAGGAGTGGATAGCAGATTGGATTAAAAGCCAGAATCCTACAATATGTTGTTTACAGGAAACTCATTCGAAGCAGGGCAATACATATGGAGTAAAGGTAAAAGGATGGAGACAAATCTACTATGCTTCAAGTGAAGTCAAAAAAGCAAATGTAGATATCCTGATCTCAGGTCAAGCAAAAGCAAAAAATTTGATATAATTAAAAGAGATAAGGAAGAACACTGTACCTTGAAAAAAGGCAGCATAGATAATGAAGCAATATCAATACTAAATATTGGGGACTTCCGGCCAAGATGGTGGAGAGGAGGCAAACAGCTGCTTGAGCTCTGCGTTTTCTCTCAGAATGTACTTCATGACAAACTTCAGAATTAATGCTTAACTGGAAAAGAAACCCACAAATAATCACCCATAGAAGACATTCTTGGAATTTGCCAGAAAATGTCTGTGTTTGCTCAGGGGAGGGGACAAACAAACTGGGTTCAGACTGAGGGCAAGCAGGGAGAGGGGAAGGCAGCTAACAGAGCTAAGACCAGAAGAGGGAGGGGTGCGATCTCTTCCATTTCTGCAGAACGACTTTTACTCCAGTGTGGATATTCTGTCTTGGCAGCAAGCCAGGAGCAGCAGAGAAGGTGTAAACACTGGAGGTAAAGAATAAAACCCCAAAAAGCTAGTTTCTCTTGGGACCCGGCCACCCCCACACCCACCAGGAGAGATTCAGCATGTTCTTAGAACCTCAGAGCTCAGACTCAGTGCAGCCATTGCTGTCCTGCTAGTACCTCGCTGCTGTCTCCCTCAGTATGTAGAGGAAGCCCAGTAACACCGTGCAGCCCCATCCCCCCCTAGAAATAGACCAATTGTTTCTCTTGTCAATTTGTTTTCTTCAATTCCCGCTTTGACAAAATGAACAAAAAATTTAAAAGGGCTCTAAACATTGACAGTTTCTGTAAGGAGAGAGAGCAGATTTCAAAACCTGAAGAGACTAAAAGCAGATTGTGTGCAGAGGAATCCCCTAATGGGGATGTGATCTACTCCTCAATACATAAGACTCTAAAAGAGGGAATCAAAAAGGGTCTCAAAAGAAAGCTAGAAGAGAAATGGGAAAAGGAAAGGGAAGTTTGGCAAGAGAGTCTGGAAAAGTCATACAGAGTGAATAAACAGGTCAAATCATTGAGAAATAAAATTAGTGAGTTGGAAAAAGAAAACAGCTCTCTAAAAAATAAAATGGATGAAATGGGGAAAAAAATTCCATCGAAGGAAAAAAAAACTCACTTAAAAACTCAATTGGACAATTACAAAAAGATATAAAAAAGTGAGTGAAGAAAATACATCATTGAAAATTAGAATGGAACAAGTAGAAATGAATGACTCAAGGAGAAACCAAGAAGTAGTCAAGCAAGACCAGAAAAACAAAACAACTGAAAAGAATGTCAAGTACCTTATTGGAAAGACAACAGGCCTGGAAAACAGATCGAGGAGAGACAATTTGAAAATAATTGGACTCCCTGAAAAATGTGAGCAAAAAAGAGCCTGGACACAATTTTTCAGGAAATTATCAAAGAGAACTGCCCAGATGTTTTAGAAACAGAAGGAAAAATAGACATTGAAAAAATTCATCGATCACCTACTGAAAGGGACCCTCAAATCAAAATGCTAAGAAATATAGTGGCCAAGTTCAAGAACCATCAGATAAAGGAAACAATATTGGAAGCTGCTATAAAAAAGCAACTCAGATATGATGGAGCCACAATAAGGATAACCCAGGATCTATCAGTGTCTGCATTAAAGGAACAAAGGGCTTGGAATATGATATTCTGAAAGGCTATGGAGCTTGGTATGCATCTAAGAATAACTTAGCCAACAAAAACGAGCATCCTTTTTCAGGGAAGAAGGGGGATATTTAACTAAATAAATCAATTCCATATATTTTCAATGAAGAAACTAGATCTACACAAAATGTTTGATTTTCAAATACTGAACTCAAAAGCTTTCTAAAAAGGTAAAAAGAAATCTTGAGAACGATATCTCTGCCTTAAAGATATGTAAAGAACACATGTATAATTTGTCCTAGAAACCAGAGGTGGAAAGGAAATTATATCATAAAAAAGGGTAAAGTGGTGGTACTACATCTCATGAAGAGGCAAAGTTAACCTATTATATCTGAGAGAAAGAAAGGAGGGGGGGTGAATATAGTGTGTATCAATAGACATATTCAATTTAAGGTGAAACTCCTTTCACTTCATTGAAAAGTGGGTGGGAAGGAGTAAGATAAAATGAAGGGAATACAGAAATTGTGAGGAAAGGGGGTAAAATAGGGGGAGGAAATTTAAGGTGGGGGAAGGATACTAAAAAGGGAAGGCTGTGAAAAACAAGTTTTGCTCACAAGTTTAATAGTAGGGAGAGGGGTAAGAGGGAAGGAAAGAAGGAAAGCATAAGCAGGGGTCAACAGGATGGAAAGGAATAAAGAATTAGTCATTCTAACCATAAATGTGAATGGGGTAGTGGCTAGAAATTGGAAAATGAATGGATGCCCATCAATTAGAGAATGGTTAGGTAAATTATGGTGTATGAATGTTATGAAATATTATTGGTCTGAAAGAAATGACAAGCAGAGAGGCTTGGAGAGACTTACATGAACTGATGCTGAGTGAAATGAGCAGAAACAGGCGATCACTATACACTGCAACAACAATACTGTATGAAGACATACTCTGATTGAAGTGGATATCTTCTACATAGAGAAGAGCTAATCCAATTCCAATTGATTAATAATGGACAGAATCAGCTAAACCAAAAAAAGGAACACTGGGAAATGAGTGTAAACTCTTAGCATTTTTTGTTTTTCTCCCCAGGTTATTTTTACCTTCCGAATACAATTCTTCCTTTGCAACAACAACAACAAAATTCAGTTCTGCACATATATATTGTACCTAGGATATACTATAACATATTTAATATGTATGGGAATGCCTGCCATCTAGGGAAGGGGGTGGAGGGAAGGAGGGGAAAAATTCATAACAGAAAGGAGTACAAGAGATAATGTTGTAAAAAATTACCTATGCATATGTACTGTCAAAAAAAGTTATAATTATAAAATAAAAAAGAAAAGAAAAAAAAAAAGAAAAAATCCCCATGACCAGATGGAATTACATGTGAATTCTACCAAATACTTAAAGAACAACTAACTCCAATGCTATATAAACTATTTGAAAAAATAGGGATTGAAGGAGTACTACCAAATTCCTTTTATGACAAAGACATGGTACCGATACCTAAACCAGGTAGGCTGAAAAGAGAAAGAATATTATAGACCAATCTCCCTAATAAATATTGATGCTAAAATCTTAAATAAAATATTAACAAAAAGACTACAGAAAATCATCCCCAGGATAATAAAATATGACCAAGTGGGATTTATACCAGGAATGCAGGGCTGGTTCAATATTAGGAAAAATATTAGCATAATTGACCATATCAATAACCAAATTAACAAAAAACATATGATCATATCAATAGATGCAGAAAAATTATTTGATAAAATCCAACATCTATTCCTACTAAAAACACTTGAGAGTACAGAAATAAATGGACTATTCCTTAATATAATAAGGAGGATATTTTTAAAACTGTCAGTAAATATCATATGTAATGGCGATAAACTGGAACCTTTCCCAGTAAGATCAGGAGTGAAACAAGGTTTCCCACTATCACAATTACTATTCAATATACTACTACAAATGCTAGTCTTGGCATTAAGAGCTGATAAAGAGACTCAAGGAATTAGAGTAGGTAATGAGGAAATCAAATTATTACTCTTTGCAGATGATATGATGGTATACTTAGAGAACCATAAAGACTCTGCTAAAAAAGCTATTAGAAATAATTCAGAACTTTAGCAAAGTTGCAGGATACAAAATGAATCCAAATAAATCCTCAGCATTATTATACATTCCCAACACAATCCAACAGCAAGAGATACAAAGAGAAATTCCATTCAAAATAACTGTCGATAGTATAAAATATTTGGGAATATATCTACCAAAGAAAAGTCAGGAATTATATGAGCAAAATTACAAAACACTTGCCACAAAAATAAAGTCAGATTTAAATAATTGGAAACACATTAAGTACTCTTGGATAGGGTGAGCGAATATAATCAAGATGACAATACTCTCTAAACTAATCTATTTATTTAGTGCTATACCAATCAGACTCCCAAGAAACTAATTTACTGACCTAGAAAAAATAACAACAAAATTCATATGGAAGAACAAAGATCGAGAATTTCAAGGGAAGTAATGAAAAAAAAAATCAAATGAAGGTGATCTAGCTGTACCTGATCGAGAACTGTATTATAAAGCAGCAGTCACCAAAACCATTTGATATTGGCTAAGAAATAGACTAGTTGATCAGTGGAATAGGTTAGGTTCACAGGGCAAGATAGGGAATAAAAATAGCAATCTAGTGTTTGAGAAACCCAAAGATCCCAACTTTTGGGATAAGAATTCATTATTAGACAAAAACTGGTGGGAAAACTGGATATTAGTATAGCAGAAACTAGGCAAGGACCCACACTTAACACCACATACTAAGATAAGATCAAAATGGGTCCATGATTTAGGCATAAAGAACTAGATCATAAATCGATTAGAGGAACATAAGATAGTTTACCTCTCAGAATTGTGGAGGAGGAAGGAATTTAAGAGCAAAGGAGAACTAGAGATCATTATTGATCACAAAATAGAGAGTTTTGATTATATCAAATTAAAAAGCTTTGGTATAAACAAAACTAATGCAAACAAGATTAGAAGGGAAGTAACAAATTGGGAAAATATATTTACAGTTAAAGGTCTGATAAAGGCCTCATTTCCAAAATATTTAGAGAACTGACTCTAATGTATAAGAAATCAAACCATTCTTCAATTGATAAATGGTCAAAGGATATGAACAGACAATTTTCAGATGATGAAATTGAAACTATTTCCTCTCGTATGAAAGAATGTTCCAAATCACTACTGATCAGAGAAATGCAAGGTAAGACAATTCTGAGATACCACTACACTCTGTCAGATTGGCTAAGATGACAGGAACAAATAATGATGAATGTTGGAGGGGATGTTGGAAAACTGGGACACTGATGCATTGTTGGTGGAGTTGTGAAAGAATATGGCCATTCTGGAGAGCAATCTGGAACTATGCCCAATAAGTTATGAAACTGTGCATACCCTTTGATCCAGCAGTGCTACTACTGGACTTATATCCCAAGGAAATACTAAAGAATAGAAAGGGACCTGTATGTGCCAAAATGTTTGTGGCAGCCCTTTTTGTAGTGGCTAGAAAACTGGAAAATGAATGGATGTCCATCACTTGGAGAATGGTTGGGTAAATTATGGTCTATGAATGTTATGGAATATTATTAGTCTGAAAGAAATGACCATTAGGATGAATACAGAGATGCTTGGAGAGACTTACATGAACTGATGCTGAGTGAAATGAGCAGAAACAGGAGACCACTATACACTTCAACAACAATATTGTATGAAGATATATTCTGATTGAAGTAGATATCTTCAACATAAAGAAGATCTAATTCACTTCCAGTTGATCAATGGTGGACAGGAGCAGCTACACCCAGAGAAGGAACACTGGGAATTGAATGTAAACTGTTGGCACTATTTTCTTTCTACCCAGGTTACTTATACCTTCAGAACCCAATTCTTACCGTGCAACAAGAAATTTGGTTTTACACACATATATTTTATCTAGGTTATACTGTAAAACATTTAATATGTATGGGAATGCCTGTCATCTAGGGGAGGGAGTAGAGTGTGGGAGGGGAAAATTTGGAAAATGAATATAAGGGATAATGCTGTAAAAAAGTACTCATGCGTATGTACTGTCAAAAATTATAATTATAAAATTAATTTTAAAAAATGATGAAGCTGAAGATGGCTACATTAAATGATTTGCTTAGTGATACAGAGTTAAGAAATACCAAACACAAAATTCAAACTCAATTCTTTCTAAAGCCCAAATCCAGTATTCCATTTTCCAAACCAATTAACACTTTACTCGCAGAAAATATAATCACTGGGGAAACTTTATGGGAAATATAGGGAAAGAGGATTCATGGATAAGATTGGAAGTATATGAGTCTTGGGAAATCATTCAGTTCTGAGATTCAATGATTTCATGCAGAGGAGGTAGAAATACTAGTCTATTAAGTGAGATATTTAGAAGTAGGATTAGATAAATTATTATTTTTTATTTTTTGCCATTTTATTTAAAATTTTCAGTTTCAAATTCTCTTTCCCTTTATTTCTCATTCTCTGAGATAGTATGCAATCAAATATAGTCTATAAATGTGTGATTATGCAAAACAGACAAAATGATTTTTTTCTGCAGCAAAAATTGATAAGAGAGCAATTTAGTGTCCAAGTAAGTTTATCAGAATGTGTGGAAATCAGTTGCTTTCCCCAATTTGGAAGATAGAAGAAGCAGAACAATCTTGATGGACATAAAGCAAAATGCCCTAACTGTACAAGTTAATAGAAACTGAAAAGGGTCACAGCAGAATAAAGTGCTTTCACTATTAGATGAGAAATTCAAGAATAAGAATGCCTTCTGTTTTCCTTAATTATTTTCAGTACCTTCCTGTCTAAATAGGAGGTTGACTTTATAAAATCTATAAAAAATAATTTCCAACTCACACAATTTTATTTGTCCTGATTATCTGTATTATATGTGTATTATCTCCCATCCTCCCTAGCACCCATTTTTGCTTTCTTTCTTCCTAACAGTTATTTAAATCCATAGACTAATGATATAAGGATATAGATGAAGGAAAAATGCAAAATAATAATAGCTGACATTTGAACAACTTATATGTTGTCCCTTTAATTTTTACCTTCAACTCATTG
Organism: Sminthopsis crassicaudata; assembly: GCF_048593235.1. Classification (NCBI taxonomy): domain Eukaryota; kingdom Metazoa; phylum Chordata; class Mammalia; order Dasyuromorphia; family Dasyuridae; genus Sminthopsis; species Sminthopsis crassicaudata. Next base: position 323,384,865 of record NC_133617.1, on the reverse strand, counting down.
GGGTAGATTCTGAAATTGTTTTTTTTTTTTTTTTTTTTTTTTACAGATAATATCAACGCCTTATTCAGTGTTATTACTAATAAGTGTCAATATTTGAACTCAGGTCTTCCTGACTCTTAAAATCAACATTCTATCCATAGTGCTATTGAGTATTCTGAATTCTCTAATGTCTGAAAACATAGTATTTTGAAATACTTGAGTATTGTTACAAAGTGAGGAATAGTATGATAAATAAAGTTTCAAAAAGATCCTTCCTTTCACCTGTTACACATATTTGTCAATTCTGATGGTTTCTCTGTGAGTTGCATATTTTAGTTTAATTGATATAACTTTAGGGAAATATTCAATATTGGTCACAACTGTTGTTTTGATAGGCAATTATATTTAATAAGATTATAGAGCCAGTCCTCAGAGAACAGTTTAATTCAGAGAGTGAAAACACCTCACCCTGAAATTCTGTTCTCTAGGAAAATCAATAATGATGTGAATCTCATCACATGAATTTAAAAATAATTTCTATTATTTACCAAGTGGTAAAATTGCATTAAAAGTGCATCAGACATTAGTAGCACGATGTAGTCAGTATATGTTTTCAAAACTCAATTCTGCTTCTTATTGATTAACTTTGGGCAAACCATTTAATTTTTCCAAAGTTCACTTTCTTCAACTGTAAAATGGAGAAATCGGGATAGATAATAAATAATACATCTTCAAGTTCTAAATCTATTATTTGGTGAAGAATCACAAGCACATGATATATAATTCCACATATGTGATTCATAGTCACAAGTAGGCATCACATACACATAATAATAAACAATAACAATCATATCTAAATTATATATAGTGTTTTAAGGTTGCAAAGCACTCTACTTTTGTAGAGCACTTAAATATACTTGGAGAAGTAGTTTTCATATCTTCATTTGATCCTCGCAATAAACATGTGCAGTAGGTTCCATTACTATCCCCATTTCAAAGATAAAGAAACCTAGAACTAGTTAAGTATCCAAAAGAAAACATGAATATTATGCTTTCCTGATCCAAATACAATGTTTTTTTTAGGAAGGTAATCCATCTGTAGATGCTCTTCTTGCCTAAAGATTGATTATAGCATAAGAGTATAAGCAGTATCCTCATCTACCTCCAATTCATTCCATGGTGTTCTAGGTCATCTTGGTTCCTTTCTGAATAATCCAGCAACCTATTCATCTATGGTTTAGATTCTGCATTAGTTAGAGTTATGCCTAGTTAGGCATAACTAGGGTTTTCATGGCAAGACTTCTCAATAGGCTCTAAACATTGCTTCCCTGCTTTCTGCTTAGCTTCTAATCTCTGTTACTTTGATTTTGCTTTGGCAAAATATTTTTTAAATTTAATGACATTTAAATTAGCCATTTTGGTTTTCATGATGTTCTCCATGTCTTATTTGTCCATCAATTCTTACCCTTCCCATAGATCTGACAAGTTATTTATTTGTCTCCTAATTTGCTTATGGTATCAACCTTTTTGTGCAAATCATTCTCCAATTCAAATTTATCATGGTATAAGGTATGAGATGATCGTTTATCTAGTTTATGCAATACTACTTTCCAGTTTTCCTGGCAGTTTTTGATGAAGTGAATACGTATCCTAAAAACTAGAGTCTTGGATTTATCAAATAATAAGTTACTCTTATCATTTATTTTTTTTCTTGTATACACAAACAATTCCAATGATCCAGCATTCTATTTCTTAGCTAGTACCAAACAGTTTTGATGATTGCCATTTTAGTATTAGATCTGGTATAGCTAAGCCCTCTTTCTATGTCTTTTCTCATGAATTCATTTAATATTATTGTCCTTTTGTTGTTCCAGATGAATTAATTATTTTTTTTTCTAAATCAATAAAAAACATTTGGTAGTGTGATTGGTATTGTGTTGAATAAATAAATTAATTTAGACAGAATTGTCTTTTATATTAGCTTTGCCTACCCAAAAGCAATTAATATTTTCCAAATTGTTTAGCTCTAACTAACTATATTTCTGTGAAAATAAGTTTTGTTATTTATTTCATATAGTTCCTGAATTTGTTTTGGTACATAGATTCTGAAATATTTTATATTATCTACAATTATATTAAATATAATCTATCTTTTAACTCTTGCCATTGGGCTTTGTTGGTAACAAAAAGAAATTCAGATTAGTTGTGTGCATTTATTTTATATACTTTAACTTCGTTAAAGTTAATTGTTTTAAGTAGTTTTTTTAGTTGACTCTCTAGATCTTCTAAGTATACCATCAGATCACTGCCTACACTAATTATTTACTTTCTCTTTATATTAATTTTTAAAGTTAACATTTCTAGTGTAATATTAAGGAGACTGGTGATAATGGGTACTTTTTTGTTGTGTGCTAATCTTTTTTCAAAGGTTTCTTGTGTTTCCTCATCACATCTAATATTTGTTATTCTTTTTAGATAAAAACTGCTTATTATTTTAAGGAAAATTCCATTTATTATTATGTTCCCTCATGTTTTTAATATAAATCAGTGCTATATTTTGTCAAAAAATTTTTCTTCCTCTATTGAGGTAATCATATAATTTGTTACTTTTCTTATTGATATGGCCAGTTATGTTAATAGTTTTCCTAATATTGAAATAGCCTTGCATTCCTGATATAAATCACAACTGCTCATAGTGTCCTGGTGATAAATGACTACTATCTTTGTTAATATCTAAAAATTTTGCATTAAATTCATGAGGTAATTGGTCTACAATTTTCTTTCTCTGCCTTGTTTTTTTTTTTTTTTTTTTTTTTTTTTTTTTTTTTTTTAAATATCAGCATTGTATTCATGAGACTTAAAAGGAATTTGACAGGACCCTTTTTTCTCCTATCTTTTTCAAATAGTTTAGGTAGTATTGAAATAAATTGCTATTTTATTATATAGTAGAATTCATTAGTAAATTCATCTGGCCCTGGGGATTTTATTGTTCTAAAATGGAATTAGTAAAGTATTTCCTCTTTTGTTAATCTGGGCAATCTATATTTTTGGAAATTTTCATCAATTTCAATTATATTGTCAGATTTATTAGCATACAGTTGGGCAAAAGAGCTCTGAATTATTACTTTAATTTCCTTTTTTCATTGGTGGTCAATTCACCCTTTTCATTTTTGATTCTGGTGATTTGGTTTTCTTCTTCTCTTTTTAAATCATATATTAAAAAGGCTTATCTGTTTTATTGTTTTTTCTTCATAAAAACACTTTTTAGTTTTTTTTTTTCTATTAGTTCAATAATTTCCTTACTTTCAATTGTATTAACCTCTTTTTTGATTTTCAGGTTTTTTAATTTAACATTTATTTGGAGATTTTTAAATTGTTCTTTTTTTACCTTTTTAGGTGTATTTCTAATTTATTCTCTTTTTTCTCTATTTTATTGCTGTAAGTATTAAGAAATATAAAATTGCCCCTAGAAACTGCTTTGGCTGTATCCCATACATGTTATCTCTTTACTGTCATCATCTTTCCTGAAATTATTAATTGATTCTATGGTTTGCTGTTTCACCTATTATTTCTTTATAATTGAATTATTTTCCAATTAATTTTAATATATCATTTCGTGGCTCTTTATAACACATAATTTTATTACATCATGATACGAAAACAATGTCTTTAATATTTATGCCTTTATGCATTTGATTGTGAGGTTATGTCCTTCTAATATAGCTCAATTTTTGTGTAGGTGCCATGTATCACTAAGAAAGTGGCATATGCCCTTTTCTCCTCATTCAATTTTTTCTAGAAGACTATCATTTTAAATTTTTTTTTAATATTTATTTTTATTTTATTTTATAATTATAACATTTTTTGACAGTACATATGCATGGGTAGTTTTTTACAACATTATCCCTTACACTTACTTCTATTCAGATTTTTTCCCTTCCTCCCCCAACCCCCTCCCCCAGATGGCAAGCAGTCTTATATATGTTAAATATATTACAGTATAATTTAGATACAATATATGTGTGTAGAACCGAATTTTTTGTTGCACAGGAAAAATTGGATTCAGAAGGTAAAAATAACAGTTTACATTCATTTCCCATTGTTCCTTTTCTGGATGTAGCTGGTTCTTTCCATCATTAATCAATTGGAATTGGATTAGCTCTTCTCTATGTTGAAGAAATCCACTTCCATCAGCATACATCCTCGTACAGTATCATTGTTGAAGTGTATAATGATCTTCTGGTTCTGCTCGTTTCACTCAGCATCAGTTGATGTAAGTCTTTCCAAGCCTCTCTATATTTCTCCTGTTGGTCATTTCTTATAGAACAATAATATTCCATAACATTCATATACCATAGTTTACCCAACCATTCTCCAATTGATGGACATCCATTCATCTTCCAGCTTCTAGCCACTATGAAAAGGGCTGCCACAAACATTTTGGCACATACAGGACCCTTTCCCTTCTCTAGTAGTTCCTTGGGGTATAAGCCCAGTAGTAGTATGGCTGGGTCAAAGGGTATGCACATTTTGATAACTTTTTGGGCATAATTCCAGATTGCTCTCCAGAATGGTTGGATTCTTTCACAACTCCACCAACAATGCATCAGTGTCCCAGTTTTCCCACAGCCCCTCCAACATTCATCGTTATTTGTTCCTGTCATCTTAGCCAATCTGACAGGTGTGTAATGATACCTCAGAGTTGTCTTAATTTGCATTTCTCTGATCAATAGTGATTTGGAACATTTTAAATTTTTTAAAAACTGACTCCTTAACTTTTTTTTTTTCTTTTTTATTATGTGTTGAAATGTATTTATTTACTAAGATCCTAGGGGGAAAAGGGAGCTTACAGTCCTCCACTAATATCCTTTTATAGTCTATTTTTATAATTCACTTAACTTCTCTAATATTTGGATGATGAAATAGTTGGTGCACCTACATTTAGTATTAGTATTACATTATTATCTATGGTACCTTTTAGCAAGATGTAATTTCCTTCTGTATTTCTTTTAATAATTTCTATGCTTTTTTTCAGATATCAGAATTGCTACTATTATTTTTTTAATTTTAAGTTTTATTTTTAACTTAAGCTGAAACATAATATGTTGTGCTTCTTTTACCTTCACTATATGTATATATCTCTGCTTCAAATTGTTTCTTTTAAACAATATATTGTAGAGTTCTGGCTTTTACTCCATTCTACTATTCACTTCCATTTTATGGGAATATTCTTCCTATTTGTATTCTCAGTTGTCATTATTAACTATAACTTCCTCTTTTTTTATTTTGTCCCATTTATGTTTTTTTTTTCTCTCCTTTCACCCTGTCCCTCCCTATTATTGTTTTGCTTTTGACTATCAACTCCCTCACTTTGCTTTTCTATTAAACCGCCACCCTTTTTCTCCTTTTTCTCCCCTACTATAACCCTAAAAAGTAAGGCAAATTTTCTATATGTTCTAAATGTTATTCTCTCCTTGAGAAAAATCACATATTTTAAGATTCAAATAATGCTTACCCGTCCTTTCTTTCTCTCTATTGTAACAGATGTTCTATGCCTCTTTATGTGACATAATTTATTCTGCCTCCCTTCTCTCTTTTCTCAGTAAAATCTTTATTTGTATTCTTTATTTCTTTTTTTACATATTATCACATAAAAGTGAACTTATACACTCTGTCTTATCCTAATACAATTTTCAGGAGTTACAAATACCATAGAACAAGCTATTAATCAACTCCCTAAGAAAAAATCCCCAGAACCAGATGGATTTATATGTGAATCCCACCAAGCATTCACAGAACAATTAACCCCAATGTTGTATAAATTATTTGAAAAAAATAGGGAATGAAGGAGTCCTACCAAATTCCTTTTATGACTCAAACATGGTACTGATAACTAAACCAAGTAGGTTGAAAATAGAGGAAGAAAATTATAGACCAATCTCTCTAATGAATATTGATGTTAAAATCTTAAATAAAATATTAGCAAAAAGACTACAGAAAATCATCCCCAGGATAATATGCCATGATCAAGTAGGATTTATACCAGGAATGCAGGGCTGGTTCAACATTAGGAAAACTATTAATAAAATTGACCATATCAATCACTACATTAACAAAAACCATATGATCATTTAAAAGTTGCAGAAAAAGCCTTTGATAAAATTCAACATCCATTCCTATTAAAAACACTTCAGAGTATAGGAATAAATAGACTTTTCCTTAAAATAATCAGGAACATTTATTTAAAAACATCAGTAAGCATCATATGCAATGGGGATAAACTGGCACCTTTCCCAATAAGATCATGAGTGAAACAGGGTTGCCCACTATCAACATTAGTATTCAATATTGTATTAGAAATGCTAACTTTGGCAATAAGAGTGGAGAAAGAGAATGAAAGAATTAGAGTAAGTAATGAGGAAACCAAATTATCACTCATTGATTATGATATGATGATAACATTAGAGAACCCCAGAGATTCTACTAAAAAGCTATTAGAAATAATCCAAACCTTTAGCAAAGTTACAGGATACAAAATAAACCCACAAAAGTCATCAGCATTCTTATATATTATTAACAAAATCCAACAGTTAGAGTCACAAAGAGAAATTCCATTTAAATTAATTACTGATAGAATAAAATATTTAGGAATCAGTCTGCCAAGGGAAAATCAGAAATTATATGAGCAAAACTGCAAAACATGTTCCACACAAATGAAGTCAGATCTAACCAATTGGAAAAATATTCAATGCTCTTGGATAGGACAAGCAAATATAATAAAGATGACAATACTACCTAAACTAATCTATTGATTTAGTGCTAAACCAATCAGACTCCCAAAAAGCCATTTTAATGACCTTGAAAAAATAACAAAAAAGTTCATATGGAAAAACAAAAGGTCAAGAATTTCAAGGGAACTAATGAAAATAAAATCAATGAAGGTGGCCTCACTGTACAAGATCTAAAATTATATTATAAAGCAGTGCTTACCAAAACCACTTGGTATTGGCTAAGAAATAGTCTAGTTGATCAGTGGAATAGGTTATATTCAAAGGACAAAATAGTCGACAACTTTATTAACCTGCTGTTTTACACACCCAAAGATTCCAGCTTTTGGGATAAGAACTAACTGTTTAACAAAAACTGCTGGGAAATTTGGAAATTAGTATGGCAGAAACTAGGCATTGACCCACTCTTAACACTGTACACCAAGATGAAGTGAAAATGGGTTCATGACCTAAACATAAAGAATGAGATTATAAATAAATTAGAAGAATGTAGGAAAGTAGGTAGAAGACCTCTCAGACCTGTGGAGGAGGAATCAATTTATGACCAAAGAAGAACTAGAGATCATTACTGATCATAAAATTGAAAAAATGTTATTATATCAAATTGAAAAGGTTTTCTATAATCAAAAATAATGCAGACAGGATTTGAAGTGAAGCAATAAACTGGGAAAACATTTTTACAGTCAAAGGTTCTGATAAAGACCTCATTTCCAAAATATACAGAGAACTGACTGTAATTTATAAGAAATAAAGCCATTCTCCAATTGATAAATGGTCAAAAGATATGAACAGACAATTCTCAGGTGAAGAATTCAAAACTATTTCTAGCCATATGAAAAGATGTTCCAAGTCATCATTATTTGTTAGGGTTTATTTTCCTCTCCCTAACTAATGCTAATCTTTTCTTATTCCTAGGCCGATGAGAGAAAATCTGGTAAATATAATATCATCAATCTCACCTCTATTTTGAGGTCTTCATAATCCTCTGGCTACTATCTCATAAAAAGTAGTTGAAGCATAACAGAGTACCCGAGAGTTTATTTGAGCAGCAATCTTAAACTTTATTCCCGTAAATCACATCTACCCTGTGACCTCCAGCACATACATACCTTACTATCCACCTCCTAGTCCAGGCTCCAGGTGGAAAGAGGAAAGAGAAAAGGGAAAAAGGGAGAAGGGCACTCCTTGTCCTGAGCTTAAATAGAGTCAATAAGGTCACAGACACAAGACAGTCAATGATGAAGTGTACATCCCAAACTTCACCGAGACTTCAGCTGGAGATCTAGGTTCCTGCTATGGGTGGAGGTCCCACTCATGAAGGAAGTCCCTAAGTACTCAACTCTTTAAGCACATCTGGGGATAAAGACCATTGGTCTACTTCCATCTCAATTGTGTTGGCCTGACCTTTCTTTGACCCTTACAATTATTAATCAAAGAAATGCAAATTAAGACAACTCTGAGATATCATTACACACCTGTCAGATTGGCTAGAATGGCAGGTAAAGATAATGCAGAATGTTGGAGGGGATGTGGGAAAACTGGGAACTGATACATTGTTGGTGGAATTGTGAACACATCCATCCATTCTGGAGAGCAGTTTGAAACCATACTTAAAAACCTTATCAAACAGTGCATACCCTTTGACCCAGCAATGTTACTACTGTGCTTATATCCCAAAGAGATTTTAAAGAAGGGAAAGGGACCTGTATGTGCAAGATTCTTTCTGGCAGCCATCTTTTTAATGGCCAGAAATTGGAAACTGTGTGGATGCCCATCAATTGGAGAATGGCTAAATAAATTGTGGTATATGAATATTATGGAATATTATTGTTGTGTAAGAAATGACCAGCAGGATGATTTCAGAAAGGCCTGGAGAGACTTATATGAACTGATGTTGAGTGAAATGAGGAGTACTAGGAGATCATTATATATTTCAACAACAATACTATATGATGATCAATTCTGATGGACGTGGCCCTCTTCAACAATGAGATGAACCAAATCAGTTTCAATAGAGCAGTAATGATCTGAACCAGCTACACCCAGCAAGAGAACTCTGGGAGATTACTATGAACCACTATATAGAATTCCCAATCCCTCTATTTTTGTCTGCTTGCACTTTTGATTTCCTTCACAGGCTAATTGTACACTGTTTCAAAGTCTGATTCTTTTTGTACAGCAAAATAACTATTTGTACATGTATACATATATTGTATTTAACTTATACTTTAACATATTTAACATGTATTGGTCAACCCGCCATCTGGGGGAAAGGGTGGGGGGAAAGAGGGGAAAAGTTGGAACAAAAGGTTTTGCAATTGTCAATATACCGATATATAGGTCAAAATATACCTATCTTGTAAATAAAAATATATAATAAAAATTTATAAAATAGTTACAAGTACCATTTTAGCATGTGGGGATATAAAAATTGTAATATTATTTAATAACATGAGTTTTTTTCTTTTTTTCCTGTTTACATTTTTATTCTTCTTTTGAGTCATGTATTTAAAGAATATTTTTTTATATAGAGAACTGACCATAATTTATAAGAAACCAAACCATTCTCCAATTGATAAATGGTCAAAGGATATGAACAGACAATTCTCAGAGGAAGAAATTGAAACTATATCCACTCACATGAAAGAGTGTTCCAAATCACTACTGATCAGAGAAATGCAAATTAAGACCACTCTGAGATACCACTACACACCTGTCAGATTGGCTAAGATGACAGGAACAAATAATGACAAATGTTGGAGGGGATGTGGGGAAATTGGGACACTAATACATTGCTGGTGGAGTTGTGAAAGAATCCAGCCATTCTGGAGAGCAATCTGGAATTATGCCCAAAAAGTTATCAAACTGTGCATACCCTTTGACCCAGCAGCGCTACTACTGGGATTATATCCCAAAGAAATACTAAAGAGCGGAAAGAGACATATATGTGCCAAAATGTTTGTGGCAGCTCTTTTTGTTGTAGCTAGAAACTGGAATATGAATGGATGTCCATCAGTTGGAGAATGGTTGGGTAAATTGTGGTATATGAAAGTTATGGAATATTATTGCTCAGTAAGAAATGACCAGCAGGAGGAATACAGAGAGGCCTGGAGAGACTTAAATCAACTGATGCTGAGTGAAATGAGCAGAACCAGAAGATCACTGTATACTTCAACAACGATACTGTATGAGGATGTATTCTGATGGAAGTGGAAATCTTCAACATAAAGAAGATCCAACTCACTTCCAGTTGATCAATGATGGACAGAGGTAGATACACCCAGAGAAGAAACACTGGGAGGGGAATGTAAATTGTTAGCACTAATATCTGTCTGCCCAGGTTGCATGTACCTTCGGATTCTAATGTTTATTGTGCAACAAGAAAATGATATTCACACACATGTATTGTACTTAGACTATATTGTAACACATGTAAAATGTATGGTATTGCCTGTCGTCGGGGGGAGGGAATAAGGGAGGGGGGGTAATTTGGAAAAATGAATACAAGGGATAATATTATAAAATATATATATATATATATATATATATAATAAAAAAAATTAAAAAAAAATAAAATAAAGAATATTTTTTTTGTTCACTTCTGTTTTTTTCATTATGAACATTTTAAAACCCTTATTTCATAGAAAATCCATCTTTTCCCCTGAAAGGTTATGTTCAACTTTATTGGAGAGTTGATTCTTAGTTGTAATGCAAGCTCCATTACTTTTCATGAGATCATCTTTAGACCCTCTGCTTCTTTAACGTGGAAGTCCTGTGCATAACTAACCATGGCTACTCCATATTTGAATTGTTTCTTTCTGCTGTATTTTCTCTTTGAACTTATATTTCTGAAATTCAGCTGCATTATTCCTTGGAATATTATTTTTGGAACTCTTTCAGGAGATGATCAGTGGATTATTTCAATATTTTACCTTCAGGTTCTAGTATATTATAGAAGTTGTCCATGATAATTTCTTCCAAACATGTTCAGGCTCTTATTTTGATCATGGTTTTCATGTAATCCTATAATTCTAACATTAACTCTCTAGGAATTAATTTCCAGGCCATTTGTTTTTCTAATGACATATTTTACATTTTATTCTATTTTTGTCATTCTTTTGATTTTGTTTGACTGATTCTTGATGTCTCATAGATTTATTAATTTCTAGTTGCCCAAGTCAGATTTTTAAGGAACTATTTCCTTCAGTTAGTTTTTGATCTTCCTTTTACATTCAGCTAATTTTATTTTTAAAGAAGTCATTTTCCTCAGTGTATTAAAATAAAAGAACTGTTTGATCAATACTATTTTTAAGGAATAATATTCTGTCAATGTTTGCATTTCTTCTTCCAAGCTGTTAACTCTTAAAAAATATTTCTCCCACATAACTCTCATTCTTCTTCTCATTTTTTTTTTGCCTCTCTAAATTTTTAAAATCTTTTTCAAACTCTTCCAAGATGCCTATTTAGGCTTGATACCAATTCAGATTTCTTTTTGAGACTTCACATGTAGGCATTTTGACAGACTATTTTCTTAAGTTAGCTTTTGCCCCTCCTTTTCCATTCAGCCAATTTGATTTTTAAAGGAGTTATTTTCTTCAGTGGATTTTAAAAAACTATTTGACCAATTCTGTTTTAAAGGAGTAATGTTGTTAATTTTTGCTTTTCCTTTTCCAAGCTGTTAAGTCTTTTAAAAAAATAATTCTCCCACATAACTCATTCCTCTTCTCAATTTTTTTTCTGCCTCCTTTAATTTATAAAATCTTTTTTGAACTCTTCCAAGAGGACTATTTGGGTTTGAGACCAATTCACATTTTCCTTTGAGGCTTCACATGTAGGCATTTGATAGTATTGTTCTTTTCTGAGTTTGTGTTTTGATCTTTCCTTTTGCCATACTATCTTACTATGATCAGGGCCTTTTTGCTGTTTCTTACTCATTTTTAGCTTATTTCATAAATATTAAGTTTGAGGTCTGCTCCTGGACCACAGGGGGCAAAATCCCAACATTTTTGCACTTCAGACCAGGGTTTTGTTCCTAGGTTTCTATGTTGGGGCCTCAGATATTTGGGACTTGCCCACTGTGTGAGAGTAATCCAGTCTGCTCTTGCCTGTTTTGCTGGGATTCCCAGGTTGAAAGTTGCTTTCTGTGCTTGGACTGTAGACCTACTATGCCATTTACCTGTTAAGTAAAAATCAAGGGGCCTTGGGTGCTGATCTGTGCTGTCACTTAGAGCTTCCTTTTGGTTTGTCCTGATACCATCTGTGCTTGGCTGAACTTTACCTTGATCCAAGTGAAAAAAACCTTTACTGAAATCCTGTTGTGTTATCTTAAGCTGAAAACGTGTTTCCTCTCATAGTTTTGCGGCTTTCATTGTTCCAGATTCTGTTTAGAAGATTGACTTAAAGTTGTTTCTGAGGGAAACTGGGGAGAGCTCAGAAAATTTTCTGGTTTCTCTCTGCTATCTATATATGGGGATTTTTGAAGATATATGTTGTTTTTGAGGTTGCTTTTAGCTCATGAATTTTTTTCATTACTTTTAATCTAAGGAGATACAAATTATATAACCCACAAAGACCAATAGACTTCTAAAGTTGGACAAAATGTATTAATAATATGTAGCCCAACTGCATTAATGAAAAAAAAAATGCTCTCTATAACATCTTTGATAAGTGATTGTACTGTTTTTGTGTTAAATAACTTTATTGATGGAAAGCCACTATTTAGCAAGGTACACTTCAGCAATTTTAATTATTCTCATAATTAGTAAGTCATTTATTCTGAGCTAAAATTCCTTAGCAAGAGAACAGATTAGAGATAAACATCCTAACAAAACTGGTTTGTATTATATTTAAGTGATTCAGTTTTAGATAGAAGAGACCAAGTTAAACAAAATGTAATGGGGGCTATGGCAGCAAATTTCCCGTTTCCAATTCCTCCCTCCATATTTATAATGCTCTAAAAGATCATATACACAATTGAGTAACATGTGATCTAAATCTATGATGCAGAAATGAGACATCCCTTACAGATCTTTATTTAAAAATCATATCCAGTGTGCTGTGTTTATATTTTATTACTGTCATCTAAAGTCAATTGCACCCGAGGCCTGTTTACTTTTTTCATTGAAGCTGTTCATGAACTATAAAAAGGCAAGAAATCTCATCTGGAATGTAGTTAAAGGATTAGTTATTACTGATGCATGATAAAAATTCAGGGATTCAATCATGTCAATGATAGATGGGTAGACTGCTGAGCAACCATTTGAGGATTCTAAGATTAGGTAAGACATATCTAAACTCCTGTTAGAAAATGTTGTCTTGTTCAGTTACAGAGAAGAGGCAGCTGTCTTGCTTTGCTTTCCCCCCTGGTATTGCCTGCTCAAACTAAGCCTGTAACATTTTCGACAAGCAAATCAGGAAGGACTTTGTGGACAGATGGCTATACTGCCTATGCATTCTAATTTACATGCAAACTCAGTACCTTACTGCACTTGAGCCATATGCATTGGCTTGTGCATTCCCTTTAGAATGGTTTTAAGTGCAAGCACAGACAAAACAAAATTAGTTCAGTCCATGTCTGCCTTATGTAGTTTTATTAAAGGGAGTTGTGCAAGGTATTTGTGGAAAGATTTTTTTTTTTAATTCCATGTATCAGGTTAATGGAAAGTAGAGATGTCAACCAGTCAGTAAAGAAAGGTCATTTAGGAAAATTACTCATGTACCAAGATCTGATACAAACAAGATTATGAACAGGAAGTAAAAGGTAAATAAGTAAGTTATATCTTTGGTTACACATTTCATACACATAACATTGTCCTGTGGAAGAGGCAATGAAACTTAAGAATTTCATGTACTATAAACTGATGATAAGTTTTGAAATGAGCAGAATCAGGAGGATCATTATACATGGCAAAAATAAGACTATACAAATATCACTTCAGATGGAAGTGGTTCTCTTCAACATCAAACCACTTCCACATGACCAGCAATAAAGAGAGCCACCTAGTCCCAGAGAGAGAACCATGGGAACAGAGTGTAGAACACAACATAGCATTCTTACTCTCTCTGTTGTTATTTGCTTGCATTTTGTTTCCTTTCTCAGTTTTCCTTTTTCTTCCTTCTTGATCTGTTTTTTTTTTTCTTGTGCAACAAGATAACTATAAAAATGTGTACATATATAGGATTTAACATATATTTCAGCATATTTAACATGTATTGGACTACCTGCCATCTAGGGGAAGGGGTAGGGGGAAAGAGGAAAATTTTTGGAATAAAAGGTTTTTCAAGGGTCAATGTTGGAAAAATTACTCATGCATATGCTTTGTAAATAAAAAGTTTTAATAAAAAAAAATCTTGTACTTAACAAAAATGACTCCTTTTCTATTATGGGGATGAGACTGTTTTATAACATCAGTAATGCTACTTTAATGTCGTTAAATAGTCAATACTTGTGATAGGAAGTAGCAAAAAAGTTTCAAATAGTAAATGTTTTTGGTTTTAAAATTCACGTTTTTGCTTTCAAATTCTAAAATACTATTATGACATTGAATTCAGTGAGAACTCAATAAATTGCTTTTTATATGGGAGCAATTTTGAAAATTGGATGAGCTTATTTGAAGTGAGACAGGAACAATTTACTATTTTTATAAGAAATGCCCCCCAAAAGGTTGTCATTTATCAAGCTTTCTTTCAAGGTGAAAACTTGTAAGAAGTTAACAGAAATAAGTAGAATAAAACCTTATCTCTTTATAGCTTTCTTCACTTATAATGCTGGAAACATGACATTGGAATATCAAATATGGTGGGAAGATGATCTGGTTCCTACAGATTTTTTTTTTTTCCAACCCACTGATTTCATTATAAATTCTGAGTTACTTTTGACATTAAATTAGTATTCCTATATTTAAGTTCACAGTAATCCTGGGAGACCTTCCATCCATTATGACAATTAGCTGGTCATTCTTCACCTGATAATTATGGCAATTTTCTTTTCCTCTCTCCTTATGTAAATTGCTCTACACTTATTCCCATTTTTCTTTATATATTAATGTAAATGAATGACATTTATACAAGACTTTGTAAATGTTTGCCTAGTACTTTGCAGGAATTGTATTATGAGAACTTGACAGCAACTCTGCCAAGTAAATATTACTAGCACAGTAATCCTCAATTTCATATAAGGAAACTGAGATATAGAGAGATTAAGTGATTTGCTAGTTGCATATTTCATGTCAGAGACAACACTTGGACATCATTCTTCTTGATTCTATAACCAATAATTAAAGCACTAGTTGACATTTACTTTTTGGAAGATGTCAAGGTATAGTGGAATAGAAAGAATGGTACTTTTACAATCAAAAAACTTATATTTAAATTCCATTTCAGATGTTATTACCTGTGAAATCTTGGACAAGTCACCATAACCTGTTATTCTTCAGTTGAAAAATGAAAGAGATTATAATAGAAAGTTTCTAAGGGCTCTTCCCATTACACATGTCTGATCCTACAAATTATATTTATTGTTCTACAAAAGAAGCCTGGGGAAATGTTTAATAGTCTTTAAAATGTTATGCTAATGGTGATCCATAATGTTGTTTTTTTTTTTTCTCTCCTTAGTTGGAGAGTTAAAAAAAAACAAGAAGACAAAAACTGCATTGTCAGAGACATTTAATTAAAATTTTGAATGATCATAATTTCTATTTCAGTATTTAATTTTAAATAACTTTCACAAACAAAATATTAATTGTTGCTTATAACCACTTACTTGGCATTTGTTTCAATTAATATTGAGATGAAACAAAGTGGATAACTTGTTAAAAGTTACAGAAAGTAGAAGAAATAAGACTAAAAATCAGGCTTTTTAATTAAACATATATTATTATTTCTGTTATACCATAATTTCTCTCATCTTTTTATGTAAATACACATATGTTTTAAGGGAAGGCCAACATAAAGGCATTAGATGAATCCAGTGACTGAAATCAACTAACAATCACAAGATATATACCTATTTCTATGTAACTACTCCAAATTGATTTTATGTTTAAGTCTTTCATCATATTTTTAAGTTTGATGTGAGGCTAAACAGAATTGTTTTGAATTGTTTTATTGTTATAATTGTTTTTAGTAAAAGTAGTGGTGATGATGATGATTTGGAGCATTTTTTCACAGGCTTATTTTTTTTTTTTTTAGAATTTTTTTTCCACAGTATATATGCATGAGTAATTTTTTTTATAATATTATCCCTTGTTTTCATTTTTCCAAATTATCCCGCCACTCCCTCTACTCCCACCCCCCAATGACAGGCAATCCCATACATTTTACATTTGTTACAATATAACCTAGATACAATATATGTGTGTAAATACCATTTTCTTGTTGCACATTAAGTATTAGATTCCGAAGGTATAAGTAACCTGGGTAGATAGACAGTAGTGCTAACAATTTACATTCACTTCCCAGTGTTCCTTCTCTGGGTGTAGTTATTTCTGACCATCATTGATCAACTGGAATTGAGTTGGATCTTCTTTATGTTGAAGGTATCCACTTCCATCAGAATACATCTATATACCGCATTGAAGTGTACAGCGATCTTCTGGTTCTATTCATTTCACTCAGCATCAGTTGATGTAAGTCTCTCCAAGCCTCTCTGTATTCCTCCTGCTGGTCATTTCTTGCAGAGCAATAATATTCCATAACCTTAATATACCATAATTTACCCAACCATTCTCCAATTGATGGACATCCATTCATCTTCCAGTTTCTAGCTACAACAAAAAGAGCTGCCACAAACATTTTGGCACATACAGGTCCCTTTCTGCTCTTTAGTATTTCTTTGGGATATAAGCCTAATAACAGCAATACTGGGTCAAAGGGTATGCACAGTTTGATAACTTTTTGGGCATAGTTCCAAATTGATCTCCAGAATGGCTGGATTCTTTCACAACACCACCAACAATGTATCAGTGTCCCAGTTTTCCCACATCCCCTCCAACATTCATCATTATTTCTTCCTGTCATCTTAGACAATCTGACAGGTGTGTAGTGGTATCTCAGAGTTGTCTTAATTTGCATTTCTCTGATCAGTAGTGATTTGGAACACTCTTTCATATGAGTGGAAATAGTTTCAATTTCATCATCTGAGAATTGTCTGTTCATATCCTTTGACCATTTATCAATTGGAGAATGGTTTGATTTCTTATAAATTAGGGTCAGTCTCTATATATTTTGGAAATGAGACCTTTGTCAGAACCTTTAACTTTAAAAATATTTTCCCAATTTGTTACTTCCCTTCTAATCTTGTTTGCATTAGTATTGTTTGTACAGAAACTTTTTAGTTTGATGTAATGAAAATCTTCTATTTTGTGATCAATAATGATCTCTAGTTCTCCTCTGGTCAAAAATTCCTTCCTCCTCCACAGGTCTGAGAGGTAGACTATTTTCTGTTTCTCTAAACTATTTATGGTCTCATTCTTTATGCCTAAATCATGGACCCATTTTGATCTTATCTTGGTATATGGTGTTAAGTGTGGATCCATATCTAATTTCTGCCATAATAATTTCCAGTTTTCCCAACAGGTTTTTCCAAATAATGAATTTTTATCCCTAATGTTAGTATCTTTGGGTTTGTCAAAGATTAGATTGCTATAGATGTACCCTTTTTTGTCCTTTGTATCTAATTTGTTCCATTGATCAACCGGTCTATTTCTTAGTCAATACCAAATGATTTTGGTGACTGCTGCTATATAATATAGCTTTAGATCAGGTACACTTAGACCACCTTCCTCTGAGTTTTTTTTTTCATTAGTTCCCTTGCAATTCTCGACCTTTTATTCTTCCATATGAATTTTGTTGTTATTTTTTCTAGGTAATTAAAATAGTTTCTTGGGAGTCTGATTGGTATAGCACTAAATAAATAGATTAGTTTAGGGAGTATTGTCATCTTTATTATATTTGCTCAGCCTATCCAAGAGCACTGCATGTCTTTCCAATTATTTAAATCTGACTTTATTTTGTGGCAAGTGTTTTGTAATTGTTCTCATATAATTCCTGACTATTCTCTGGTAGATGGATTCCCAAATACTTTATACTCTCAACATTTGTTTGGAATGGAATTTCTCTTTGTATCTCTTGCTGTTGCATTTTGTTGGTGATATATAAAAATGCTGAGGATTTATGTGGATTTATTTTGTATCCTGCCACTTTGCTAAAATTCTGAATTATTTCTAATAGCTTTTTAGCAGAGTCTTTGGGGTTCTCTAAGTATGCCATCATGTCATCTGCAAAGAGTGACAGTTTGATTTCCTCATTTCCTACTCTAATTCCTTGAATCTCTTTCTAGGCTCTTATTGCCGAGGCTAGCGTTTCTAGTACTATATTGAATAGTAATGGTGATAGTGGGCAACCCTGTTTCATTCCTGATCTTACTTGGAAAGGTTGCAGTTTATTTCTATTGCATATTATGCTTACTGATGGTCATAAATATATGCTCCTGATTATTCTAAGGAATAGTCCATTTATTCCTATACTCTCAAGAGTTTTTAGTAGGAATGGATGTTGGATTTTGTCAAATGCTTTTTCTGCATCTATTGAGATGATCATATGGTTCTTATTAATTTGATTATTAATATGGTCAATTATATTAATAGTTTTCCTAATATTAAACCAGCCCTGCATTCCTGGTATAAATCCTACTTGATCATAGTGTATTATCCTGGAGATGATTTTCTGAAGTCTTTTTGCTAATATCTTATTTAAGATTTTAGCATCAATATTCATTAAGGAAATTGGTCTATAATTTTCTTTTTCAGTTTTTGATCTACCTGGTTTAGGTTTCAGTACCATGTGTGTGTCATAAAAGGAGTTTAGTAGGACTCCTTCAACCCTATTTTTTCAAATAGTTTATATAGCATTGGGGCTAATTGTTCTTTAAATGTCTGGTAGAATTCACATGTAAATCCATCTGGTCCTGGGGATTTTTTCCTGGGCAGTTGATTAATAGCTTTTTCTATTTCTTTTCCTGAAATGGCACTATTTAAGAAATTTATGTGTTCCTCTGTTAATCTAGGAAGCCTATATTTTTGGAAACAGTCATCCATTTCACTTAAGTATTCAAATGTATTGGCATTAAGTTGGGCAAAGTAACTCCTTATTATTTCTCTAATTTCCTCTTCATTGGTGAAAAGATCCCCCTTTTCATTTGTAACACTAACAATTTGATTTTCCTCTTTCTTTTTTCTGATCAGATTTACCAAAGGTTTATCTATTTTATTGCCTTTTTCATAAAACCAACTCTTGGTTTTATTTATTAATTCAATAATTTTTTTTACTTTCAATATTATTGATTTCTCCTTTTACTTTTTGTATTTCAAGTTTAATTTTTGGTTGGGGTTAGAGGCTTTTACAACCTGTCAAAATATCAAAAATTTATCATCCTCCTAATCCTAATTATTTTTCTAACCTTGCTTTTCTATTGTATTTAATTATTTTATTGCTTTCATCTCTTATGGTCAAATGATTTTTTAAAATCCTTTAAATATAATGCAACCTCTTGTTATATTATAATTGTTGCTCTAGTTTATTTCTTTTATAAAATATTTTAGAACATTTGACTATAATTTCCAATATATATCTGGCCTATTCTATTGTGAAACAACCATTAATGATAACAACAGATAAAGGATCAGGGGGAAAAGACCATTCAGAAAAAATAACTAAAATGAAAATCAAGTATAATATTATATTTAGTGTTTTGCATTCATAGTTCATCACTTTTGCAAAGAGTAAGAGGATAATGTTTATTTCTTCTTAATTGGTTTAAATCTTTCTATCTTTTTCTATAGTCATCATATACAATTTCTTTAAGATCACGAATTAATCAAGTCAAATGTGATGATCATTTTAACATTTGAAGTAAAACCTAAATAGTAGGAAGTTACTTCAATTTATTGAGCAGAAGAATAACTAAGGCACCCCTGAGATTAAAGAATATAGTTTTGACAGATTATATAGGTTTTGGATTGGGAATGAAAGAGAATTAAGATAGGGAAGGGTATAAAGAAGGCATTATAATATTACATGTAAGAGATATTGAAGGTCTGACTTAGGATCATTGCTCTTTTTAAGAGAGAATGGGAGCTAAATGTCAAATGATGTGTAGGTAAATGTCAAGACAGAACAACTCATGGATAGATAGAGTAGGAGAAAACAAAGAGTTAAGAATTGCTCTGAAATAGGGAATCTGAGTAATTCAGAAGATGGTGCACTTGACAGAAACAAAGAAGTTCAGAATTTGGAGTTAAGTTTTTGGGAAAGATATCAATTTTAATTTGGGACTTTGTGACTCAGAACATCACTTAACCTCTGTTAATAATAATAGTACCTACATCATATGAATGTTTTCATGATAAAATGAGATTGTATCTATAAAATGTTTTGGAAAGCCCTATATAAATTCTAGTAATACTAAGTATGAGGAATATTTTCAAAGGTAATAGACAGCAATGTGGGTGTTGGCCAAATAAAATATGTTGAAAAGGAGGTGTCATTCAGCTTAAAATTTTTAAAAAAATTAAAAAAAAAAAACAGCTGTGAATTAGAAATATCAAGAAAATCGAGAAAAAGGAGAGTCAAAAAAACTGACAAATGCTGCTGAAAGGACAAGAAGAATGAAAATTAAGAAAATACCATAAGATTTAATATTTAAGTTTTCAGTGCTCAGTTTAAAGAACTATAAATATGAAATAATTTTATAAAAGATTGAGAATTGAATGAATGAAGAGGAATTAAGGATAATTTTATGCTCTGGATGTACTTGTTCATCAGTCTAGATGATGATAGCTTTAGAAAATAGTACAGGCAAGTGAGGATTCTTCTTTTGACTTATTTATGTTCACTTTTTCATTCTTTAATTGCTTATTTTTATATGGGGAAGATGTGTTTGCAGGCAACAAAGAAATAAAGAAAAATCTGGATGAAATGACTGTAGGGTACAATGAAAATAAAACTAAAAATCAAGTATTCCCTACCTTTAGGACCTTGTATAAATCACAAACTCTTTTTCCTATCAGTTTCCTTTCAAATGGGGAAGATGAATTAAGTGACTTCAAAAGTACCTTCCATGTTTATTTTTTTCCAAATGCAAGTAAAAGACAACATCATTTTATAAATATTTGAACTTCAAATTCTCTTCTTCCATCCCCCCTCTCCCTTCCATATTTCCATATAAGTCATATTGTGAAAGAAAACAAAAAAACAAACAAAAAAAAAAACATAAAAAGTAAAAATAGTGTTCTTTGATCTGGATCCAAGACTCTGTCCATTCATTTTCTAGAGATGGATATAATTTTTCATCAAAAATAAGTTCTTTATAATTGTCTTAAATCTTTCTGAGAATGGTTCTCATTCACAGTGGATCATTGTGAAAAATTGCTTCTACTGTGGACAGTGTTCTCTTAGCTCTACTCACTTCATTTTATATAAGTTTATGTAAATCTTTCTAGGTTTTCTTAAGGCATCCTGATCATTCCCTATAGGACAAAAGTGATATATCACAATTATAATCATGTACCATAATTTTTCCTATTTCCCAACTAAGAAGCATTCCCCTAATTTCTAATTATTCACCATCACAAAAAGGTGCTAGAAATGTTTTTGAACATATAGTCATTTTTTCTCTGTAAAATATGAGGTGAACTACTCTGCTAAGCTGTGCAGTGAGTGAAGAATGTGAAGTCTAAGAAGGGATGACAAGATTGTGAACAGTTTCTGTGTAGACTGTGACAGTGAGTTGAACAGGAAACTACTGGGTAATTGGGTGATTACTGGGAAACTACTTGCAGGGAGTATTTTATTGTAGTTATGTAAAATAAATTTCCAGTGGTCCCAGTTAGAACAATTATATGGTTTTCGACTTCATTATTCAGTAGCACATGTGAAGGCACAAAGATGACAAATGATGAAAATAATGCAAGACTGAGGCTTCACTAAGCATTATCAGAAATATAATAGGGAGGCTAGAAATTCAAAGGAGGAGGATAATGTAAAAATGAAATGTCATCAAGCAATCCAGATGAGGGGAAGAGCAGAGAATAAAAACTATAAAGTGATATCCTGGAAGAAAATTGAGATAACAAGGTGTGGGGGTCATAATAAGAATGAAGAGTAGGGTTTTATAAGGAATGGCAGATGAAAAATGTTACAAGATAATAGATTGGGGTAGGATAAAATGATTTCAAAAATCTTAAAACTGTAAGTGACACATTTGTGGCTGATGGGGAGATGGAAATATAACCGTGTGTGTGTGTGTGTGTGTGTGTGTGTGTGTGTGTGTGTGTGTGTGTGTGTATGGATGTGTGTGTAGATGTGAATGTGTTCTTGTGTATGTGCTGAGGTGGGATGGAATAGTAATTCATAGGAGATGAATAGTTTGAGAAACTGAGGAGTGGTTAGCATATTTAAGGGAAATCAATATATATTATACTCTAGTAAACATTTAAGCCAAGTATCAAACAAATACAGGAAGAAAGGAGTGAACCAATGGGACAATAATTGCTAGGATTTTGATTAGATAGTAGATATGAATAGCATACATATTAAAAGAAAATAAGTTACTAAGTGAATAAAGGAGGGTGAAAACCTAGAAACTGTAAAGTAAAGGAAGAGATATTCCAAATGCCTTTCTAAATCATTGACCCAAACAGAATGAGGTTCAACTGTCATTTACTATAATTCTCATAAGTGAGGGGCGCTCAACTAGACAGACTGTTCTCCAAATACTAATCATTGATTGGCTGCTCTGGCTTTGAGTTTGATCCAGCTCATTAGTCAATGTTCTTTGTCATCATAGAAAAAAAATTCAGGTCTCAGAAGTTATTCCAAAGTTGTGTCAGTCATGGCCCAAATAGTACAACTTTAACTACCCCTTCAGTGGTGGTTTCTTACAATCCAAAGTCAGTTTCACTATTCCATCTGGAAGTCAGCTTACCCAGTTTCACTAGGCAGTGGGAAAACGTGCCTCCCCTTTATATGTCAAGGAAAAAAAGGATTTTAATCTCCAGATAAATTGGTCCATGAGAAAATATACAATTTAGTGTGTTTGTGTACCACTTAGTAATTATTATTTTCCTTTACAGTTTCAAGACCAATACTCTGAGATTTTGAGTGTAGGGTGAGCATCGTGATTTTTCTAGTGATAAGAGGTGGAAGGATATGGTCTAGTCACTGATCCATCATTTGTTCCTAATTTTTATCATCTTTATTCTCTGGAACACATGACAATGAAAACAATTATATAAACAAAAATAATTATTCATAAAAATAAGAAAACAAAATTTGTAATAATTGCATGTTTCTAATCTTCCTTTTCAATGCCTAACAAGTAACAGAACTCTGTTCTACTTGGTACTTGTCTCAAAGTCCTCACTACTTTTTAAACATAATCCTTTATTTATGAGACAATTGTTTGGAAACTGGTTCAAATAAATGTCTATTTTGCTACTTCCTGAAATGCTTATTTCAAATGCAGTGGGTTTTTTTGTTTGTTTGTTTGTTTGTTTTTTAATGCATACTCTCTGACACTAAGGTATATTCAGATTTTATTTGAAATAGTAGTATAAATGTGGCCCATAAGGCATCATTTGGGGTGTATACAATAAAGTTCATTTTTATCCTTTAATGACAACCTATATCAAACCTATTCAAAGTCATTATGTTTTATGGGATGATAGAAGGATTTATCAATGGAAAAAATCAATATAAGAAAGAAATACCTGTTGTTTTTTTAAATCATCATAGAGAAGGATATACTTTAATGAAATAGCCTGCCTCTATAGAAGATAAAATCAAAGTTCTATTTCAGGCTCCATTAAAGAAACATACCTTTGCTTCCTTTGAAAATATATATATATATATCTGAAAGATGAAATAATTCAATATCATATAATACTAAACAGTAAGTACTCAGAAGTCACCAAAGCTATTTGTTGCCTTATATTGACTGAATTATGTGTTGTTTTTTTAAGTACCTAATAAAATGAATGGTGGTGCATATATCTTTTTTTTTTCATTTTATGTAACACTCTAAAATGTAATTCTTTATTTGTCTGAATATGGTGAACCAATGTTAATTTTTCTCAGTGATAAAGATACCATTGGTTTCTATTAAGACTGAAATTCAGTAATATACACTATGTTTCAATGATTTAAACTGTCATATTTCTATAACTCTGTAACTTCAAGAATATAGTTTTTTTTCCCTCCAACAATACAAAATGAAATTCATTATTTTTGTCCTGTCTTTTTATACCTTGGCTTTGTCCTTCCTTCATTCCCAAAGGAT
The DNA here is from genome assembly GCF_048593235.1 of Sminthopsis crassicaudata. Lineage (NCBI taxonomy): Eukaryota > Metazoa > Chordata > Mammalia > Dasyuromorphia > Dasyuridae > Sminthopsis > Sminthopsis crassicaudata. The sequence goes on along the minus strand of NC_133617.1, from coordinate 323,360,763 downwards.
ACTCTAAAAATGTTAGGGATTTCCCCCAAAAACATCTCTTGATATTTCATGGTTCCTAGCAAAATGTCAGAATTTTTTAACAGTTATCCCTCATTACATGAGTTGTCCAACTTAATTATTTATTAGTCATTTCTCTAATGACAGATTATATCACATCTATTTTTAATTTTTTTAGTAGATCTGCCACTTAGAAAATCTGCCATTGTCATGTCCATTATCAGTGGCCTTTGGTGACCAGCAACTTGAATTTTTTTGAAGTTTGACATATTCTATCATTTAAAAATTGAAACCATTTCTAGTCATATGAAAAATTATTCTGAATCATTATTGATTAGAGAAATGCAAATTAAAATGACTCTGAGATACCACTACACACCTCTCAGATTGGCTAAGATGACAGAAAAAGACAAGTACAAATGTTGGAAGGGATGTGGGAAAACTGGGACACTAATATATTGTTAGAACTGTGAATGAATCCAATCATTCAGGAGAGCAATTTGGAACTATGCCCAAAGAGTTATCCAACTCTGCATACCCTTTGATCCAGCAGTGTTTCTACTGGGCTTGTTTCCCAAAGAGGTCTTAAAGGAGGGGAAAAGATCCACATGTGCAAAAATGTTTGTGGAAATCCTTTTTATAGTGGCAAAAAAATGGAAACTGAGTGGATGCCCATCAGTTAGAGAATGGCTGAATAAGTTGTGGTATATGAAATATTATTGATCTGTGAGAAATGACTAACAGGAGGAATACAGAGAGGCTAGGAGAGACTTACATCAACTGATGCTGAGTGAAATGACCAGAACCAGGAGATCATTGTACATGACAGCAAGCTTATATGACGATCAATTCTGATGGGTGTGGAATTCTTCAACAATGAAATAATTCAGACCAGTTCCAATGATATTGTGATGATGAGAGCCATCTACAACCAGAAAGAGGACAGTGGGAACTGAGGGTGGATCACAACATAGCATTTTCATTCTTTTTTGTTGTGGTTTGCATGAATTTAATTTTCTTTCTCATTTTTTTTTACTTTTGTATAAATATGTATGCCTATATCGGATTCAATATATATTTTACCATGTTTAACATATATTGGATTACATACTATCTAGGGAAGGGGGTGGGGGAAACGGACAGAAAATGGGAACACAAAGTTTTTCAAGGGTTAATGTTGAAAAATTATCCTTGCAAATATTTTGAAAAAAAATCAATAAAAAATATTCTGTCATTTGCAGCCATATGCATGAGTATAAGTATGAGAGGGTAATAAATATACTTTAGTAAATGGTATATTACCATGGACTTTGTCTTTAAAAATCATTCAGTTGACTGAAAGATATAGAGACAATAAGATCCTACTGTACTTTTATTTTGATAACTATTAGCACAATTAGAAATAAAAAAATGGAAATATAAAAGTTAGACTTTCACCAGAATAATAGTTATTATTATTTTAATAATATTATTCACAGAAATTTTAATATTATTATTGCTTTTGGAATCTCAGTTAATGAGCACTTCAATTTTCTAGATATTGGAACAATATACAATGTCATCCCAAAGCAGAAATAGCTGGATAATTTTTAAGTAATCTCTCTTCCATTTCAGTCTTTCCTTCTGATATTAACAATGTGCCCTTAATAGGTGTGTCAATTATTTTCATAAATAATATGGTTGGGAAAGTAATACATTTTGGGAGTTATGTTTCAGTAGTTAATTTTGGTGTCATAATAAATTCCGTTTTCTCTTTTTCTCCAGTAAAGTTTTTGTTATTCTACCTTCTTTGAGACACTTTGAGAACTGATAAATAGCTCATATATACATTAAACTGTATGTGAATACACACATATAAAAAGCTATGTATATAATCATATACACACAATCATAAATAAAAGTTTAACCTTTTTATTTTTATAGAAATGTGAACTATTAAAATGAAAACGAATGTGAATTATTAATCTATTAAATAGACATAGAATAATCATATAACCTTTCAATGTAAGTAACAATACATTTAAAACTATGAAAATATTGACGAGACAATGTTGCATGATGAAATAAGAAATTCATATATAGATGTATAGTTTAAACAATATTTGAAAAAATTCACTGTTTGTCAGTTGAATTTTGATTTGATTATAGAATGTCAGACTTTTTGATCTGAAAATATGAATATATTAACTTCATTTCCTTTTCATCCAAGATTTAATAAACATATACTATCTTACCATCATGGAGCATGTTATTGTCAACATAAATAACTATAGCACTGCACAAAATAATACTTAATTCATAAGTTAACAAACAAGAAAATAATGTACTAGATGAGTTCTAAGGGCCCATATTTCGTTATTAACCAGGATAATTAGGATAATTTCCTTTAAAAGATGACATTTCATTTGATCTTTAAAGGATAGAAAGAAATCACGCAGGTAGAAAAGTAAAGGGAAAGGAGCATTCTAGGAACTGAGAATAATTTAAGCAAAATAAAGGTGTGGAAGTGTAGCATGGTTTTGAACCGGTATATGTAGCTATGTGTAGATACCTAGATATATAGCTATATATTTATACACATATATGCTTCCATATAGATTTATGTATGTATGTATATATGTATATAACTATTTCAATACAAATTGTTTTCTTTGTAATATATATTTTGTTTCATATATTTAAGAATATTATGTACAGGGGGTTATTGTATATACCAGACTGCAAAGGCTTTCATGACACACTCAGAGTTAAAAAAAAAAAAAAAAAAAAAAAAAAAAAAGAAACCTGTTAGAAAAGAAAGTGGGAAAATAGAAATTCTGTTAATAGGCTATTGCAGTAAACTAGGAAAATCATAATGAAGGGACTCTACTAGTGTGGTGTCTGCAGAAATAGAAAGGGGAGATGGGAATTAGAGCCAGAGTTGATTAGAAAATGAATCTTGGAATCATTTGCTATCTTAATAGAAAAATAGAAAACTTAAAAGTTATCTTTCTTAAAAGAAAGTACATGTTTCAATACAGTAAAATTATCTATGTAATATTAGCCTTGAATTCTTACCTCAAATTATTAAGATGTGAAAGAAATATAAGCATAAAATATGTATGCAATTTCATGTCAAAAATAATCATTAGGGACATTCCATAGGTATTTGGGTTTTTTACAATATAGAACTGACTTGTATTTTTAGTATTTATTGAAAAGTATGTTATTTTGGATATAGATAATCACTGCCAAGTAAAAATTTAACAAGTGTTACTTTGTAATTATAGATTACAAATCTTATAATGCTCTGTATTAGTGGATAGAGTTTCCAAAAGGAAGATTCCTCCTACTCAAAACAAAGCAAAACCAGAGCAACAAATGTGTAAACTATGTGAGTGTACATAATAATTATTGGTTATGGACTTCTTCTCATAAGAAAGAAGAATTTGAAAGACATAAATTTTGGACTAAGAAGACTGGGGTTCCACCATTTACTAATTACATGGTTATGATGAACTACTGGACCTCTTTCAACCTCAGTTTGCTCATCTTTAAAATAGGGGCAATAGGAGAAAATACATGCAAATTTCTAACCTCTCTCTTATCCTCAATACCAACTATTTAATTCAGCCTCAAAAATAGCACTGGACTGGTAAAAACCATGAAACACAACAATTTACCAGCCAAAGAGAATCTGGAGTTTCATCAGACAAGGTCTGTACTGAAGGGTGGGGGAAAAAGACCAGCACAGACAGTGATAGAACTAGGCTACCATATTGTGGTGATCTGGCTGGGGAGGCCTCTGGGGTTAGAAAAAAAGCTACAGAGCCAGAAGATTCTGGCATAGGCTGATTGCTCTACTCTGCTTGCATAACAGCAGATCAGCAGAGAAATCAAGCCACTTAAAAAAAAAAAAAAAAAAAAAAAAAAAAAAACTGCCAAAAACTGCCTGTAGCTACCCCAAACTGGAAGTGACTCAGCACAGATCACGGGACAGCTATACAGTCGCCTTCTGCTGTCTGGGGCTTTTGTTTGGGGCAGGTAAGAATCTGCAAAGAAGTGGGACACAGCCCAGGGCAGCCTCTAATCTGCATGGGGGGGCTTGGCCTCACGCAGTGGAACTTTCCCAGCAATGAAACTTCTGAAGCAGCAACTGTGCTTCCCAGGGTAGAGACACTTCCAATCTGTGTGCTGGGGGTATTCAATGCTCAGCTATGATATCCATGGCCCCACAGCAGGTGGGGGAGGGGGCTTTAAACTGGGGTTGTGATGCTTTCACTGTTCAGCCTCTAGCCTCAGGGCAGTTGCTAGGCCACACAGCAGGGTTTCTTCACTGGGCACTCCCACAGTCTAGCAGTGCTAATCAGCTCTGAATCACTTCTATTGGGGAGGGGGGACTCTCTCCCAGAGCACCCTTGTACCCTTACAGCCCTATCACAAGAGAGCTGACGTCCATACTGTTACTGTTCTGCAGAGGAAGCTGGTAATGTCCTTACCCTGAAGGCAGACCACATAGATTTTTAAAAATGAGTAAAAAAATGAAGAGAATGATTGACACTTTCTAAACAGAAAAAGGGTGGGTTTCCAACCCCAAGGAGGTTAACATCAGACAATTTCCAGATAATATCCTGAAGGGAAATGTTACCTGGCCCCCATCACATAACTTTCTCCTAGAAAAAACTATTTAATAGTCTAACCTCAAAAGAGACTTAGAAGAAAAATGGGCAAAGGAAACAGAAGCTATGATAGAGAGTAACAATGACCTGAAATTTGAATTGGAAAAGATAAAGAATTTCCAGGAGGTATTCCGGGGCGGAGCAAAGGTGGCGGAGAAGAAACACAAGACTCAGTGAACGTCCTCACTCCCTCACAACCAATTAGATAAATTAAGTCTCAAAATTAGCTCAAGACTGATAGATACCACAAGGACTGGAAGCACGACTTACCAGCTGAAGAGAATCTGGAGTTTCAACAGGAAAGGTCAGTTCTCCGGGGAGGAATAAGAGAGACCAGCACAGACGGTGGGGTAGGGGCACACTGCGCCCATTGCGCTGGGAAGGGCTCTGGGATCAGAGAAGTCACTGAGGTAAAGGAATCTGGCACAGGCTGTTAGCTCTTCTCTGCTAATTATTTAGCAGTTCAGAAGAGAAAGCCAAAATATTTTAAAACTCAAATTAGATTTTCCCCGATCCTGGGGGTGACTCAGCAGAGAATCGGCACCAGGGGGTGCGGCCTCAGCTACCACCTGAGAATAGTTAAGAGATTGACAAGTGGGTGGACACGGCCCAAGGCAACACACTCTGCCTAGTTTAGCTGGAGGGAGTGGAACTCAGCTCCAGGAAGTCCCAGAGAAGCGGAACCTTTGAACTAGGGACCGCGGTTTCTGGCAGACACTTCCAGTTTGAGCGCAGGGGCTTCTCATGTCACCTGCTGCAGACATCCACTCCCCACCCGGACACATAAGCTGGGCTTCCTGCTGTCTTTACTATTCTACGCCCTCGAAGCACAGTAGTGCTAATCACCTCTGAGGCACTTCCAGGGAGGGGGTGGGGAACTCTCTCCCAGAGCTCTATCTTAGCTCAGGCGCAGGAGCTGCTGCATCCATCCGGTCTGGGAGGAAGCTGGTAAAGAAGTAAATAATTTCCTACCCCAGGGACAGACCCCAAAACATTTTTTTTAAATATGAGCAAAAAAGCTAGAAAAACCATAGATTCCTTCTACACAGAGAAAGAGCGGGTATCCAACCCCGAGGAAGTTGACAGCAGAGAGTCAGCAGACAACAACCTAAAGGGGAACGATTCCTGCCCCCCATCACATAACTCTCTCCTAGAAGAAGCTCTTAAAAAATTGAGGGAGATAGAAGAAAAATGGGGAAAGGAAAGGGAAGCTATGATAGAAAATAACAACGTCCGGAAATTGGAGTTGGAAAAAATAAAGAATTCACAGGAGATGCAGGGAAACAAAATGTATGAATTAGAAAAGGTTAAAAAAACACAGGAAAGTAGGATTTCTGAATTGGAAAAGATAAAAAAGTCTCAAGAAAATAGAATTTCTGAATTGGAAAAAGAAAATAATTCACAAAAAAAAAATTAGGGAAATGGAAAAAAATTCAATAGAGCAAAATAATTCATTTAAAAATGAAATTGGGCATTTACAAAAAGAACTAAAAACTGTGAAAGAAGAAAATAACTCCTTAAAAGTCAGGATGGAACAAATAGAAATGAATGATTCACAGAGAACCCAAGAATCAGTCAAACAAAACAAAAAAAAATGAGAAGCTGGAGAACAACGTCAAATACTTACTGGGAAAATCTATAGACCTGGAAAATAGATCTAGGAGAGATAATCTGCGGATTATTGGACTTCCAGAAAACTATGACCAAAAAAAGAGCCTAGATTCTATTTTACAGGAAATTATCAAGGAGAACTGTCCAGAGATAATAGAAACAGAAGGGAAAGTAGATGTGGAAAGAATTCATCGAACTCCTTCTGAAATAGACTCTAAAAAAAGAACACCACGGAATATAGTGGCTAAGCTGCAGAATTACCACACAAAGGAGAAAATCCTGCAAGCAGCTAGAAAAAAAACAATTTAAATACCAAGGTGCCACAATAAGGGTCACCCAAGATCTGGCTGCCTCCACATTAAAAGATAGAAGGGGCTGGAACCTGATATTCTGTAAGGCAAAAGATCAAGGACTGCAACCAAGAATGAACTACCCAGCTAAGTTTAGCATCTTTTTCCATGGAAGAAGATGGTCATTCAATGAAATAGAGGAATTCCATATGTTTCTAAGAAAAAAACCAGACTTAAACAAAAAATTTGATCTACATCCACAAGACTGAAGAAAAACAGCAAAAGGTACACAGAACCCTTGAGAACTGTAACTCTGTTGTGGGTATATAAAAAATACTCAAGGATAATTTGATTTTACTGATATAAAAGAAAAAAGGGGGGTGTAGTAAAGGGAAGGAGGTCGGTTCAGAAAAAGGGGAAGGAGTGATAAAAAGAGGGAAACTACATCCCAGGAAGAGGCATAGAAAATACACCATATCTGAGGGAACTTAGTGAGGGGGAGAATCATTGTGTGAATCTTACTCTCATCAGGAGAGGCTCAAAGAGTAAATAATTAACATATTTGTTTTTCAGAGAATTTTCTCTCACCTCATTAAAAGGGGGGAGAGGAAAAGGGAAAAGGAAAAGGAGAATAAGTGAAGGGACTTGGAGGGAGGGGGGAGGGATCCTAAAAAAAAAAAAAAAAAAAAAAAAAAGAGGGAGGGTTGTGCATCACAAGGGGGGTCTGTAAATTAAATATCGGGGAAGGGAATCGGGGGGGTCAAGGGAAAAAAGCATAATCTGGGGATAATATGATGGCAGGAAATACAGAATTAGTAATTTTAACTGTAAATGTAAATGGGATGAACGATCCCATCAAACGGAGACGGATAGCAGATTGGATCAAAAAGCAGAACCCTACGATATGTTGCCTACAGGAAACACACTTAAAGCAGGGAGATACATACAGAATAAAGGTAAAGGGTTGGAACAGAGCCTATTATGCTTCAGGTAAAGCCAAAAAAGCAGGGGTAGCTATCCTTATCTCAGATCAAGCAAAAGCAGAAGTAGATCTCCTTAAAAAAGATAAGGAAAGAAACTATATCCTGCTGAAAGGTAGCATAAATAATGAAGCCATATCAATACTAATCATATATGCACCAAGTGGTATAGCATCTAACTTTCTTAAGAAAAAGTTAAGAGAACTGCAAGAAGAAATAGACAGTAAAACAATAATAGTGGGAGATCTCAACCTTGCACTCTCAGATTTAGACAAATCAAACCACAAAACAAACAAGAAAGAAATTAAAAAAGTAAATAGAATATTAGAAAAACTAGGTATGATAGACCTTTGGAGAAAACTGAATGGCAATAGAAAGGAATATACTTTCTTCTCAGCAGTTCATGGATCCTATACAAAAATTGACCATATATTAGGACATAAAGATCTCAAAATTAAATGTAGGAAGGCAGAAATAATAAATGCCTTCTTCTCAGATCACAATGCAATAAAAGCTACATTCAGTAAAAAGTTAGGGGTAAATAGACCAAAAAGTAATTGGAAACTGAATAATCTCATCTTAAAGAATGACTGGGTGAAAGAGCAAATTATAGAAACAATTAACAATTTCACCCAAGATAATGACAATGATGAGACATCATATCAAAATCTTTGGGATGCAGCTAAAGCAGTAATAAGGGGAAATTTTATATCTTTAGAGGCTTATTTGAAGAAAATTGAGAAAGAGAAGATTAACGAATTGGGCTTACAACTTAAAAGGCTAGAAAAAGACCAAATTATAAACCCCCAACCAAAAATTAAACTTGAAATACAAAAATTAAAAGGAGAAATCAATAAAATTGAAAGTAAAAAAACTATTGAATTAATAAATAAAACCAAGAGTTGGTTTTATGAAAAAGGCAATAAAATAGATAAACCTTTGGTAAATTTGATCAAAAAAAAGAAAGAGGAAAATCAAATTGATAGTCTTACAAATGAAAAGGGGGATCTTTCCACCAATGAAGAGGAAATTAGAGAAATAATAAGGAGTTACTTTGCCCAACTTTATGCCAATAAATTTGATAACTTAAGTGAAATGGATGACTTCCTCCAAAAATATAGGCTCCCTAGATTAACAGAGGAGGAGATAAATTGCTTAAATAGTCCCATTTCAGAAAAAGAAATAGAACAAGCTATTAATCAACTCCCCAGGAAAAAGTCCCCAGGGCCAGATGGATTCACATGTGAGTTCTACCAAACATTTAAAGAACAATTAGCCCCAATGTTATATAAATTATTTAAAAAAATAGGGGATGAAGGAGTCCTACCAGACTCCTTTTATGACACACACATGGTACTGATACCTAAACCAGGTAGATCAAAAACTGAGAAAGAAAATTATAGACCAATCTCCTTAATGAATATTGATGCTAAAATCTTAAATAAGATATTAGCAAAAAGACTTCAGAAAATCATCTCCAGGATAATACACTATGATCAAGTAGGATTTATACCAGGAATGCAGGGCTGGTTTAATATTAGGAAAACTATTAATATAATTGACCATATTAATAATCAAATTAATAAGAACCATATGATCATCTCAATAGATGCAGAAAAAGCATTTGACAAAATCCAACATCCATTCCTACTAAAAACTCTTGAGAGTATAGGAATAAATGGATTATTCCTTAGAATAATCAGGAGTATATATTTAAGACCTTCAGTAAGCATAATATGCAATAGAAATAAACTGCAACCTTTCCCAGTAAGAGCAGGAGTGAAACAAGGTTGCCCACTATCACCATTACTATTCAATATAGTACTAGAAACGCTAGCCTCGGCAATAAGAGCCGAGAAAGTGATTCAAGGAATTAGAGTAGGAAATGAGGAAATCAAACTATCACTTTTTGCAGATGACATGATGGTATACTTAGAGAACCCCAAAGACTCTGCTAAAAAGCTACTAGAAATAATTCAAAATTTCAGCAAAGTGGCAGGATACAAAATAAATCCACATAAATCCTCGGCATTTTTATATATCACTAACAAAATGCAACAGCAAGAGATACAAAGAGAAATTCCATTCCAAACAAATGTTGAGAGTATAAAATATTTGGGAATCCATCTACCAAAGAAAAGTCAGGAATTATATGAGAAAAATTACAAAACACTTGCCACAAAAATAAAATCAGATTTAAATAATTGGAAAGACATTCAGTGCTCTTGGATAGGCCGAGCGAATATAATAAAGATGACAATACTCCCCAAACTGATCTATTTATTTAGTGCTATACCAATCAGACTCCCAAGAAACTATTTCAATGACCTAGAAAAAAAAACAACAAAATTCATATGGAAGAATAAAAGGTCGAGAATTGCAAGGGAACTAATGAAAAAAAACTCAGAGGAAGGTGGTCTAAGTGTACCTGATCTAAAGCTATATTATATAGCAGCAGTCACCAAAACCATTTGGTATTGGCTAAGAAATAGACCGGTAGATCAGTGGAACAGATTAGATACAGAGGACAAAAAAGGGTATATCTATAGCAATCTAATCTTTGACAAACCCAAAGATTCCAACATTAGGGATAAAAATTCATTATTCGGAAAAAACTGTTGGGAAAACTGGAAATTAGTATGGCAGAAATTAGATATGGATCCACACTTAACACCATATACCAAGATAAGATCAAAATGGGTCCATGATTTAGGCATAAAGAGGGAGATAATAAATAGATTAGAGGAACAGAGGATAATCTACCTCTCAGACTTGTGGAGGAGGAAGGAATTTATGACCAGAGGAGAACTAGAGATCATTATTGATCACAAAATAGAAGATTTTGATTACATCAAAGTAAAAAGTTTCTGTACAAATAATACTAATGCAAACAAGATTAGAAGGGAAGTAACAAATTGGGAAAATATTTTTAAAAACAAAGGTTCTGACAAAGGTCTCATATCCAAAATATATAGAGAACTGACCATAATTTATAAGAAACCGAACCATTCTCCAATTGATAAATGGTCAAGGGATATGAACAGACAATTCTCAGAGGGAGAAATTGAAACTATATCCACTCACATGAAAGAGTGTTCCAAATCACTACTGATCAGAGAAATGCAAATTAAGACCACTCTGAGATACCATTACACACCTGTCAGATTGGCTAAAATGACAGGAACAAATAATGATAAATGTTGGAGGGGATGTGGGGAAATTGGGACACTAATACATTGCTGGTGGAATTGCGAAAGAATCCAGCCATTCTGGAGAGCAATCTGGAATTATGCCCAAAAAGTTATCAAACTGTGCATTCCCTTTGACCCAGCAGCACTACTACTGGGATTATATCCCAAAGAAATACTAAAGAGCGGAAAGAGTCATATATGTGCCAAAATGTTTGTGGCAGCTCTTTTTGTTGTAGCTAGAAACTGGAAGATGAATGGATGTCCATCAGTTGGAGAATGGTTGGGTAAATTGTGGTATATGAAGGTTTTGGAATATTATTGTTCTGTAAGAAATGACCAGCAGGAGGAATACAGAGAGGCCTGGAGAGACTTAAATCAACTGATGTTGAGTGAAATGAGCAGAACCAGAAGATCACTGTACACTTCAACAACAATACTGTATGAGGATGTACTCTGATGGAAGTGGAAATCTTCAACATAAAGAAGATCCAACTCACTTCCAGTTCATCAATGATGGACAGAGGTAGCTACATCCAGAGAAGAAACACTGGGAAGTGAATGTAAATTGTTAGCACTAATATCTGTCTGCCCAGGTTGCATGTACCTTCGGATTCTAATGTTTATTGTGCAACAAGAAAATGATATTCACACACATGTATTGTACCTAGACTATATTGTAACACATGTAAAATGTATGGGATTGCCTGTCATCGGGGGGAGGGAATAGAGGGAGGGGGGGTAATTTGGAAAAATGAATACAAAAATAAAAAAAAAATAAAATAAAAAAAAAAAAAAAAAAAAAAAAAAAAAAAGAATTTCCAGGAAGTGCAGGGAAACAAAATTTGTGAATTGGAAAAGGTTAAAAAATAGTAGGAAAGTAAGATCTGTGAATTGAAAAAGATAAAGAACTCCCAAGAAAGTAGGATTTGTGAATTGGAAAAAAAAAATAATAATAACAAAAAAAAAAATAGTGAAATGGAAAAAAAAAGAAAATTCCATATTCCAAATCATTACTGATCAGAGAAATGCAAATTAAGACTACTCTGAGATACCACTACACATCCGTCAGATTGGCTAAGATGACAGGAACAAATAATGATAAATTTTGGAGGGGATGAGGGAAAACTGGGACACTAATACATTGTTGCTAGAGTTGTGAAAGAATCCGGCCATTCTGGAGAGGAATTTGGAACTATGCCCAAAAAGTTATCAAAGTGTGCATACCCTTTGATCCAGCAGTGATACTATTGGGCTTATATCCCAAAGAAATACTAAAGAGGGGAAAGAGACCTGTTTGTGCCAAAATGTTTGTGGCAGCTCTTTTCATAGTGGCTAGAAACTGGAAAATGAATGGATGTCGATCAATTGGAGAATGGTTGGGTAAATTATGGTATATGAAGGTTATGGAATATTATTGCTCTGTAAGAAATGACCAGCAGGATGAATTCAGAAAGGTCTGGAGAGACTTACATCAACTGATACTGAGTGATATGAGCAGAACCAGAAGATCACTATACACTTCAACAATACTGTGTGCAGTTACATTCTGATGGAAGTGGATATCTTCAACATAAAGAAGATCTAACTCACTTCCAGTTGATCAATGATGGACAGAAACAACTATACCCAGAGAAGGAACACTGGGAATTGAATGTAAACTGTTGGCACTACTGTCTATCTCCCCAGGTTACTTATACCTTCAGAATCCAATACTTAACGTGCAACAAGAAAATTGAATTTGCACACATATATTGTTTCTAGGTTATACTGTAACACATTTAAAACGTATGTGATTGCCTGTCATCTAGGGGAGGGAATAGAGGGAAGGAGGGGAAAATTTGGAAATATGAATACAAGGGATAATGTTATAAAAAAATTTACTCATATATTGTCAAAAATTTTTTAATTATAAAATTAATAATAAAAAAAATTCCATAGAGCAAAATAATTCATTTAAAACTTCAATTGGACATATACAAAAAGAAATAAAAAAAGCGAAAAATCAGGACTGAACAAATAGAAATGAATGATTCATTGGAACACCAAAAATAAGTCAAGCAAAAAAAAAAAAAAAAAAAAAAAAAATGAAAACCTGGAGAACAACATCAAATAATTACTGGAAAAATCGGCAGACCAGGAAAATAGATCTAGAAGACATAATCAGAGGATTATTGGAGGTCCCAAAAATTATGATGAAAAAAAGAGCTTAGAATCTATTTTACAAAAAAATCATCAAAGAGAACTGTCCAGAGGTAATAGAACCAGAAAGTAAAATAGGCATTAAAAGAATTCATCAAAGACCTTCTGAAAAAGCCCTAAAAAAAAAAAAAAAAAAAAAAAAAAAACTCCATGGAATATTATAGCCAACCTGCAGAACTATCAGGTTAAGGAAAAAGAATTGCAAACAGCCAGGAAAAAACAATTCAAATAACTAGGTGCCACAATAAGGGTCACTCAAGATCTGGCTGCAACCATATTAAAGAATCAAAAGGTCTGGAATCTGATGTTCTGAAAGGCAAAAGAACTTGAAATGCAGCCAAGATTAAACTACCCAGCTAAATTTAGGATTTTCTTCCCTGGTAGAAGATGGACATTTAATTAAACAGATGAATTCCACTTCTTTCAAAGAAAAAAAACAGATGTAAAAAAAAAAAAATTGATCTCCAACCACAAGACTCAAGAGAAGCAGTAAAAGGTAAAACAAACTCTTGAGAACTGTATTGCTGTGGAGGATATGCAGAAAGTCCACATGTCTATTTACTGATATAACGTAAAAAAGGGAACTAGAAATGGAAAGGCAACAGTGTCAGAAAATGATAAAAGGGGAGATAAAAAGAGGGAAATTACATCCCAGGAAGAAATAAAGAAAATTTATCATATCTGTGGGAATTTAGAAATGGGGAGGAACATTGTGTGAATCTTACTCTCATCAGAGTTGGCACAAAGTATTAATAATTGACATATTTGTTTTTTAGAGAATTCTCTCTCACCTCATTAAAAGGGGGAGAGGAAAAGGGAAAAGGAAAAGAGTAATAAGCGAAGGGTACAAGAAAGGGGAAGGGATTTAAAAGGAGGGGGGAGGGATACTAAAAAGGGAGGGCTGTGTGACACAAGTGGGGCCCATAAGTTTAATACTGGGGAAGGGTTTCGGGGGAAACAAGTGGGGGAAAAAAAAGCATAATCTGGGGATAATATGATGGCAGGAAAGACAGAATTAGTAATTTTAAATGTAAATGTGAATGGGTTGAACTGTCCCATTAAGCAGAGGAGTTTAGAAGACTATATCAAAAGTCAGAACTCTACAATATATTGCTTACAGGAAACACTTTTAAAGCAGGGAGATACTTACAGAGTAAAGGTAAAAAGCTGGAGCAGGATCTATTATGCTTCAACTGAAGTCAAAAAAGCAGGGGTAGCCATCTTTATCTCAGATCAAGCAAAAGCAAAAATTGATCTAATTAAAAGAGATAAGGAAGGAAACGATATCTTGCTAAAGGGTAGCATTTAGTGTTAGGGTTAGACAATGAAGCCATATCAATACTAAATGTATATGCACCAAGTGGTATAGATCTAACTTCTTAAAGTAGAAGTTAAGAGAATTGCAAGAAGAAATAGACAGCAAAACTATAATAGTCAGAGAACTCAACCTTGCAGTCTCAGAACTAGATAAGTCAAACCAGAAAACAAATAAGAAAGAAATTAAAGAGGCAAATAGAATATTAGAAAAATTAGGTATGATAGACCTTTGGAGAAAACTGAATGGTGATAGAAAGGAATACACTTTCTTCTCAGCAGTTCATGGAACCTATGCAAAAATTTACCATATATTAGGACATAAAGATCTCAAAATTAAATGCAGGAAGGCAGAAATAGTAAATGCTTTCTTCTCAGATCATGATGCAATAAAAAACACATTCAACAAGAAGTTAGGGGTAAATAGATCAAAAAGTAATTGGAAACTAAATAAACTCATCTTGAAGAATGATTGGGAGAAACAGCAAATTGTAGAAACAATTAATAATTTAACCCAAGATAATGACAATGATGAGACATCATACCAAAATTTGTGATAGCTAAGGCAGTAATGAGAGGAAATTTATATCTTTAGAGACTTACTTCAATAAAATAGAGAAAGAGAAGGTCAATGAATTGGCTTGTAACTTAAAAAGCTAGAAAAAGACCAAATTAAAACCCCCCAACCAAATACTAAACTTGAAATTCTAAAATTGAAAGGAGAAATTAGGGGGCAGCTACATGGCACAGTGAAGAGCACCAGCATTGAATTCAGGAGGATCCAAATTCAAATCTGGTCTCAAACACTTAATACTTCATAGCTGCGTGACCCTGGGCAAGTCACTTAACCCCACCTTCAAAAAAAAAAAGTAGAAATTAAGAATATTGAAAGCAAATATATATATGTATATATATATATATATATATATATATATATATATATATATACATATATATATGTATGTATGTATATAGAATTAATAAATAAAACTAAGAGTTGATTATATGAAAAAAAAAAAAACAATAAAATAGATAAACTTTTGGTAAATATGACCAGAAAAAGGAAAGAGGAAAATCAAATTGTTAGTCTTAAAAATGAAAAGGGGGAACTTTCCACCAATGAAGAGGAAATTAGAGCCATAATAAGAAATTCTTTGCCCAACTTTATGCCAATAAATTTGATAACTTAAGTGAAATGGATGATTACCTCCAAAAATATAGGCTTCCCAGATTAACAGAGAAAGAAATAAATTGCTTAAATAGTCCCATTTCAGAAAAAGAAATAGGGCAAGCTATTAATCAACTCCCTGAGAAAAAAAATCCCCAGGACCACATGGATTTACATGTGAATTCTACCAAACATTAATAGAACAATTAGCCCCAATATTATATAAGCCATTTGAAAAAATAAGGAATGGAGTACTACCAAACTCCATTTATGACACAGACATGGTACTGATACCTAAACTAGGTAGGTTTAAAATTGAGAAAGAAAACTATAGACCAATCTCCTTAATGAACATAGATGCTAAAATATTAAATAAGATATTGGCAAAAAGTTTACATAAAACCATCCCCAGGATAATACACTATGATCAAGTAGTATTTATACCAGGAATGCAGGGCTGGTTTAATTTTAGGAAAACTATTTGTATAATTGACAATAGTAATAATCAAATTAACAAAATCCATATGATTATATGAATAGTTGCAGAAAAAGCATTTGACAAAATCCAAAATCAATTCCTACTAAAGATTCTTGAGAGTATAGGAATAAATGGACTTTTCCTTAAAAGAGTCAGGAGCATATATTTAAAACCATCAGTAAGCATCATACGTAATGTGGATAAACTGCAACCTTTCCCAGTAAGATCAGGAGTGAAACAAGGTTGCCTACTATCACCATTACTATTCAATATTGTATTAGAAATGCTAGCCTCGGAAATAAGAGTCAAGAAGCAGATTAAAGATGTTAGAGTAGGTAATGAGGAAATCAAACTGTCATTCTTTGAAGATGATATGATAGTATACTTAGAGAACCCCAGAGATTCTAATAAAAAAGTTATTAGAAATAATTCACAAATTTAGCAAAGTTGCTGGGTACAAAGTAAATCCACATAAATACTCAGCATTTTTGTACATCACCAACAAAATTCAACAGAAAGTGATACCAAGAGAAATTACATTCAAAACAAATGTTGAGAGTATAAAATATTTGGGAATCCATCTACCAAAGAAAAGTCAGGAATTATATGAGCAAAATTACAAAACACTTGCCACAAAAATAAAGTCAGATTTAAATAATTGGAAAGACATTCAGTGCTCTTGGATAGGCAGAGAGAATATAATAAAGGTGATAATACTACCTAAACGAATCTACTTATTTAATGCTATACCAATCAGACTCCCAAGAAACAATTTTAATGACCTAGAAAAAATAGCAACAAAATTCATATGGACGACCAAAAGATCAAGAATTTCAAGGGAATTAATGAAAAAAAAAATCAAATGAATGTGGCCTAGCTGTACCTAATCTAAAACTATATTATAAAACACCTATCACCAAAACCATTTGGTATTGGCTAAGAAATAGATTAAATGATCAGTGGAACAGGTTAAGTTTACAGGACAAAATAGTGTACAACTATAGCAATCTAGTGTTTGACAAACCCAAAGATCCCAACTTTTGGAATAAGAATTCATTATTTGACAAACTGTTGGGAAAACTGGAAATTAGTATGGCAGAAATTAGATATGGACCCACACTTAACATCATATACCAAGATTAGATCAAGATGGGTCCATGATTTAGGCATAAAGAATGAGATCATAAATAGATTAGAGGAAAATAGGATAGTTTACCTCTCAGACTTCTGGAAGGAAAAGGAATTTGTGACCAAAGGAAAACTAGAGATCATTATTGATAACAAAATAGAAAATTTTAATGACATCAAATTAAAAAGCTTTTGTACAAACAAAACTAATGCACTAATGCAAACAAGATTAGAAAGGACATAACAAATTGGGGAAATATTTTTACAGTTAAAGGTTCTGATAAAGGCCTCATTTCCAAAATATATAGAGAACTGACTCTAATTTATAAGAAATCAAACCATTCTTCAATTGATAAATTTTCAAAGCATATGAACAGACAATTTTCAGATGATGAAATTGAAACTAATTCCATTCATATGAAAGAGTGTTCAAAATCACAATTAATCAGAGAAATGTAAATTAAAACAATTCTGAGATACCAGTACACACCTGTCAGATTGGCTAAGATGACAGGAAAAGATAATGATGCATGTTGGAGGGGATGTAGGAAAACTGGAACACTGAGGAAGTGTTTGTTAGTGGAGTTGTGAGAGAATGTAACCATTCTGGAGAACAATTTGGAACTATGCCCAAAAAGTTATGAAACTGTGCATATCCTTTTATCCAGCAGTGCTACTACTGGGCTTATATCCCAAAGAAATACTGAAAAAGGGAAAGGGGGCTGTATGTGCCAAAATGTTTGCGGCAGCTCTTTTCGTAGTGGCTAGAAACTGGAAAATGAATGGATGTCGATCAACTGGAGAATGGTTGGGTAAATTATGGTATATGAAGGTTATGGAATATTATTGCTCTATAAGAAATGACCAGCAGGATGAATTCAGAAAGGTCTGGAGAGACTTACATCAACTGATGCTGAGTGAAATGAACAGAACCAGATGATCATAATACACTTCAAGAACGATACTGTATAAAGATGTATTCTGTTGGATGTGGATATCTTCAAAATAGAGAAGATCTAATTCAGTTCCAGTTGATCAATGATGGACAGAATCAGCCATTCCCAGAAAAGGAACACTGGGAACTGTTTACATTATTGCCTTTCTACCCAGGTTACTTTTGCCTTCTGAATCCAATTCTTACCATGCAACAAGAAATTCGGTTCTACACACATATATTGTATCTAGGATATACTTAACCCATTTAACATGTATGGGATTGCCTGTCATCTAACGGAGGGGGTAGAGAGAGGGAGGGGAAAATTCAGAAAAGAAGTGTGTACAAGAGATAATGCTGTAAAAAATTTAGCCATGCATATGCACTGTCAAAAAATCATAATTATAAAATTAATTTAAAAAGTGGAAAAAATAGGGACAATAATCACTACATATCTCACACCATTGTTGTGAAAGATATACCATATTAAATATGAAGTACTATATAGAAACAAATTTTTCTTAGTGTCCCATGTGTTAAAACCATTTATTTAACCTTAAGATGCATTTATTTTAAAAATGTTAAAGCAAAAAATGAATATTTCATGAAAGTTGTTTTATATAGAAAACCCTATCCTGATCTCTCTTATAAGCTCATATTTGTGTGCAAGTAATATAAAGTCTCAGTCCATAAATTTTTGTACTTAACCATACAGAAGTATTTCCTGTATCAAAGACCCCAAAGAGTTTTAACTATAATAGTGAGTCCCCTCAATAAATTGAACCAAATGTTATTATTTGTGGTTCTGAAACTCATAAAAACAAATGTCTTGTTTTTTCTTAATTTTCCCTTAGAGAAGATGAGCTCTGTTGAAATCCACACAAGTGCACATACCCTGCAGGCAATATATTTGTCCTAATTAACACACATTAGAAACAAATCATTTGCAAACATAACTCTTCAACTGGGGAGAATTCTTGAAAGTTCCATAAAACTTCCCCAGAAATAAAAACACCTCTAAAGAGTAATTCCAGTTTCCTCTTGTTTGAACTGGTTACTAAAGATAATTATCAAAGAAATGCACCACACCAAAATTTTTCATATTAATATTATCTTCAGTCATTCTGAACCTCAGGGAACATATGATTTTGAATAATCTGCACCCTTTCCCAAACATCTGTATCAGAAGACAATATAAAGAAAATATTAATTGACTAATAAATACAAATCTAATTAATTATGAACAATTCCTCAAAGAAAAGCCTCTAAGATAATCAAAGCATATTTCCTCTCCCTCCTTTACTTTAAACTACAGTAAAATATGAAATAATCAGAAGATTAAATATTTTTTTCTGGATACAGAAGGCATTTTCTATCAAAAATCTATTGGATTGTTTTGGTTCACTGAACCATTGAGAAGAAACAAGTCATTCATAGTTGATCATCACATATTCTTGCTGTTATTGTATATAATGTATTGCTGGTTCTGCTGGTTTCACTCAACACAATTCAGATAAATATTTCTAGACCTTTCTAACATCAGCTTGTTCATCACTTTTATAGAACAATAATATGCTATTATCTTCATATGCTCCAGGGTAATTCAGCCATTTCTCAATTGATGGACATCAACTCATTTTCCAATTTTTCGCTACCACAAAAAAGAGCTGCTATAAACATTTTTACCTATGCATGAACTTTTCCCTCTTTATGATCTCCTTATAACACTTAATAAGTAGACACTTCCCTGGGGAAAAGAGACCCCCCCATTAAGAGTAAATCTTCTGATGCATCTCAACATAATTTTGTTTATCTCTATTGAGAAAAAAAAAATCTTTATATCAAGCCTGTTTTTATTCTTTTGTGGATTTGAATAAGATCTCCCATCCTAAAAAGAAATTCAACAAAGCTTTGTTGACACCATTTCAAAAATTGAAAACAGTAGTTATGACCCTCATAAATTTTCTATAGGATGAAATTGCCCAGATATTTCAATTGAGCCTCCCTTCTTTAACTCATCTGGACAGTATTTTGCTAATCTATATCTTTTTTAAAATGTACCAAAATACTATCATGATCTGCTCTGAACAGCATGATATGATAGGACTATCATATGAAAATTCTTCCTCTTAAGGCATGAAGTCCAATATCACATAAATAGTTTTATCTATCTCATCCCATGTTAATTTATATTATTTGTACAGAAAGCTAAAACCTTAAAAAACCTTTTAGATTCATGGTTCCAGCAACATTTCCTATATTTAATATTTGAGATTTTTATTTTTTTTAACCCATCTGTAGAGATTCACATTTATCCCTATCAGATTTCATTTTATTAGATTTGGCCAACGTTCTAATCTGTTCAGGTCTTCTAGAATCCTGATTGTTTTATAATTTATAAGCTATGTCCCTTGAATGTGTGGGTTCTTTTGTAAAGTTAATAATCATATCATTTGTGTTTATTCAAATTATTAATAAAAACTGTTAAATACTAGAGTCACAAGCATAGATTCTTAGGTCATTCATCAGTTTTCTTTCAAATAGATATGGAATTTTACATACATATGTCTTTATGTTTTGTTTACATATCCTGTGGATATAAAATGCGTTTTCCTCTACCAAAAAATATGATGAATTGGAAAAGACACAGTGGCAAAATTTGAATGATTTTATAATTCAGAAAACTTCAAAATATCAGAATGATACTTTTTTGTTTAATCAGACTAAAGGAAATTTATCTTAATAGAAGAAATTTGAGGTTTATGTTTGGCTTTGTTTGATTTAAAGTGGTTGAGAAAAGAAAAGCATTAAAATGAACTATGTGATATGATTAATTCAATAATCTAAATATCAGATATTTTTAGTTTCCCTATGTGTAAACAAATTTGCAAAAATAAAAGCTGAACAGTATTAAAATTTTACAAAATTGCTAAAAATTAAACTTAAAACAATTGTTATATATGGATTCAACAAAAACTCTGAGATTACAAATATAGTCAAGTAAAACTCAGAATCACAAATTGCATCACAAATTGAATCACAAGAAGCTGGAAAGAAACTCAAAGAATTTTTATTCCAACCTATAATTTTTTTCTTATCATTCTTTTGTTCAATCCCAAGGATTTGATAAAAGAAACCTATAGAAATATTGTATTTAAATAATTAATGATAATATAAGATAAAAATTAATTTAACACCCCTTTTATGTAGAGTTTAAAAATATTATTAAAATATTTTTGAGAAGGAAAATTTTTATGTTATAAAGTGAGTTAAGATACTGTCTCATTTATAAATATTTTTATACCTGTAGTATAAGAGCATTGTTTTAAAATACAAACACATATACATATGTGTGCAAGCTCACAAAATTACAGAAAGAATTTTGAAAGAAAATCAATGGTAGTAAAATATATAGACTAAAGCTGTTTTATGAATTGATAAGACTGGTCACTGGAGTGGTACCAGCCTGAATCCTGATCATGGCTGAAGAGGCAGAACTCATGAAGATGGTCAAAACAGGAATCCACTAATCTAAAATTCTCTCAGCCTCATCTATCCTAACACACTTACATAGCTATAGCACACTGCTTATGTGCTAACTATATACTGAGCAAGCAGGGCCACACACACACTTGTTATTGTGTGCAGATGTCTGCCGATTAGTGTAACTCTCCTTTAATTACAACACAGGTTATCAGTCCCCCTAACTTCTCAGGAAGGCTAAGATACTCCTGGGTGGGAAGGGGAGACAAACCAGACATGTCAGCAGGTTCCCTGGCTGGGCTGGAGGGTCTTACACCTCACCCAGAGTCCCCCCACTATCTGTGACCCTCTTACAATAAATGATGGCGAATGAGGCTATGATGTTCTCTTCTTTAGGTTGTAATTGTTCTCTGGGAGCAGATCTCTTGGGGAACTTCTGGAGGCAGCCTTAGTTTCAGTTCAGTTCAATTATCCCAAAATTCAGCCAGGAGTTAAAGTCCAGATCCTTTATTGTTTCTTCCCAAATCTTATCTCTTTCACTTGGGGCTCTGCTAGTTTTCTGGAGGCCTTCCTTTCTCCTTGGCTCCTGAGAGCTCTTGTCTGAATGTCTCCAGTCTCTTATCTTCCCAATGTCTCAAGCTAGCACAAAAGTCAAAGTGGGAATGAATCTGACTCTGCCTCCAAGAGTGTGGGATTGTGAGTTTCTGCCTTATTAATCTCCTGAAAGTCAATCCTAGTTCTGAATCTCCCAAAGTCCCCCATGACCCTTGAGAGCCTCTTGCTTATATGCTGCCCACTGAGCATACATCAATCATTTCATCACTAGGAAACCATTATTTGTTGTAGGATTAAATCAATGCTAAATTAGATTTAATCATTGTCTCCTCAATTCCACTCAGTATCTTGTTTCAAGTTTTGGCCCATAACATCTCCTTGTACGGTCAGCTCAATCATATTGAATTAGATAATTATTGTCTCTATTCATTCCAGTGACTTAGCACCTTGTAAGAATCCTAACATGAGGCCAAACTTAATTGGAATAGTCTATTTTTTTTAAGAATCAGAGAAAGATATTTTACTTCTCAAAAAATGGAGAAGTACAACTGAAAAAAATTAGTTTTGAATATACTGAAAATATATTGAAGCCTTCAGTGTCACAAATCACTATGGTATCTCACTTGCAAATATTTATTTTATGACTAAAAGGAACAAAAAAAATGAAAAATGATAAGTGGATCAAGTAGGGATTAATAACATTATTATTGTTGATTAGGGGATTAATTTTCTAAGACTCTCTTTGAGATTTCATTGGCAAAGATACTGGAGAGGTTTGCCATTTTTTTCTTCTACTAATTTTACAGATGAGGACTTTAAAAAAGCAAACAGGCTTAAATGACTTCACAGAGATAAAAAAGTATCTGAGGCTGATGAGGGATGAGGGTACTGAAGAAGAGGTAAGACAGGAAAGGGTGAGGCCTGGGTTCTGGTGAAAGAATTTCCCTAAACCCAAAGGCTATGTTAAAAAAAAAATCTTTATTTTGTTAAAGAAACACCAAGAGGGATTCTCTTGGTGGGTATATCATTCTCAAGAGAGAAGTGATCTGCCAAGTGTCATTTTCTGAAGACCCATTTTATGCATGAGTCTAAGGGAAGTCTCCAGTGTATATGAAATCTTGCTAGGGATCTTGACTTCCTCCAAGAGGATACATGACCATTTGGGTTTAGAGATCAAAGGAGATATTTTGTTGGTGATTTTACATAATTTTAGAGGGCTCACTCAAATCAAGTAGAGTTTTACTCTCATCAAGTCCATATTTGAATTCAAGAAAATGAGTGATCCTGCCCCCAGGTCTGGCACTTATTTAATCCACCCCAATTAATTTTATAGAGGATAATTAGGTAACAGTGACTTTTTAAAGTGAAAAATAAATTACTCAGAATCTCCAGGTTCTCAGTTAAGTTACTGAGGAGGAAATATAGTTCCTAAAAGTAGAAGAGCTGGGGAGGAGAACCTGAGTGAGGAAGCTGCATCAGAACCTAAGAATAAATAATAGAAGGGAAGGGAGAAAGAAGAGGGGGGAAGGGACAGACAGAGAGAAACAGATAGAGACAAAGACTGAGTTATGGAGGCAGGGAGAAAAGAGTGATGAGGGGAAAAGGGGAGAGGGAAGAGAAAAGATGAATGGAGGGGATAAGGAAAAGTCAAGGAAGGCAGAGAGAGAGGGGAGAGAGAGGGAGAGATAACAGGTAAGTGTGCTTATATGAGTGTGTTTGGATAAGAGAGTAAATAAAAACCTCAGTGTATGTGAGTTTGTGTGTGTGTGTGTGTGTTTGTGTGTGTGTGTAAGAGTGTATCTGTGTGTGTGTGTTTCTTTGGGTAAAAAGATAAATAAATACCTGTATGTGTGTGATTTTCTTGGTATGTGTAAGAGGGTAAAAAAAAAAAAAAAAAAAACTTGCATGAGTGTTTATGTGTGTGTATGTGTGTGTGTGTGTGTGTGTTTGGGTAAAAAAAGTTAATAAATATCTCTATGTGTATTTTATTTTGTGTAAGGGGGTAAATAAAAACCTCTGTGTGTGTGTGTGTGTGTGTGTGTGTGTGTGTGTGTGTGTGTGTGTATGTGTATGTGTATGTGTGTGTGTTTGGGTAGGAAGGCAAATAAGAATCTATGTGCATGCAAAAGCATAAATAAAAACCTGCTCTATTGGAATTATGAATGTTGCAAGTAATTTGCTTTGAGAAATCTTCAACAGAATGATTCTTATTTGCTGGTTAGAGAATTTACTTCACATACCAAGAGTTTCAATAATAATTCTTTTTTTTTTTTTCCCTACAGCCCCTTTTGGTTGTGGAAAGAGGTTATGATTTCACTAAGTGTTAATTGCTCTCTCTGATGCCATCTTTTCATTGAGAAGGAAAAGTACAGGAGGCTTTCCACCTGCATTGTTATCTTGGTGAATAGGTTTAAAAATTTATCCCAAACGTCTTTCTTCTTTTTTTAAACTCCTTTCTGAATAGAAAATACATCAGCCATGTGATCAACTGGAAGAGCTGCTTTGTTTAGACCAGAGATAGTTTGATTAATTTTGTAGTTTTTTTTCTTCAAGAGAACTATTATTTACATTAATATCTAGAACTTTTTTAAATAATAATTTTATGGTGATGGAATATTGAAAACAACAATTATTATTATTATTACTAAACAATGATAATTAACAGGCATATACTGTGTAAGATATGCCAAGCACTGTGATAAGTTCTTATGAATATTATTTACTTTGATCCTCATAACACACTTGTTAGGTAGATACTATCATTTGCCTCCTTTTGGAGATGAAGAAACTTAGGCAGAAGATAGGAGACCTTTCTACAGTCATATAGATAGCATATGTCTATGCTGTTTTTGAATTCAAGTGTCCTTGACCTTAGGCTTTAAGGCTCTATGCACTGTAGTATTTGGCTTTTTCAAAACAACTTCTAAATAATATGTTTAAGTAAAGAAGGGTATTTGCCCAACAGGCAGGGGGAAGGACCAGTATTCAAGTAGTAAGCAGGGAAGCAGTTTGAATGTGAGGCATATGTTTCTGAATGGATCAATGTCATTAACATCTGCAGTCCAGAGCTATAAATTACACTGAGCAACTGAGTTTTTCTATCATATGCTTGAATGCCATATTCTGGTAACTGTGTGCTTACTTTTCACCATAGCTATTGGCAGATTTGTGAATGTTATATGTTACTATTTATGCATTTATTTAATTTATTAGTATAAATACCATTTTATTTATTTTCCTCTTTTGTTAAGTAAATGCTTATGTTTTAGTTCCTTAAGTACTGTAATTTAAAATAGCTTGGAATGCAACTATCACACACTCTATGGATGTATAAAAATTATAAATGAGAAAATACCTCAATTAAAGTTTCTAGGCTTAGAAAGAAATAGTGAGTAGAGTAAGTACATTTTTTCTCTTCAATGGTTATCCTTTAGATCCTAAAGGATTTTGAGCGATGATCATTTATATTTGGGATCCTAAAAATACTAGGATGAAGGATTGTTGGCTGAAGTTAGAAAAACCTAAAAATGGTCTTTGGAAGGTCTAGGTAAGAGGTGTGAGGACCCTACACACTAGACATTTTGATTATGTGATTTGACAATGCCCATGTTACCTAGCCACTTCTCTCAACCTGAAAAGGTTTTAAATATAACCTAATAATTGACTATTTATATCACCCAAGGATTATAATAATCAATAGGTGTTTCACCAAATAATTTTTTTGGGAGCAGGCAACAAGAAAGGTATGAGAAGGAATTAGTAATTTATAGAGTTTGTTATTTAAGTAAGACATGTTATTTAAGAGGAAGCACTTGTATTTATGAAGTCATAGATTTTGAATGTATTTAAAAAGGCAATTAAGTTTGTGATTACCTATTTTCATTCTGGCTGGACTTATTTAGAAATACAATTACAGAGTGAAACTGAAGCTTCTGCTGAGGCTAGTCTGAAGAGGACCCTTGCATGATTCAATCATACAAATATAATGTCTGAACAGTTTATAGCACTATAATCACATCTTCCCATGTCAGAGTACTCAACATTTATGAACAAAAAAGATCTGTTTTATAAACTCTTTAGAGTTATGTAATATTAGTTTTATAAATTCACATTGGCTTAAAAATAAATACATGCAAAATATAAGTCACATATAGGTGTTAAAATGTAAAATTATTCATTGGTAGATCTTAACATGTAAGAAAAATTAAGTGACTTATCGTATTTAGCTTTTCTAGACTAATTATCAACATTTCCATGAAAGAAATGGAAACATCCTATGGATGCATCACTAAAAAAAAGTAGAAGAAAGGAAGAAAGGAAGGAAGGAAGGAAGAAAGGAAGGAAGGAGGGAAGAGAAAGAAAGAGAAAAGAGAGCAAGGAAGGAAGAGGGGAGGAGGGAAAAAAGAAAAAAAAAAAAGTTGGTTTTATTTAAGAAAATGTTTAATTCATGCAGAGACAGTGCTCCGTGTTGCTATTTGAGAACAAAAGCAATAGCATACATAGAAATGAGACTTTAGGTTAATGGTAGTTTTATGCTTCAACTCCATGGAGTTTCTTTTACATGATAGAAATTCAAGAACATGTTTCTGTTTAAATCCCTCCAAACACTACAGGAAACTTTTTATTGAACCTTGATCATGGAAGACAGAAGGGAAATTCATTTCATGTATCCCTGTGGAACAATTACTCAGAGCTCCTTGCTGGGCAAAAATATTTACTTGACAAGATAAAACTTATACCTCTCTTATGGACATATGCTTTTCTGAAATCATGCTAACAGATGTCTTAAGCTTCCTCCTTACAAGAGTAACTATCCCAAGGGTTAACCTGTTTAATACTAGAATTATTCCCCATTTATTCAAGCATTTGATCCAAATCTTACCTATAGTCCCTCTGGATAGAAACAAAACTCCTTGTTATTCATTCCATATAATGGTACCTGTAGAAAATATCGTTTTCTCTCATTAATAATAAAACAAATCAAAATAATCTAGTTCTATACTCAAAATCACAAACTCTATGAATTACTAAGTCCCTCTCATACCTTTCTTGTTGCCTGCTCCCAAAAAATTATTTGGTGAAACACCTATTTATTATTATTATCCTTGGGTGATATAAATAGTCAATTATTAGGTTATATTTAAAAACCTTTTCAGATTGAGAGAAGTGGCTAGGTATCATGGGCATTGTCAAATTGCATAATCAACTTTTTAGTGTGTAGGGTTCTCATTACTTAGGGTACCTCTTACCTAGACCTTCGAAAGACCATTTTTAGGTTTTTCTAACTTCAGCCAACAAAGTATAAAGAACACTTCCTAATAAAATGTGGAAATATTATTTCTAATCCTGCTGGGAAAATATAACAAATAGGAAATATGATATTTTGCTCTTGATTCTTTGGATAATGCCCCCTTCTTGATTTAGGATAGCATGTAATACTTTAGAAATCATGATGTAAGGAATACTGCTTGGGCATTGAAGAACATGTAAGTTCAGAAAAGTGGGGTTTAGTTCAAGCATTGCAGTTATTTGGCTTTGTGAGACTGAAAAATTCCCTTAACTCCTTTGTATGTTGTTCCATGTTTATAGAAATAAGGTCATAAACTACATTATCTCTCATATTTTTCAAATTTAAAATTTTAGAAATTTGTGAAAATGTTTGATTAAATATATAAAATCTCTCATAGGAAAATTCTAAGACTTCTTTTGACAAAAACAAGTGGTATAATTTATATAAGTGGAAAACCTCTCATTATAAATGTCATATTTTATAATTGGATAAAATACATAAAACACACATTTATTAATGATTTGATTCACAATAAAAATGCGCACTATGCCCTCTGTCTTCAATCTTCAAATTATATTCAGAATTATATTCAAAATTGCTAATTCATTAGGAGAGGAAGAGAGAAAGCAGAGCCAACTCTTTGGCTGACTTGCTTAATAAATTATTTTAACATGGCTCTCCTGGTATCCTGATGTAAATATAATCTAATCTGTATATTTTAAGTTTTCCAGGACTCAGATTATCCTATGCACAAGATAGGTAGTGAGAAGTAGGCAGGAGATAAATTATCATAGTTGTAATTAAGAGATAACTATAGTGAATAGTGAATACCTCTTCCACACAATCCTAGATGGCAAGTAATTTGGAACATAAAACCTGCAAGGAAGTAAGTTAGGACCAGAAGTAGTATGAATCTGAAGATAGAGAGCTGGCTTAGAAAACAAGAATACCTAATTCTAGTTTGCCTATGACACATACTGGCTATGTGTTTCTGAGCAAGTCAATTAACTTCTTAGTGCCTTGAGATCACTCACTCAAACAAAAAATTAAAAACAAAATTATTTAAAATATACAGGTCTCTCTCTGAAGGAGTAAATTCATTAGAAATTCCTAAATACAATAAAAATCACAGGTCAGTACTAAAATAAATAAACAAATAACAAGATAGACATATGAGTGTATATATGTATATTTCAATTTAATTCTTTCATTTTTTCTTACTATTGGATACAGAGATAGATATATAAGTATATATAATATGCATGTATATATAAATAAAATTAATGATATAAATATTGATATAGATTATAAGAAATATATTATTACCTGAGCTAAAAATATCGAGCTTATCATATTATTTTCATATGGAAAAGCTGAAAATATCTCTCCATAGAATAAAATCCAAATTGCTCAATCTAGTATCCACGGATCCTTTATATCCAAGGAAGTCCTCAAACATTTGCACAATGAATAAAGAATTTACTATCTCCTCTTGAGATCAATTTTAAAATTCAGTTTTCTCAAACAAATTAGAATCATAGCTAGGAGATAATCTCACTGCACCCATTGAATTTTTAATAGTACTTAAGTAGGAAGGCAGATTTAATTTCAACAAACATTTACCCCTAATTACATTTATGATTTACTTTTTCTTACTAACATTTGACCTTTACATTTTCAAAATGGAGAAAACTACATCTGAACAGTGATATATTGTGATTACTTCTAGTTTAACACACAGCATAAATGGCTTTATTAATATTTTAGATAAAGTTAGTTTTGATTTTTGTTACAGTGGAACACTAGCAAAAATCTAAAATGCAGAATCACTATAAAATTATTGTATTAGCTCCCTTGCTTTCAATGACTTCATGTTTAATCTTTATGGTAGATGAAAGAATAATTAATTCAGTTAAATAAGTTTATCTTTTCAAAAAAAGCTGTCCTGGCCTTATGGGTAAGTATTTGTGAGTGGGAGCATTCTTATTTGGGACAGCCCAGCTAGAGAGACTGAGTCTCAAGTTGGGGGAGAGAGAAAAGTGGCTCAAAAGCCCTGAGGCTATCTGAGCCCAACTTTTTTCTTCAATTGTTAAAAAGGAGAGAAATCATACTATAACGCAGGACCCTATGAAGGCTGATTCCCTTATAAGGATTCAGCAAAAATGATATATAGGCCACTGGCAGATTTAAGCTGGAAATTTAACCTCAGGTGTTGGACATCATAACTTAACTATCTGATTGGATACAATAAGGTATTCAGAGTGGGTGGGAATGTAAGGCTGAGCCCATCCCATTTATATGCCTGTTAATCTTATCTTCAAGCTATGACTGATTGATATCCCACTTAGCTAACCAGGACCTCAGCAAAAGAAAAGATATTTATTCTTTGGGAATTCCCTTTACTGATGAAATCAGTTACAGTTAATGAAACTAAAATCCAGGGTATTTAAGTGACCCCTTAAATCAGATCTTCCTCTAAATCCTATTCATCATATCTCTTTACCAGCTTCAAATATTTCCTTAAATTTCTCTAGCTTCTTGACTTTCAATATCAATATGACAACAGGATAAAAATAAAAATCTAACAATAAAAATCACACCTGTGCCTAGGGAATCTGGGGCTTTCCCACTAAATGTATGATTGTCCTGGGTTTTGTGAAATACTATCAATTCTAGGGAAACCTGTTCAGCTAAAAGAAGGGCCAGACTCTTGATCCCCAAAATCTTTGGATTTTTAAATTCAAATTAATTTGTTTCAGGAAAAGGTCATTCTCCAAGAAAACACTGTCCTCAGGAAGGAGATGCCATGACATGCCAAATTAGATTTACATTGGGTGGGGGGGGCGGAGCCAAGATGGCGGAGAAGAAACACACGACTGTGAACGTCCTCACTCCCTCACAACCAATTAGATAAATTAAGTCTCAGAATTAGTCCAGGACTGACAGATACCACAAGGACTGGAAGCACGACTTACCAGCTGAAGAGAATCTGGAGTTTCAACAGGAAAGGTCAGTTCCCAGGGGAGGAAGAAGAGAGGCCTACACAGAGGGCTGGGTGCTCGCATACTGCGCCCATTGCGCTGGGAAGGGCTCTGGGATCAGAGAAGCCACTGAGGTAAAGGAATCTGGCACAGGCTGTTAGCTCTTCTCTGCTAATTATTTAGCAGTTCAGAAGAGAAGGCCAAAATATTTTAAAACTCAGATTGGATTTTCCCTGGACCCTGGAGGTGACTCAGCAGATCTCAGCACCAGGGGGTGTGGCCTCAGCTACCACCTGAGAATAGTTAAGAGATTGACAAGTTGGTGGATACGGCCCAAGGCAACACACACTGCCTAGCTTAGCTGGAGGGAGTGGAACTCAGCTCCAGGAAGTCCCAGAGAAGCGGAACCTTTGAACTAGGGACCGCCGTTTCTCGCAGACACTTCCAGTTTGAGCACAGGGGCTTTTCATGTCACCTGCTGCAGACATCCACTCCCCACCCGGACACATAGGCTGGGCTTTGTGCTGTCTTTACTATTCAACGCCCTCGAAGCACAGTAGTGCTAATC
Source organism: Sminthopsis crassicaudata (assembly GCF_048593235.1). NCBI lineage: Eukaryota > Metazoa > Chordata > Mammalia > Dasyuromorphia > Dasyuridae > Sminthopsis > Sminthopsis crassicaudata. Next base: position 323,329,938 of record NC_133617.1, on the reverse strand, counting down.
ACCTCTGAGACACCTCCAGGGAGGGGGTGGGGGACTCTCTCCCAGAGCTCTCTCTTAGCTCAGGCGCAGGGGCCGCTGCATCCATCCTGTATGGGAGGAAGCTGGTAAAGAAGTAAATAAATAATTTCCTACCCCAGGGACAGACCCCAAAACATTTTTTTAAATATGAGCAAAAAAGCTAGAAAAACCATAGATTCCTTCTACACAGAGAAAGAGCGGGTATCCAACCCCGAGGAAGTTAACAGCAGAGAGACAGCAGATAACAACCTAAAGGGGAACGATTCCTGCCCCCCATCACATAACTCTCTCCTAGAAGAAACTCTTAAAAAATTGAGGGAGATTGAAGAAAAATGGGGAAAGGAAAGGGAAGCTATGATAGAGAATAACAACGTCCTGAAATTGGAGTTGGAAAAAATAAAGAATTCAGAGGAGATGCAGGGAAACAAAATTTATGAATTAGAAAAGGTTAAAAAAACACAGGAAAGTAGGATTTCTGAATTGGAAAAGATAAAAAAAGTCTCAAGAAAATAGAATTTCTGAATTGGAAAAAGAAAATAATTCTCAAAAAAAAAAATTAGGGAAATGGAAAAAAATTCAATAGAGCAAAAAAATCCATTTAAAAACGAAATTGGGCATTTACAAAAAGAACTAAAAACTGTGAAAGAAGAAAATAACTCCTTAAAAGTCAGAATGGAACAAATAGAAATGAATGATTCACAGAGAACCCAAGAATCAGTCAAACAAAACAAAAAAAAAATGAGAAGCTGGAGAACAACGTCAAATACTTACTGGGAAAATCTATAGACCTGGAAAATAGATCTAGGAGAGATAATCTGCGGATTATTGGACTTCCAGAAAACTATGACCAAAAAAAGAGCCTAGATTCTATTTTACAGGAAATTATCAAAGAGAACTGTCCAGAGATAATAGAAACAGAAGGGAAAATAGATGTGGAAAGAATTCATCGAACTCCTTCTGAAATAGACCCTGTTAGGATTACTAGGTGAGAACTGAGGTTGTCTGGATAGTGACAAGGTGAGAATTCAGGTTGGACAATTACAAGGTGAGAACTCAGGTTGACTTGATGGAAGGAGCAGGCTCATTGGCTGAGGTGGTTCTTCCCAGAAGCCCTTGCATTATCCCACGCCCATTCTCTGGGAGAATAAAAGAGAGAACAGTGGGCCTGGAAAGTGAGTCTGCCTGGAGAAGGATAAGAGCTGGAGGAGATTCAGAGCCAGGATTCAAGGAGAAGACTCTGAATTGCATCAGGCTTGACGGGGCTCTCTGCAGGAAGAGAGTCACTTCTCTGGACAAGAGTTAACAGCAACTGCCTGGAGACAACGGTTCGTTACAGGAAGAAGAATCTGTGGAGAGATTTGAGTAGAAGACACAGCAGATTTCTTCCCAGAGTGTGATCCGGCAGCTTCTAGAGACGACAGCTCGTTACAATTGGCGCCCAACGTAGGGCCAGGACTTTTGCTTATCCTGACAAGAAGAGCTAGACCAGACCTTCGCAAGACCCTAAAAAAAGAACACCACGGAATATAGTGGCTAAGCTGCAGAATTACCACACAAAGGAGAAAATCCTGCAAGCAGCTAGAAAAAAACAATTTAAATACCAAGGTGCCACAATAAGGGTCACCCAAGATCTGGCTGCCTCTACATTAAAAGATAGAAGGGCCTGGAACCTGATATTCCGTAAGGCAAAAGACCAAGGACTGCAACCAAGAATGAACTACCCAGCTAAGTTTAGCATCTTTTTCCATGGAAGAAGATGGTCATTCAATGAAACAGAGGAATTCTATATGTTTCTAAGAAAAAAACCAGACTTAAACAAAAAATTTGATCTACATCCACAAGACTGAAGAGAAACAGAAAAAGGTACACAGAACCCTTGAGAAGTGTAACTCTGTTGTGGGTATATAAAAAATACTCAAGGATAATTTGATTTTACTGATATAAAAGAAAAAAGGGGGGTGTACTAAAGGGAAGGAGGTCGATTCAGAAAAAGGGGAAGGAATGATAAAAAGAGGGAAACTACATCCCAGGAAGAGGCATAGAAAATACACCATATCTGAGGGAACTTAGTGAGGGGGAGAATCACTGTGTGAATCTTACTCTCATCAGGAGAGGCTCAAAGAGTAAATAATTAACATATTTGTTTTTCAGAGAATTTTCTCTCACCTCATTAAAAGGGGGGAGAGGAAAAGGGAAAAGGAAAAGGAGAATAAGTGAAGGGACTTGGAGGGAGGGGGGAGGGATCCTAAAAAAAAAAAAAAAAAAAAAGAGGGAGGGTTGTGCATCACAAGGGGGGTCTGTAAATTAAATATCGGGGAGGGGGATCAGGGGGGTCAAGGGAAAAAAGCATAATCTGGGGATAATATGATGGCAGGAAATACAGAATTAGTAATTTTAACTGTAAATGTAAATGGGATGAACGATCCCATCAAACGGAGACGGATAGCAGATTGGATCAAAAAGCAGAACCCTACGATATGTTGCCTACAGGAAACACACTTAAAGCAGGGAGATACATACAGAATAAAGGTAAAGGGTTGGAACAGAGCCTATTATGCTTCAGGTAAAGCCAAAAAAGCAGGGGTAGCTATCCTTATCTCAGATCAAGCAAAAGCAGAAGTAGATCTCGTTAAAAAAGATAAGGAAGGAAACTATATCCTGCTGAAAGGTAGCATAAATAATGAAGCCATATCAATACTAAACATATATGCACCAAGTGGTGTAGCATCTAACTTTCTAAAGGAAAAGTTAAGAGAACTGCAAGAAGAAATAGACAGTAAAACTATAATAGTGGGAGATCTCAACCTTGCACCCTCAGATTTAGACAAATCAAACCACAAAACAAACAAGAAAGAAATTAAAAAAGTAAATAGAACATTAGAAAAACTAGGTATGATAGACCTTTGGAGAAAACTGAATGGCAATAGAAAGGAATATACTTTCTTCTTAGCAGTTCATGGATCCTATACAAAAATAGACCATATATTAGGACATAAAGATCTCAAAATTAAATGTAGGAAGGCAGAAATAATAAATGCCTTCTTCTCATATCACAATGCAATAAAAGCTACATTCAGTAAAAAGTTAGGGGTAAATAGACCAAAAAGTAATTGGAAACTGTATAATTTCATCTTAAAGAATGACTGGGTGAAAGAGCAAATTATAGAAACAATTAACAATTTCACCCAAGATAATGACAATGATGAGACATCATATCAAAATCTTTGGGATGCAGCTAAAGCAGTAATAAGGGGAAATTGTATATCTTTAGAGGCTTATTTGAAGAAAATAGAGAAAGAGAAGATTAACAAATTGGGCTTACAACTTAAAAGGCTAGAAAAAGACCAAATTATAAACCCCCAACCAAAAATTAAATTTGAAATACAAAAAATAAAAGGAGAAATCAATAATATTGAAAGTAAAAAAACTATTGAATTAATAAATAAAACCAAGAGTTGGTTTTATGAAAAAGCCAATAAAATAGATAAACCTTTGGTAAATTTGATCAAAAAAAAGAAAGAGGAAAATCAAATTGATAGTCTTACAAATGAAAAGGGGGATCTTTCCAGCAATGAAGAGGAAATTAGAGAAATAATAAGGAGTTACTTTGCCCAACTTTATGCCAATAAATTTGATAACTTAAGTGAAATGGATGACTTCCTCCAAAAATATAGGCTCCCTAGATTAACAGAGGAGGAGATAAATTGCTTAAGTAGTTCCATTTCAGAAAAAGAAATAGAACAAGCTATTAATCAACTCCCCAGGAAAAAATCCCCAGGAACAGATGGATTTACATGTGAATTCTACCAAACATTTAAAGAACAATTAGTCCCAATGTTATATAAATTATTTGAAAAAATAGGGGATGAAGGAGTCCTACCAAACTCCTTTTATGACATAGACATAGTACTGATACCTAAACCAGGTCTATCCAAAACTGAGAAAGAAAATTATAGACCAATCTCCTTAATGAATATTGATGCTAAAATCTTAAATAAGATATTAGCAAAAAGACTTCAGAAAATCATCTCCAAGATAATACACTATGATCAAGTAGGATTTATTCCAGGAATGCAGGGCTGGTTTAATATTAGGAAAACTATTAATATAATTGACCATATTAATAATCAAATTAATAAGAACCATATGATCATCTCAATAGATGCAGAAAAAGCATTTGACAAAATCCAACATCCATTCCTACTAAAAATTCTTGAGAGTATAGGAATAAATGGACTATTCCTTAGAATAATCAGGAGCATATATTTAAGACCTTCAGTAAGCATAATATGCAATAGAAATAAACTGCAACCTTTCCCAGTAAGAGCAGGAGTGAAACAAGGTTGCCCACTATCACCATTACTATTCAATATAGTACTAGAAACGCTAGCCTCGGCAATAAGAGCCGAGAAAGTGATTCAAGGAATTAGTGTAGGAAATGAGGAAATCAAACTATCACTTTTTGCAGATGACATGATGGTATACTTAGAGAACCCCAAAGACTCTGCTAAAAAGCTACTAGAAATAATTCAGAATTTCATCAAAATGGCAGGATACAAAATAAATCCACATAAATCCTCGGCATTTTTATATATCACTAACAAAATGCAACAGCAAGAGTTACAAAGAGATATTCCATTCCAAACAAATGTTGAGAGTATAAAGTATTTGGGAATCTATCTACCAAAGAAAAGTCAGGAATTATATGAGAAAATTTACGAAACACTTGCCACAAAAATAAAATCAGATTTAAATAATTGGAAAGACATTCAATGCTCTTGGATAGGCCGAGCGAATATAATAAAGATGACAATACTCCCTAAACTAATCTATTTATTTAGTGCTATACCAATCAGACTCCCAAGAAACTATTTCAATGACCTAGAAAAAAAAACAACAAAATTCATATGGAAGAATAAAAGGTCGAGAATTGCAAGGGAACTAATGAAAAAAAACTCAGAGGAAGGTGGTCTAAGTGTAACTGATCTAAAGCTATATTATATAGCAGAAGTCACCAAAACCATTTGGTATTGGCTAAGAAATAGACCGGTAGATCAGTGGAACAGATTAGATACAAAGGACAAAAAAGGGTACATCTATAGCAATCTAATCTTTGACAAACCCAAAGATTCCAACATTAGGGATAAAAATTCATTATTCAGAAAAAACTGTTGGGAAAACTGGAAATTAGTATGGCAGAAATTAGATATGGATCCACACTTAACACCATATACCAAGATAAGATCAAAATGGATCCATGATTTAGGCATAAAGAGGGAGATAATAAATAGATTAGAGGAACAGAGGATAATCTACCTCTCAGACTTGTGGAGGAGGAAGAAATTTATGACCAGAGGAGAACTAGAGATCATTATTGATCACAAAATAGAAGATTTTGATTACATCAAACTAAAAAGTTTCTGTACAAATAATACTAATGCAAACAAGATTAGAAGGGAAGTAACAAATTGGGAAAATATTTTTAAAAACAAAGGTTCTGACAAAGGTCTCATTTCCAAAATATATAGAGAACTGACCATAATTTATAAGAAACCGAACCATTCTCCAATTGATAAATGGTCAAAGGATATGAACAGACAATTCTCAGAGGAAGAAATTGAAACTATATCCACTCACATGAAAGAGTGTTCCAAATCACTACTGATCAGAGAAATGCAAATTAAGACCACTCTGAGATACCACTACACACCTGTCAGATTGGCTAAGATGACAGGTACAAATAATGATAAATGTTGGAGGGGATGTGGGGAAATTGGGACACTAATACATTGCTGGTGGAGTTGTGAAAGAATCCAGCCATTCTGGAGAGCAATCTGGAATTATGCCCAAAAAGTTATCAAACTGTGCATACCCTTTGACCCAGCAGTGCTACTACTGGGATTATATCCCAAAGAAATACTAAAGTGCGGAAAGAGACATATATGTGCCAAAATGTTTGTGGCAGCTCTTTTTGTAGTAGCTAGAAACTGGAAGATGAATGGATGTCCATCAGTTGGAGAATGGTTGGGTAAATTGTGGTATATGAAGGTTATGGAATATTATTGCTCTGTAAGAAATGACCAGCAGGAGGAATACGGAGAGGCCTGGAGAGACTTAAATTAACTGATGTTGAGTGAAATGAGCAGAACCAGAAGATCACTGTACACTTCAACAACAATACTGTATGAGGATGTATTCTGATGGAAGTGGAAATCTTCAACATAAAGAAGATCCAACTCACTTCCAGTTGATCAATGATGGACAGAGGTAGCTACACCCAGAGAAGAAACACTGGGAAGTGAATGTAAATTGTTAGCACTAATATCTGTCTGCCCAGGTTGCATGTACCTTCGAAATCTAATGTTTATTGTGCAACAAGAAAATGATATTCACACACATGTATTGTACCTAGACTATATTGTAACACATGTAAAATGTATGGGATTGCCTGTCATCGGGGGGAGGGAATAGAGGGAGGGGAGGTAATTTGGAAAAATGAATACAAGGGATAATATTATAAAAATATATATATATAATAAAAAATTAAAAAAAAAAGATTTACATTGGGTGGGCTTTGAAAAATCACTCTCCAGTTGCACCCAAATAGAGTCTTGAAAGATACCTATTTTACAAGGTAGCTCAACTATAGGATGAGGGCAGGCCTAAGACAATGCACTAGCAGAGACTTAAGCTAAGAAATAAAAAATTGAATTACTGAACAGGTTGATAATACAAAGCAGGTGGGGAAAGGAAATGGAAGAGAGTTATACAGATAGATTACTAGGATCTAATGCTGGAGGGGGGTGTACAATGAGTGCATTAAGGATTAGAGATCATACTTTTCTATTATTGATTCACTAGGCTTTTACCTTGTTAGGGTTTTTGGTATTAGTTCAAGAAGATAGATATAATTCTTTTCCTATTTTGCCTCCTTCCTTTGTTTATTTTTCCCAGACAGCAGGTAGTAGAACTAGTAACACTCAAGATAATGTTCAGAGAAAGATTGTAACCTAATAGAGGGTATGAATATGTGCTAATAAAAATTAGAATAGCTATATTCAGAAATTAATGTGTTTTCTTTTATTGGAAATCTATAGTCCAAAGGCTATTTAACTAGTTTGTATTCAGTTATAAAAAGAATACTTGAAGTATTAGTTTGGCTCAATGATTTTTAAGTAAAAGTCTAGAAAAATTAGATTCTAATATTATATTAAAATATGTTATATACAGACATATATGTAGTGTTCTAGAATATGCATGTGTGTATATCTCTATGTAACCTTTGACAATATTTTTAGGCAAGATATTTAGTCTTGATGAATTTTAGTTTCCTGAGCTTTTATAAAACAAAATGATAAAATATAGCCTCACTTTACTTAATGACTTGGTTGTCAAGAGACAGTATACATGACAAGAGTAATCATTTTATTTTATAAATGATTTTATAACTAGATTTAAATGGGAGTAATACTCATTAATACCCTGAATAACTTCGTTCAATTCTTGTTCTATTTGTATCCTCATATGTAAACAATCAAACAAACAAAAAAGTAAGGGAAAAGCAAAGTCAAAAACATATTCAAGGAAGATGACAATTAGTTGTAAATATTTGTTTCAAATGGTTTCAGGGTGGTATTAATATCAAATTTCATCTTTGCATTATCTTGTCTAGATAACTTTGCTTGTGTCTATAAGCTTCAGTGGGAGGTAACAAAAATAAATCATTACCAGAACATGGAACTGTGTGTAAGAGAGGTAGGAAGGGACAGAGAGAGAAAGGGATCCATAAAGTTCAATGGGAAAAGACTATTATTGAGTAGGTTTTTATTAATGAAAAAGTTTGCTTTTCTCTTGGTCTTTGAAGGATGCATAGACATTTAGTAGTTCCAGGCAATGTATCTTATATATAGAAAAGAGGCAATAAGTATTTTATAATCATTCTGAATGATCTTTATCTTGAGGTTTATGAGGGTGATAATATTAATACATCAATAAGCAAAATAGGAGGAATTTTGCTAAAAGTCATGCATATTCTTCCATATTTTCCCATTTCTCCAAATTAATTTTTAAGGCATTATTTTCTTCAGTAAATTTCTATGCTTCCTTTTTCAAGCTGTTAGCTTTGCCCCCAAACTTGCATAATTCTCCTTCATAGCTCTCATTTCTTTTCCCCCATTTTTCTACTATTTATCTTTTATGATCTTTTTTGAACTCTCCCAAGAGAGCTTATTGCATTTGATACTAATTCAAATCCCACTTTGAGACTTCAGCTGAAGGCATTTTGCCTTTGTTGTCCTCTTCTGGGTTTATGTTCTGATTTTCTGCCTCTATAAAATCTTGTTATGGTCAGAACTCTTTTTATTCTTTTTTATTTTTTGCTATTTTTTTTAAAGCTTAGCTCTAATTCTAGAGCACAATGGAGATTGTTCCAAGTTTTTTTTTTTTTTTTTTTTTTTTTTTTTTTTTCCCCCAGGGGGACAGTGGCTCCTCACTGACTGTTCTCAGAACTGGGGAAGCTGCAGGATTTTCCACTGAACTGTATGGTATTGTCCAAGTCCCTCCTATTATATTAGAATTCAGGATCTCATGATTTACCATTTGTAGTTGTGTTTGAGGTCTCATAGCTCGCTTGCTGATCAACTGGCCTTCTGAACAAAGAGTAGCCAACTAAATGCTGCTGTATTTTGGCCAAGAACCTCCTGCTTTGACCCATGCACCCAGCTTCCACACTGCTGTGCCCACATTGCTTCCTAGCCAATTGAGAAAGGCTTTTTCCAAGTTCTTCCCAAAATATATTAAGCTGGAAAATTATTACACTCTAAATATTTGTGAGTTCTGTCACTTCAAAATCTGTTCAGAGGCTTGATCCAATGTTGATTTTGAGGGAAACCCTGGAGAATTCAGGCAATATTCTCTCTACTATCTGCCATCTTGTCTTTACCTCCAGTTATTATGCATTTTACAAGAATTCAAAAGAAGATAACATTACTGACTTTATTGATCAGGATTTTTTTACAGAAAGAGAACCCTTGCCTGGATCTTGTTTTCCATAGTAATCTATTTGTGTGGAAGAAAATGAGAGGAGAACATTTAAGCAGGCATCAATACTACGATAAAAACTAACATGTATAAAACTTAGACTCCTTTATAAGATTCAAACAACTCTTCTACCTGACCACAGTTGTCTTGTCACATTTTAGATTTTTTTTATCCTCTGATTACTGAGTCTCTCTATCAAATGCCCATTTCAGCAGTCACTCAGGGTAGCCAATATAACTTCTAAAGTGGCTTAGTGTTTGACTTCCATGATTACTTTTATACCTCTGCTCAGGAAGCCTTCTCATACTGAGATGCCTTTACCCTTACAACCTCTTGATTCTCCAAGTTACTCCCCCGTATATCTCTGCAGAAAAATAATTACTTATATACTAACTAATATAATTACTTATATACTAATTACTAACCCTTCCTCATTTCCATTGAAGAAAACAACTAAATGGAAAATTTAATTAACAACCACAGTACTTAAGAGAACCATAAAAGGTAAGCAGGGGAAAAATATGTATTATTCATTTTTTATCTATCTATCTATCTACCTATCTATCTATCTATTTATTTATTTATTTATTTATTTTCTGAGACTGGGGTTAAGTGACTTGCCCAGGGTCACACAGCTAGGAAGTGTTAAGTGTTTGAAACCAGATTTGAACTGGGGTCCTCCTGAATTCAAGGCTGGTGCTCTATCCACTGCACCACCTAGCTGCCCCAGATATGCATTATTTAATGGTTAAACTGTTTACATACATAGATGGTAAAACAATATCTGTAATTCTTGAAAACTGTATCTGTGACTGGGGCAAACAGAGTGGGCCATCACATGAACTGAGGATGTGGTTATGAATTGTCCCTGATGAGAAGACATCAAAGTAAAAGATGTTAAGAGGTGGAAAAGTTCTATACTGGAAAAATAGGAAAGGAGAGTTATAATGGGACAATTAATTCACATAATAAGTTGAAAAAGACCTACTACAATGTAGGGGAAGAAGAGAGGGGAATGAGCATTGTCTGAAGCTTGATCTCATCAGTTTTGGCTCTAAGAGGGAACACCTTAATCATTCAGTTGTGTATAGAAATATATCTATCCCTATAAAGAAGTAGGAGGAGAAAGTGGAAAAGAATAGGGAAGGACAGGAAAGGAGGGAAAACAGAAACCCTAAGAGAAGGGAGTAAAGATTTGGTAGAAAACAAGTTAGTGGGAAGGGTGGGTAAAACACACACACACACACACACACACACACACACACACACACACACAAGAAAAAAAAACTAAACTAAAGACAGGGTGGAAAGAGAGAACAAAAGAATACACAAGGGAGAAAATAGGATGGAGGAAAATATAGAGCTGGTAATCATAACTGTGAATTTAAAAGGTATGAACTCTCCCATAAAACTGAAGAGAATAGAAAATCAGAATAAAAAATATGTTCTTTAAAAGAGAAATATTTGACTCAGAGAGATACATACAAAGTTAAGATAAAGGGCTGGAACAGCATTTATTATGCTTCAGCTGGAGGGGAAAAAAAAAAAACAAAACATGGGTATCAATTCTGATTTAAGACAAAGCAAAAGTAAAAACATATTTTTAAAAGAGATAAGGAAGGAAAGTGCATATTGATCAAGGATATCATGAACAATGAAATAGGAAAGATACTAAATATGTATGCACAAAGTGGTAGATCATCCAAATCCCCAGAGAAGATTCTAAATCTGGAGGAAGTTGCAGGGAAGAAATAGACAGCAAAACTATTCCAATTGCAAACCTCAATGTTTCCCTGTCAGAATCAGACATGTCTAACCACAAAATAAACAAGAGAGAAACTAGAAAACATAGATATGACAGACCTCTGGAGAAAACTGAATAGGAATAGAAAGGAATAACCTTTTTTCTTAGTAGTACAAGGAACCTACACAAAAACTAACCACATAGTAAGGCATAAAAATCTCACAATTAAATGCAAAAAGGCAGAGATAGTAAATGCTTTCTTTTCAGTACACAAAGCAATAAAAATTATATTCAATAAAGTGGTATGAATAGACTAAAATCCAACTGGAAATTAAATAACATATTTTTTAAATGAGTGGATCAAACAATACATCACAGAAACAATCCATAATTTCATCCAAGAGAATGATAATTAAACAATACACCAAAATCTATGGGATGCAGCCCAAGCAGGTCTTACAGGAAATTTTATATTGCTAAATAACTACATGAATAAAATAGAAAAAGGAGATTAATGATCAACTAAAATAATCTAGAAAAGGGAAAAATTAAAAAAAAACAAACAAACAACAAATTAGAAATTCTAAACTCAAAGTAGGGAATAATAAAATTAAAACTAAAAAAAATTATTTAAACCAATAAATACAACTAAGAGAATTAATAAATATAACTAATAAATAAAAACTGAGGTGTTTTTTTTTTTTTTTCCTGCAAACAACAACAACAAAATAGATAAACCTTTGGTTAATTTGATTAGAAAAAAAAAAATCCCCAGCTTCAAAAATGTAAAGGATGAACTTTTCCACCAATGACAATGAAATTTAAAGCAATAATTAGGACCTATTTGCCCAACTGTAATGACAGTAAGTCTGATACTATTGCCAAAATAGGTAAATATTTACAAAAATATAAATTGCCCAGACTAACAGGAGAGGAAATAAATTACAAATTGTCCCATTTTAGAAAAAGAAATTGACAAACCATTAATTTTCTCCCTAAGAAAATATCTCCAGGGTCAGATGGATTAATAAGTAAATTCTACCGAATATGTAAAGAACAATTTATTTCAATATTATATAAACTATTTGAAAATAAAATAGCTTAAAAAATATAATACCAAATTATTTCTATGACACAAATCTCTCACTGATACCTCAACAAGAAAGAACCAAAACAAAGAAAAAAATGACAGACCAATCTTCCTAATGAATATTGATGCAAAAATTTGAAAGAAAATATTACCAAAGAGATTACAGTAACTTTTCATCAGGTTAATACACTATGACCAATAGAGATTTATAGGAGGAATGCAGGGCTGGTTCTATTGATCAATTGATCAAGGAAATTATTACCATAATCAATCATATCAATAACAAAACCAACAGAAGTCATATGATAATCTCAATAGATACAGGAAAAGCTTATGACAAAATATAGCACCCATTACTTTAAAATTAGGGGGGGGAAAACCATTAACTATCTAAAACCACAGCAAGCATTATTTGTATTGCAGAGAAGCTGAATGCAATCCCAGTAAGATCGGGGTGCGGGGGGGGGGGGGAGGAAAGGATATCTAATTATCAACATTACTATTCAATAAAGTACTAAAAAAATTGGCATTAGCAAAAAAGAAAAGACAAAGAAATTAAAGGAATTAGAATATGCAATGAGGAAATAAAACTATTATAGTTTGAAGATAATATGATGATTTATTAAGAGAATCCTGGAAAATCATCCAAAAATTTACTGGAAATAATTCACAGCTTTAGCAAAGTTGCAGAATACAAATATTAGCATTTCTGTATGTTACTAACAAAGCCCATCAGCAAGAGATAGAGAAATTCCATTTAAAATTACTGCAAACAGAATAAAATACTTGGGGTTCTACTTGCTAAGACAAACCCAAGAACCACGTGAATATAATTACAAAACATTTCTCACACTAATAAAGTCAGACTTAAGCAACTGTAAAATTATTAATTTTTCATGGATAAGTTGAACAAATAAAATAAAAATTAGAATTTTGCCTAAATTTGCCTACTTTTTCAGTGTCATACCAAACAAACTGTCATAAAATTATTTTATAAAATTAGAAAAAATAATAACAAAATTAATCTAAAAGAATAAAAAGGGCTAGAACTGAGCAGATACCCATAACCTAGCACTTAGGGCTAATAACCAATTGGGCAGTACTCTACTGACATATGCTTGAAGGATGACTTACTTAACAATTTTATGCTGGCTCCATCTGTGGGTGTGGGCAAAGAAAGGGAGGAGAGATCAGCAGGTGGAGTAGGGGAAGGAGGATCATTCTTTGGTGCTGGAGAGAGAGGAAGGAGGTGTGGAGATTCCTATATCTAATCCCCTGAGAGTGACCTAATTTTAAGATATCCAAGGTCTCAACAGAATATCACCACAATTAATGGAAAACATACAAAGGATGGTGGCTTAGCAGTACCAAACCTAAAATTATATTAAAAAGCATCAGTCATCAAAATCATTTGGTACTGACTATACTGACTAAGAAATACAGTGGTGGGTCAGTGGAATAGGCTAGATACATATGACACACAAGAATCAAGAAGTACAGTAATTTAGTGTTTGATAAACCCCAAACTCCAGTTTCTGGAGTAAAAACTTTGTTATTTGACAATTGTGGTAAAAACTGGAAAACAATATGTCAGGAACTCAGCATAGACTTACATCTCACATCCCATACTAAAATAAGGTCAAAATGGGTGCATGATTGGGTATAAAGAAGGATACTATAGGCAAATTAGGTAAACAAAGGATAATTTACCTATCAGATATTTGGAGGAATTTATGACTATAGAAGAACTAAACAAAATGAAAAGCAAAAACAAAAATTTGATTACATTAAATTAAAGAGATTTTGCACAAACAAAATCAGCAGAAATAAGATTAAGAGGGAAATAAAAAATTTGAGAAAAACATTTACAGTCAGTGTTTCTGATGTCTCATTTGTAAAATATGCAAAGAACTATGTCAAAGTCATTCCCAAACTGACAAATGATCAAAGGATATGAATACACATTTTTCAGATGACAAAATGAAAACCATCTTTAGTCATATGAAACAGTGCCCTTAATCACTATTAATTAGAGAAATGCAAATTAAAACAACTCTGAGGTACCACCTCACACCTCTGAAATTGGCTATGGTAACAGGAAAAGATAATAAATGTTGAAGAGAATGTAAGGAAACTGGGACACTAATGCATTATTGGTGGAGTTGTGAAATGATCTAACCATTCTGAGGAGCAATTTGGAACTAATCCCAAAGGGCTATCAAATTGTGCATAACCTATCAGCTAGAAGTGCCATTACTGGGTCAATATGCCAAGGTGATCATAAAGGAGGAAAAAGAACCCACATGTGCAAAAGTGTTTATAGTAGCTCTTTATGGTAATAATGAATTGGAAAATGAGCAGATGTCTATCAGTTGGCAAATAGCTGAACAAGTTGTAGTATAGAAAGGTAATTGGATATTATTGTTCTATAAAAAATGATGAACAAACTAAATTTTAAAATACCTGGAAAGATTTACAAGAAATCATGCTGAGCAAAACAAGTAGAACCAGGAATACATTGTATATGATAACAGCAAGAATGTGTGATGAACAATTATAAAAGACTTGATTCTTCTCAATGGTTTAGTGACTTTGGACAGAAAATGTCATCTGCATCCCGAAAAAAAAATAATAATAAGGAGACTGAATGTAAATAAACATATGTTACATTCACTGTCTTTTTTTTCTTTTTTTTTCAGGTTTTTATTTATTTATTTGTTTGTTTCTTTGTTTGTTTGTTTATTTTTATCTCTCCCATGGTTTTTGCCTTTTGTTCTTATTTTTCTCTCCCCACATGATTCACAAAGCACTGTGATTTAAATATAAATAAATTTACTAGGAAAAAAATTACAATATCCTTTCTCAAATGTAAAGTATGGGCTAGCTCCCTGTGTACTTAAGATTCCATAAAATATTTTGTGTTGTTTTCATAAGTAAGCAACCAGTGATAATTGTCTATCAAAATTGTTTCAAACTATCTTTTGAAAACTTATCAGGTGGTTATTATAACATTTGGAAGACTGTGATAATATATTATACACTAAAAATAGTTGGTATTTGAGAGTAAAGAAAATATCTAAATTGTTTTTTTAGCATGGCTAAAATTCTCATATGTTTAGCATTTTCTTCACAACAACCAAATCAGAGATATATATACATACTAAGACTGTTCCCATATTATAGAATAGAAAACTAAGAATCAGAAAGTATGGTTCTTCATCATTTAGTAGTAGAGGCAAAGCTTGAATTCATCTCTTCTATAATTTATCCTTTAATCATTCTACTATATTATGTCATTTACCACTACCCACACTAAAAGGAAGCTAACCTCAAGTTAGTGATTCTTATGTAAATAAAAAAACCAAAGAAATGAATAGATGTAAATATGTTTACCTTTTTTCTAAAGGCTATTTATATTTCACAGAAGAAATAGCTTACTATTTTCTATTGGTTTACATCTTTTTTGTACTTTTTACTAAGTAATTAAGCAAGATTTTCAATCATTAACAACTGGCATTTCTTCATTAGTAAATTAATTGGATGCAAAATCTTTCTACGGTGAATCATTATTTCAATTATTAATTAAAATAGAACAAGTTGAGCATGTGCTAATTCATTTTTAAACAAACAAAACCTATTTTCAAAGACCCATGTTCATTATATAGCTATTATTCATTGCTTACATTTTCCTTTAGAAGTTATTGATGAAACTTTCACATAATGTATTTTCTCTGTATTTTCTGGATCCAAAACAAAGTTGGAATCATTAAGAACACAGGTGATTATTTACCATTAATTTATAACTAAAAGTCATAAAAATCAATACCTAATAGCTTATTTTACTATCTATTAAGAGAGTAAATTATTATTTTCTAAGATGCTTAGCAGAGAAATTAATGGTAATAGTAAAAGAAAACACATCTGCCTAAGTTACAATAATTTAATCAGAAATACTTATGGACAATTATGATAAAATGTATCATTAACATTTGTAAGTCTATTAAGATTCATGCTGTAAAATACTGGTGTAAAAAAATTTCAAAACATTAATAATTCACTAATTTAATAAAGATACTGAAATAGCTTGTATTTTTAATTTTAGAGAAATTAAATATACATATGTGTAATTTAGAAGGAGGATGGGGAGATATATGGGTGTTTTATATATATAATTTCTTTTTACCATGACTTCCTGGCACCTGAACTGCAACTGATAGACTTAGAGAATCATCTGGAAATTTCAATAGGTAAATGACTCGCCCAGAGACATAAAGGCATGCTAGTATGTTTCAGGATCTCTGTTTGAATTCCTGTCTTAACCAGTTTGATCACTTGCATTACACTCACTCTACCACTCTGCTTTTCATATTCATATGCTGTTTCATATGTTATATACATTTATAAGGAGAGATCCTACCATATTTTCTTGCGTTAGAACATTTCTTGCATGATAACATTTATTAATAGCAAATATTATACCTAACACATATGAACTAGGGACTTTATGACAATAAATACTTTAAAATACCTTTCAAAGTTAAGGTATGACCAGTGACTAAGAGTAAATGAAATATTTCTACCTATTTAAGTATTTTTAAGAGAGAAATTTGGAAGGGGTGGAGCCAAGATGGCAGACAGTAGACAGGTCTTTGTCTAAGCTCTTGCTGGCTTCCCTAAGATCAAAAATAGATCAAGACTCTGAAGAGGTTTTGGAGTGACAAAACCCACAAATATTGGGAAGACAACAAATTTTTATAAGAAGATATTTTGGAATTTCAATCACGCATGGGGAAAGGCAACTGAGATCAGGTACAGTGCAGGGACCCAGGGCAGAGTAGTGTTTTGGCAGTTGAGAAAATCTACAAGAATGCTCTTAGTCAAAATACAGCAAGATTGGATACTCTGTCCTGGTTCAGATGCCAATGAATCATCAGACTAGTTGTGAGACATCCAGTACAATGACAAAATTCAAATAGTGAACCAGTGAACTCCAGAATAACACAGGACTTTACAATGCCCACTTTGAATGGGAAGAAAGTCAGCAGCACCAGGACCAGGATAGGATGAAGCTGCTGGTGCCACTAGAGGAAGTTTGTGGCAATATCCATTTTGAATTAAGAGCAGACCTCAACCTTTAAAAATGAGCAAAATCTGGGGGCAGAGCCAAGATGGCGGAGAAGAAACACACAACTCTGTGAACGTCCTTACTCCCTCGCAAGCAATTAGATAAATCAGCCTCAGAAATAGCGCTGGATAGATAGATACCACAAGGACTGGAAGCACGACTTACCAGCTGAAGAGAATCAGGAGTTTCAACAGAAAAGGTCAGTTCCCAGGGGAGGAAGAAGAGAGGCCAGCACAGATGGCTGGGTGCTAGCATACTGTGCCGATCGCGCTGGGAAGGGCTCTGAAATCAGAGAAGCCACTGGGATAGAAGAATCTGGCACAGGCTATTAGCTCTTCTCTGCTTATAATATAGCAGTTCAGAAGAGAAATCTAAACTACTTTTAAAAATTCAGATAGATTAGATTTTCCCCGGATCCTGGGGGTGACTCAGCAGATCTCGGAACCAGGGGGTGTGGCCTAAGCTCCCACCTGAGACTAGTTAAAGACATTGACAAGTAGGCAGATACGGCCCAAGGCAACACACACTGCCTAGCTTAGCTGGAGGGTGTGGGACTCAGCCCCGGAAGTCCCAGAGAAGCAGAACCTTTGAACTAGGGACCACAGTTTCTGGCAGACACTTCCAGTTTGAGCACAGGGGCTTTTCATGTCACCTGCTGCAGAAATCCACGCCCCACCAGGAAGCATAGGCTGGGCTTTGTGCCTTCTTTACTGTACAATCTCAAACCTCTGGGAAGCAGCTAGAACACAACGCCCTCAAGGCACAGTAGTGCTAGTCACCTCTGAGGCACTTCCAGGGAGGGGGGGGGGAACTCTCTCCCAGAGCTCTATCTTAGCTCAGGTGCAAGAGCCACTGCATCCATCCGGTCTGGGAGGAAGCTGGTAAAGAAGTAAATAAATAATTTCCTACCCCAGGGACAGACCCCAAAAGATTTTTTAAGTATGAACAAAAAAGCCAGAAAAACCATAGATTCCTTCTACACAGAGAAAGAGCGGGTATCCAACCCTGAGGAAGTTAACAGCAGAGAGTAAGCAGATAACAACCTAAAGGGGAACAATTCCTGCCCCCCATTACATAACTCTCTCCTAGAAGAGGCTATTAAAAAGTTAAGAGAGTTTGAAGAAAAATGGGGAAAGGAAAGGGAAGCTATGATAGAGAATAACAACGTCCTGAAATTGGAGTTGGAAAAAATAAATAATTCACAGGAGATGCAGGGAAACAAAATTTGTGAATTAGAAAAGGTTAAAAAATCACAGGAAAGTAGGATGTCTGAATTGGAAAAGATAAAAAAGTCTCAAGAAAATAGAATTTCTGAATTGGAAAAAGAAAATAATTCTCAAAAAAAAATTAGGGAAATGGAAAAAAATTAAATAGAGCAAAATAATTCATTTAAAAACAAATTGGGAATTTACAAAAAAAAACCTAAAAACTGTGAAAGAAGAAAATAACTCCTTAAAAGTCAGGATGGAACAAATAGAAATGAATGATTCACAGAGAATCCAAGAATCAGTCAAACAAAACAAAACAAAACAAACAAAAAAAAAAAAAAAAATGAGAAGCTGGAGAACAACGTCAAATACTTACTGGGAAAATCTATAGACATGAAAAATAGATCTAGGAGAGATAATCTGCGGATCATTGGACTTCCAGAAAACTATGACCAAAAAAAGAGCCTAGATTCTATTTTACAGGAAATTATTAAAGAGAACTGTCCAGAGATAATAGAAACAGAAGGGAAAGTAGATGTGGAAAGAATTCATTGAACTCCTTCTGAAATACAACCTAAAAAAAGAACACCACGGAATATTGTGGCTAAGCTGCAGAATTACCACACAAAGGAGAAAATTCTGCAAGCAGCTAGAAAAAAAAAAAACAAAAAAAAAAAAAAACAAAAACAATTTAATTACCAAGGTGCCACAATAAGGGTCACTCATGATCTGGCTGCCTCCACATTAAAAGATAGAAGGGCCTGGAACCTGATATTCCATAAAGCAAAAGATCAAGGATTGCAATCAAGAATAAACTACCCAGCTAAGTTTAGCATCTTTTTTCATGGAAGAAGATGGTCATTCAATGAAATAGAGGAATTCCATATGTTTCTAAGAAAAAAAGCAGACTTAAACAAAAAATTTGATCTACATCCACAAGACTGAAGAGAAACAGACAAAGGTACACAGAACCCTTGAGAACTGTATCTATGTTGTGGGTATATAGAAAGTATGCATGGATAATTTGATTTTAATGATATAAAAGAAAAAAAAGGGGGTGTAGTAAAGGGAAGGAGGTCATTTCAGAAAAAGCGGAAGGAATGATAAAAAGGGGGAAACTACATCCCAGGAAGAGGCATAGAAAATACACCATATCTGAGGGAATTCAGAGAGGGGGAGAATCATTGTGTGAATCTTACTTTCATCAGGAGAGGCTCAAAGAGTAAATAATTAACATATTTGTTTTTCAGAGAAGTTAATCTCACCTCATTAAAAGGGGGGAGAGGAAAAGGGAAAAGGAAAAGGAGAATAAGTGAAGGGACTTGGAGGGAGGGGGGAGGGATCCTAAAAAAAAAAAGGGAGGGTTGCGCATCACAAGGGGGGTCTGTAAATTAAGTATCGGGGAGGGGGATCAGGGGGGTCAAGGGAAAAAGCATAATCTGGGGATAATATGATGGCAGGAAATACAGAATTAGTAATTTTAACTCTAAATGTGAATGGGATGAACGCTCCCATCAAATGGAGACGGATAGCAGATTGGATCAAAAATCAGAACCCTAGAATATGTTGTCTGCAGGAAACACACTTAAAGCAGGGAGATACATACAGAGTAAAGGTAAAAGGTTGGAACAGAGCCTATTATGCTTCAGAAAAAGCCAAAAAAGCAGGGGTAGCTATCCTTATCTCAGATCAAGCAAAAGCAGAAGTAGATCTCGTTAAAAAAGATAAGGAAGGAAACTATATCCTGCTGAAAGGTAGCATAAATAATGAAGCCATATCAATACTAATCATATATGCACCAAGTGGTATAGCATCTAACTTTCTTAAGAAAAAGTTAAGAGAATTGCAAGAAGAAATAGACAGTAAAACTATAATGGTGGGAAATCTCAACCTTGCTCTCTCAGATTTAGACAAATCAAACCACAAAACAAATAAGAAAGAAATTTAAAAGGTAAATAGAATATTAGAAAAACTAGGTATAATAGACCTTTCGAGAAAACTGAATGGCAATAGAAAGGAATATACTTTCTTCTCAGCAGTTCATGGATCCTATACAAAAATTGACCATATATTAGGACATAAAGATCTCAAAATTAAATGTAGGAAGGCAGAAATAATAAATGCCTTCTTCTCAGATCACAATGCAATAAAAAATACATTCAGTAAAAAGTTAGGGATAAAGAGACCAAAAAGTAATTGGAAACTGAATAATCTCATCTTAAAGAATGACTGGGTGAAAGAGCAAATTATAGAAACAATTAATAATTTCACCCAAGATAATGACAATGATGAGACATCATACCAAAATCTGTGGGATGCAGCTAAAGCAGTAATAAGGGGAAATTTTATATCTTTAGAGGCTTATTTGAAGAAAATAGAGAAAGAGAAGATTAACGGATTGGGCTTACAACTTAAAAGGCTAGAAAAAGACCAAATTATAAACCCCCAACCAAAAATTAAACTTGAAATACAAAAATTAAAAGGAGAAATCAATAAAATTGAAAGTAAAAAAAACTATTGAATTAATAAATAAAACCAAGAGTCGGTTTTATGAAAAAGCCAATAAAATAGATAAACCTTTGGTAAATTTGATCAGAAAAAAGAAAGAGGAAAATCAAATTGTTAGTCTTACAAATGAAAAGGGGGATCTTTCCACCAATGAAGAGGAAATTAGAGAAATAATAAGGAGTTACTTTGCACAACTTTATGCCAATAAATTTGATAACCGGTAGCGCACTCAAGAACAACCATGTGTAATCTTAAAAGCCTTTATTATACCTACTCACATAATGCCCTAACTGATGCCCTGACTTGTTGGTTCCTGAGTGAACACCTGGTCAGAAGACCCATGTGTTCACTACCAAAACCCTTACCTCTTTTGGCTATCCATCTCGGCTAAGCCACCCAGGCTAGGGAGCCAAGGTGAAGAGCACCAGATTAAAGAGAGCGCTTGCTGCCTGCAGTGGGCTTACATAGGGCCTGTGAGGTCACACACACAGTCAATCAGCGAGAGAGTCACCCATTACGAAGCTATCTCAATATGGCCAGGATCCCACCCAAGGGCAGTCCTAATATCCACAGAAATTACTTCCGGGCCTCAATCTCCCGATGCGCTGTGGCACCCATTTAAAGGCCCCTTACAATTCTCCTTCTCTTGTTTTGCGGGAACCGCACATCTCACCAAGCTAAACTTTTAGCACCAGCTATAGTTCACTTGATCCATGAGATGACAGAGTGTTATGCCGAAGGAGGTACAAAGCAGCAGAACAGTAAACAGAAGTATGACAATAAGTACCAGGCTCAACAGTGGCCCAAGTGTTCAACCCATTCATCAAAGTCATACTCAAGATAATAAACCAAAGAGGTTGGATGCCAATGAGGTAGGATGTCAACACTGAGGTGGGAAGTCAACAAGGTAAAACATCACAATTCTAGTTAACAAATATCGGTGAGGTAGGTTGTCACAATTCTAGTTACATTTATCACAGTTCTAGACCAATTCTAATTTCTTACAATTTTCTGTTGCACTTGTCACAATCCTAGAACAATTCTAGCTTATCACAATTCTCAATTGCACTTTTCACAATTCTAGAACAATTCTAGCTTATCACAATTATCTATTGCACTTTTCACAATCCTAGAGCAATTCTAGTTTCACAGGTGCACATAAGCAAAGTCATGTCCAATAACATTGTCTCAATAACAATGGCAGGTGGGTATGTTGGTTTGTCACCCACTAATTTAAAAGCATAGTCCTTCAATAGAAAGCATAGGGTAAATCCTCTCCCCAGGCCATCATATGGCAAATAGCCATGGGAGAAGCAAGCAGGCCCATTGTCCATTTACAGTCTTTATATTGCATATCACCCAAGACAGTCCATTTCAGCTGCAACACTGGAACTGTGTCTGCTGTCTCTGGTGTCACGGTCAGGAGGGACATTGCTGCCATCAGCATCTGAAGGGCTGCGGACATCTGGCTGGTCCCTCTGGGCTGTTGTCTGGTCCTTCTCTTAAATCCCCAGGTTACAAAAGTCTCTGGTGGGGATGAACTCTGCTGCTGGATCTACACCTAGGAAGGAATGTCCCCGGGGCCCAACTTGGGCCTTTCCAAATGCCATCCAGGCCTTTCCACATCACAGTGGAAACAAAGTTGTTGTCAAAAAGATTAACAAAAGTCAGACAAAAGTTAGTCAGTTTGTCACTTAGCTGCACTTTCTGTGTATGCCCAAAGTGCATTGCTAAGGTAAAAGGCAAAGAATTTAAAAATGTAAAACCAAAATAATTTAAAAATGTAAAACCAAAATAACTTTAAAATGTAAAATCAAAATACTTTGAAGATGTAAAATCAAAAGTGTTTAAAAATGTAAAATCAAAATTTAAAAATTGTAAGCAATCACATATCCCAAAATTCCCTTCTCTTGTTTAGAAGAGAAGATCTTGGGGTTAGTCTGTGCAGTAATGACTTTACTAATAGGATTATAAGAAATGCCAATGGAATGGGCAAAGTCAAATTCAATGCAAAAACCTAAAGGCAAAATATTTGTAAGCCAATCCATAAACTGTCTTAAATGCATGTGAAATTTCTACAATTGAAAAATGGTTGATCACATGTCCAGCTGCTTCTCCAGATTGGAATGAAGCCATAATGTCCATTGGTCTTAAAACATCCACTCATACAGTTAATGAAAAAAGAACACTCGGCTATATCCCTGAATTCTTTTGCCTAAAAATCAAAGTTTGAGTTTCTGATACCGAATTGTACTCCAGGAGTGTGAATCAATAAATCTGATATTACTTTTCCTCCTGGGTCAAAGATCACACACTGTCTATTTATTCTAGTGATTAAAACAGCAATTTTCCAACCCATTCTAAACATAAACACTGTTTTATAAGTACCCGTAGGGGGTTGGGAAATCAAGCTCACCTGTGGAAGTGGAAAATCCACGAGGTAAGAAAAGAGGAGTTCCAACTCTCCAAAGATGATCCTAGCAGTTTTACAAGTATAAAACTCCACTCTCTCTAACTGCAAGGTCTTATCCCTGTAAGGTTTCTTAGAAATTAACTGAACTGTATTTTTAAAACTTTTCTGATTATACTCAATACCCCACAATTCCTTTTTGCCTTGGGGAATGAAGCCTACTCCAGTCCTTTGAAATGAAGACACAGGAGTTTTGAATGGATTAATGGGCAGTGCTGATAGTATTATATCCCTTCCTTTTCCTCCTCCCCCTTCTCCCTTGGCCCAAGAAGGTGAGGCAGAGGGAAGAGGAATTGGAAAATTCCCCAAAGGCTGATTTAAAATCAAACCTGAGCTTTGCACATAAAAAGAACTAAACTTCTTCTCAATGAAAGAGTAATCAATAAATTCCTTAAAACAGCAATACACAAGGTAAAACAACAAAATGCTAAGAAGAATTTCTACAACTGAAGTCCATGTGGTTCCTTTATTTCCTTCCTTAGTTTCAGCCACTGGTTTGAACTCTTCCTGTTCTATCTGTAGTAACCTAGCTTTTTCTTCTTTCTCTATCTCCATCTGTAGTTTAACCTGCAATTCCAGCAACTCTTGCTGTGGCATTTTATACTCTATACTGTCATACATACGCATTAGCTCTAAGTTGCTCCCTCTCCGAGCTATATTTACTGGGTGTGGGGATAGCCTTCTGGGAACTTGATTACAAGCTTCCTGCTGTTCTTCAGTGGTGATCTTTGTTAAAAGATCTTCCATCTGGCTCTTTAACCTTTTTATATAAGCATTATGTTCAGCTGTGTCCTTGAGCCTGATCCCAGAGTTACCTGGGTCCATATTGCTTCTCTGTCTTCCCTCTTAAGTGGCGTTTCTACCGGATCTTTCAGAATCTTAATTCTGAATATTAAATATTTTCAAAACCTCATAATTCCTGATGCGTCCACCACGTTGGGCGCCATTTGTAACGTGCTCTCCTGGCAGTTACAATTACTATTCTGTCCTAGACCCACCAGAGTACCTTTGACCACTGTCCTTTGCAGTGTGAACTCTACCCGGCTCGCCTCCTCTGAGGCCTTCTAAGGTCTCTGGCCACAATCTCTTGAATCTATAGCTTAATAACCGGTAGCGCACTCAAGAACAACCACGTGTAATCTTAAAAGCCTTTATTATACCTACTCACATAATGCCCTAACTGATGCCCTGACTTGTTGGTTCCTGAGTGAACACCTGGTCAGAAGACCCATGTGTTTACTACCAAAACCCTTACCTCTTTTGGCTATCCATCTCGGCTTAGCCACCCAGGCTAGGGAGCCAAGGTGAAGAGCACCAGATTAAAGAGAGCGCTTGCTGCCTGCAGTGGGCTTACATAGGGCCTGTGAGGTCACACACACAGTCAATCAGCGAGAGAGTCACCCATTACGAAGCTATCTCAATATGGCCAGGATCCCACCCAAGGGCAGTCCTAATATCAACAGAAATTACTTCCGGGCCTCAATCTCCTGATGCGCTGTGGCACCCATTTAAAGGCCCCTTACAAAACATTATTAAAAAAAATAATTTAAAGAAATAAAAAAAAGAGCAAAATCTGATGATAGATAGCTTTTATAGAGACAGAGAAAAGTAGAACTCCAACCCTGAAGACACTAAAGTCAAAACATCTCCAGATAAAGTCTTAAATTTGAGTGATATAAATTGGTTTCAGTTTCACAAGGCTCTCTAGGAAGAATTCAAAAATAATATTAAAAGAGTTAGAATAAAAATGGAGAAAGAAAATGAAAGCACTGGAAAAGGAAATACAGAAATTATCTGAAGAAAATCACTTCTTAAAGAATAGTTTCACTGAAATGGAAAACGAAATAAACTCTTCAAAAACAGAATTTCTGAAATGGAAAAAAAAATCCAATGAACAAAACAATACATTTATAAGTTAAATTGGCCAAATGCAAAAGGAGATAAAAAAGTTAACTGAAAAAAATAATTCACTAAAAATTAGAATTGAACAAATGGAAGCAAGTGATTCAATGAGATATCAAGTTTCAGTCAAACAAAACCAAATAAATAAATAAATAAACAGAAGAAAATGTAAAATACCTCATTAGAAAAACAACTGACCTGAAAAACAGTTTCAGGAGAGACAATCCAAGAATTATTGGATTCCTGAAATCCACTTTAATCTAGACAATATATTTCATGTTTCAAGAAATCATCAAGAAAAACTGCCCTGATGTCTTACAACCAAAGAATAAAAATAGCCATTGAAAGAATTCACCAATCACCTTCCAAAAGTGACCCCTGTTAAGGGACAAGTAAATTCTCCAAGAACTTTCACAGCTATGAATCATAACATCTGAAGGAGTTGCAGGATAGCTTTTTCTGACTCTGCTTTTTTGTTTTTTGTTTTTTGGGTTTTTTTTGGTAGCACAGACTTTAATATTGTTATAAATTCCTTCTTTTTTAACTTACATTTTTCTATTAATTTTATAATTATAACTTTTTTTTGACAGTACATATTCATGGGTAATTTTTTACAACATTATCCCTCACACTCACTTCTTTTTTTTTTTTTTTTTTAGAATTTTTTCCCACAGTATATATGCATGAGTAATATTTTTTTAATAATATTATCCCCTGTATTCATTTTTCCAAATTTTCCTCCCCCTCCCTCGAATCCCTCCCCCCGATGACAGGTAATCCCCTACATTTTACATATGTTGCAATATAACCCAGATACAATATATGTGTGTAAATACCATTTTCTTGTTGCACATTAAGTATTAGCTTCCAAAGGTATAAGTAACCTGGGTATATAGACAGTAGTGCTAACAATTTACATTCACTTCCCAGTGTTCCTTCTCTGGGTGTAGTTATTTCTGTCCATCATTGATCAACTGGAAGGGAGTTGGATCTTCTTTATGTTGAAGATATCCACTTCCATCAGAATACCTCTTCATACACCATTGAAGTGTACAGCGATCATCTGGTTCTGTTCATTTCACTCAGCATCAGTTGATGTAAGTGTCTCCAAGCTTCTCTGTATTCCTCCTAATGGTCATTTCTTACAGAGCAATAATATTCCATAACCTTCATATATCATAATTTAGCTAACCATTCTCCAGGTGATGGACATCCATTCAACTTCCAGTTTCTAGCTACAACAAAAAGAGCTGCCACCAACATTTTGGCACATACAGGTCCCTTTCTGCTCTTTAGTATTTCTTTGGGATATAAGCCCAATAGCAGCAATGCTGGGTCAAAGGGCATGCACAGTTTGATAACTTTTTGGGCATAGTTCCAAATTGCTCACCAGAATGGCTGGATTCTTTCACAAAACCACCAACAATGTATCAGTGTCCCAGTTTTCCCACATCCCCTCCAACATTCATCATTATTTGTTCCTATCATCTTAGCCAATCTGACAGGTGTGTAGTGGTATCTCAGAGTTGTCTTAATTTGCATTTCTCTGATCAGCAGTGATTTGGAACACTCTTTCATATGAGTGGAAATAGTTATAATTTCCTCATCTGAGAATTGTCTGTTCATATCTTTTGACCAGAGAATGGTTCGGTTTCTTATAATTTAGGGTCAGTTCTCTATATATTATGGAAATGAGACCTTTGTTAGAACCTTTACTTTTTTTTTTTTTTTTTTTTTTTTAATTATATATATATATATATATATATATATATATTATAATATTATCCCTTGTATTCATTTTTCCAATTTACCCCCCCTCCCTCTATTCCCTCCCCCCGACGACAGGCAATACCATACATTTTACATGTGTTACAATATAGTCTAGGTACAATACATGTGTGCGAATATCACTTTCTTGTTGCACAATAAACATTAGAATCCGAAGGTACATGCAACCTGGGCAGACAGATATTAGTGCTAACAATTTTCATTCCCCTCCCAGTGTTTCTTCTCTGGGTGCAGCTACCTCTGTCCATCATTGATCAACTGGAAGTGAGTTGGATCTTCTTTATGTTGAAGATTTCCACTTCCATCAGAATACATCCTCATACAGCATTGTTGTTGAAGTGTACAGTGATCTTCTGAGAACCTTTACTTTTAAAAATATTTTCCCAATTTGTTACTTCCCTTCTAATCCTGTTTGCATTAGTATTGTTTGTACAGAAAAATTTTAGTTTGATGTAATCAAAATCTTCTATTTTGTGATCCATAATGATCTCTAGTTCTCCTCTGGTCATAAATTCCTTCCTCCTCCACAGGTCTGAGAGGTAGACTATTCTCTGTTCCTCTATTTATTATCTCATTCTATATGCCTAAGTCATGGACCCATTTTGATCTTATCTTGGTATATGGTGTTAAGTGTGGATCCATATCTAATTTCTGCCATACTAATTTCCAGTTTTCCCAACAGTTTTTTTTCCAAATAATGAATTTTTATCCCTAATGTTGGTATCTTTGGGTTTGTCAAAGACTAGATTGCTATAGATGTACCCTTTTTTTGTTCTTTGTACCTAATTTGTTCCATTGATCTACCGGTCTATTTCTTAGCCAATACCAAATGGTTTTGATGACTGCTGCTATATAATATAGCTTTAGATCAGAAACACTTAGGCCACCTTCATCTGACTTTTTTCCATTAGTTCCCTTGCAATTCTTGACCTTTTATTCTTCCATGTGAATTTTGTTGTTATTTTTTCTAGGTCATTAAAATAGTTTCTTGGAAGTCTGATTGGTATAGCACTAAATAAATAGATTAGTTTAGGGAGTATTGTCATTTTTATTATAATCGCTCAGCCTATCCAAAAGCACTGAATGTTTTTCCAATTGTTTAAATCTGACTTTATTTTTTTGGCAAGACTATTCTTTGGTAGATGGATTCCCAAATACTTTATACTTTCACCATTTGCTTGGAATGGAATTTCCCCTTTGTATCTCTTTCTGTTGCATTTTGTTGGTGGTATATAAAAATGCTGAGGATTTATGTGGATTTATTTGGTATCCTGCCACTTTGCTAAAATTCTGAATATATTTCTAATAGCTTTTTAGCAGAGTCTTTGGGGTTCTCTAAGTATACAATCATGTCATCTGCAAAGAGTGATAGTTTGATTTTCATTTCCTACTCTAATTCCTTGAATCTCTGCCGGAACCTTGTTTTACTCCTGATCTTACTGGGAAGGGTTGCAGTTTATTTCTATTGCATATGATGCTTACTGATGGTCTTAAATATATGCTGGTGATTATTCTAAGGAATAGTCCATTTATTCCTATACTTTCAAGGGTTTTTAGTAGGAATGGATGTTGGATTTTGTCAAATGCTTTTTCTGCATCCATTGAGATGATCATATGTTTCTTATTAATTTGATTATTAATATGGTCAATTGTACTAATAGTTTTCCTAATATTAAACCAGCCCTGCATTCCTGGTATAAATCCTACTTGATTGTAGTGTATTATCCTGGGGATGATTTTCTGAAGTATTTTTGCTAATATCTTATTTAAGATTTTAGCATCAATATTCATTAAAGAAATTGGTCTATAATTTTCTTTCTCAGTTTTCAATCGACCTGGTTTAGGTATCAGTACCATGTCTGTGTCATAAAAGGAGTTTGGTAGGACTCCTTCCTCCCCTATTTTTTCAAATAGTTTATATAGCATTGGGGCTAATTGTTCTTTAAATGTTTGGTAGATTCATATGTAAATCCATCTGTTTCTGGGGATTTTTTTGTAGGGAGTTGATTAATAGCTTCTTCTATTTCTTTTTCTGAAATGGGACTATTTAAGCAATTTATTTCCTCCCATGTTAATCTAGGAAGCCTATATTTTTAGAGGAAGTCATCCATTTCACTTAAGTTATAAAATTTATTGGCATAAAGTTGGGCAAAGTAACTCCTTATCATTTCTCTAATTTCCTCTTCATTTGTGGAAAGATCCCCCTTTTCATTTGTAAGACTAACAATTTGATTTTCCTCTTTCTTTTTTCTGATAAGATTTACCAAAGGTTTATCTATTTTATTGGCTTTTTCTTAAAATCCACTCTTGGTTTTATTTATTATTTCAATAGCTTTTTTGCTTTCAAAATTATTGATTTCTCCTTTTAATTTTTGTATTTCTAGTTTCATTTTTGGTTGGGGGTTTTAAATTTGGTGTTTTTCTAGCTTTTTATGTTGCAAGCCCAATTTGTTAATCTTCTCTTTCTCTATTGTCTTCAAATAAGCCTCTAAAGATTTATATAAGATTTCCCCTTATTACTGCTTTAGCTGCATCCCACAGATTTTGGTATGATGTCTCATCATTGTCATTATCTTGGGTGAAATTACTAATTGTTTCTATAATTTGCTGTTTCACCCAGTCATTCAAGATGAGATTATACAGATTCCAATTACTTTTTGGTCTATTTACCCCTAACTTCTTACTGAATGTAGCTTTTATTGCAGTGTGATCTGAGAAGAAGGCATTTATTATTTCTGCCTTGCTACATTTAATTTTGAGACCTTTATGTCCTAATATATGGTCTATTTTTGTATAGGATCCATGAACTGCTGAGAAGAAAGTATATACCTTTATATTGCCATTCAGTTTTCTCCAAAGGTCTATCATACCTAGTTTTTCTAATGTTCTATTTTCTTTTTAAATTTCTTTCTTATAAAACTGTTTTGTGGTTTGATTTGTCTAAATCTGAGAGTGCAAGGTTGAGATCTCCCACTATTATATTTTTACCGTCTATTTCTTCTTGCAGTTCTCTTAACTTTTCCTTTAGAAAGTTAGATGCTATACCACTTGGTGCATATATGTTTAGTATTGATATGGCTTCATTGTCTATGCTACCTTTTAGC
Organism: Sminthopsis crassicaudata; assembly: GCF_048593235.1. NCBI lineage: Eukaryota > Metazoa > Chordata > Mammalia > Dasyuromorphia > Dasyuridae > Sminthopsis > Sminthopsis crassicaudata. Next base: position 323,299,942 of record NC_133617.1, on the reverse strand, counting down.
AGGATATAGTTTCCTTCCTTATCTCTTCTAATTAGTTCAACTTCTGCTTTTGCTTGATCTGAGATAAAGATGGCTACCCCTGCTTTTTTGGCTTTACCTGAAGCATAATAGATTCTGCTGCAACCTTTTACCTTTTCTTTGTATGTATCTCCCTGCTTTAAGTGTGTTTCCTGTAAATAACATATTGTAAGGTTATGACTTTTGATCCAGTCTGCTATCTGTCTCTGTTTGATGGGAGTGTTCATCCCATTCATATTTACAATTAAAATTACTATTTCTGTATTTCCTGCCATGCTATTATCCCCAGATTATGCTTTTTCCCTTGACCCCCCTTAACTCCTTCCCTGATAATTATTTTATAGACCCCACTTATGACGTGCAGCCCTCCCTTTTTTTAGTATCCCTCCCTCTCCCTCCAAGTCCCTTTTACTTTTCCTTTTTCCTCTCCCTCCTTTCAATGAGGTGAGAGAGAGTTCTCTGAAAAACAAATATGTCAATCATTTACTCTTTGAGCCTCTCCTGATGAGAGTAAGATTTGCATAATGTTTCTCCCCCTCTCTAAATTCCCTCAGATATAGTATATTTTCTATGCCTCTTCCTGGGATATAGTTTCGCTCTTTTTATCACTTCTTCCCCTTTTTCTGATACTACCCCCTTCCCTTTACTACACCCCCCTTTTTTCTTTTATATCATTAAAATCAAATTATCCATGCATACTTTCTATATACCCACAACAGAGATACAGTTCTCAAGGGTTCTGTGTACCTTTGTCTGTTTCTCTTCAGTCTTGTGGATGTAGATCAAATTTTTTGTTTAAGTCTGCTTTTTTTCTTAGAAACATATGGAATTCCTCTATTTCATTGAATGACCATCTTCTTCCATGGAAAAAGATGCTAAACTTAGCTGGCTAGTTTATTCTTGGTTGCAATCCTTGATCTTTTGCTTTATGGAATATCAGGTTCCAGGCCCTTCTATCTTTTAATGTGGAGGCAGCCAGATCTTGTGTGACTCTTATTGTGGGCACCTTGGTATTTAAATTGTTTTTTTCCTAGCTGCTTGCACGATTTTCTCCTTTGTGTGGTAATTCTGCAGATTAGCCACAATATTCCGTGGTGTTATATTTTTTTGGGGTCTATTTCAGAAGGAGTTCGATGAATTCTTTCAACATCTACTTTCCCTTCTCTTTCTATTATCTATGGACAGTTTTCTTTGATAATTTCCTGTAAAATAGAATCTAGGCTCTTTTTTTGGTCATAGTTTTCAGGAAGTCCAATGATCCTCAGATTATGTCTCCTAGATCTATTTTCCAGGTCTATAGATTTTCCCAGTAAGTATTTGACGTTATTCTCCAGTTTTTAATTTTTTTTTTTTTTTTTTTTTTTGTTTTGTTTTGTTTGACTGATTCTTGGGTTCTCAATCAATCATTCATTTCTATTTGTTCCATCCTGAATTTTAAGGAGTTATTTTCTTCATTCACAGTTTTTAGTTCTTTTTGTAAATGCCCAATTTCGTTTTTAAATGGATTTTTTTGCTCTATTGAATTTTTTTCCATTTCCCTAATTTTTTTTTGAGAATTATTTTCTTTTTCCAATTCAGAAATACTATTTTCTTGAGACTTTTTTATCTTTTCCAATTCAGACATCCTACTTTCTTGTGATTTTTTAACCTTTTCTAATTCACAAATTTTGTTTCCCTGCATCTCCTGTGAATTATTTATTTTTTCAAACTCCAATTTCAGAACGTTGTTATTCTCTATCATAGCTTCTCTTTCCTTTCCCCTTTTTTCTTCAAACTCTCTTAACTTTTTAATTGGCCCTTCGAGGAGCGAGTTATGTGATGGGGGGCAGGTATCATTTCCCTTTAGGTTGTTATCTGCTGACTCTCTGCTGTTAACTTCCTCAGGGTTGGATACCCGCTCTTTCTCTGTGTTGAAGAAATTGATAGTGTTTATTTGCTTTTTACTCATATTTAAAAAATCTCTTGGGGTCTGTCCCTGTGGTAGGAAATTATTTATTTATTTCTTTACCAGATTCCTCCCAGACTGGATGGATGCAGTGGCTCCTGCACCTGAGCTAAGAGAGAGAGCTCTGGGAGAGAGTTCCCCACCCCCTCCCTGGAAGTGCCCCAGAGGTGATTAGCAGGGCTGCACTTTGAGGGTGCTGTGTATCCTAGTGACTTTCCTGAGGTTTAAGACTGAACAGTAAAGGCGACACATAGCCCAGTCTATGCATCCCAGTGGGGCATGGATATCAGCAGCAGATGACGTGAAAAGGCCCTGTGCTCAAACTGGAAGTGTCTGCCCTGAAACTGCAGTCCCTAGTTCAAAGGTTCTGCTTCTCCGGGACTTCCGGGGCTGAGTCCCACAGCCTCCAGCCTAGCAAGGCACTATGAGTTACCGCCCCTCTTAACTACCCCCAGGTGAAATCCCAGATAGCCTAAGTCGGCCATACCCACAGTGCCGAGATCTGCTGAGTCACCCTCAGGATTGGGGAAGATGTAGTATATGGCTTTAAATTTTAAAGTGGCTTGATTTCTTTTCTGAACTTCTATTTTATAAGCAGAGAAGAGTTAACAGCCTGTGCCAGATTCTTCTATCTCAGTGGCTTCTCTGACCCCAGAGCCCTCCTCAGTGTGATCAGTGCAATATGCCACCACCCAACTGTCTGTGCTGACCTCTGTTTTTTTTTTTTTTTTTTTTTTCCTCCCCTGGGAACTGACCTTTTCTGTTGAAACTCCAGATTCTCTTCAGCTGGTAAGTCTTGCTTCCAGTCCTTGTGGTTTCTATCAGTCCATTGTTATTTTTAAGGCTGATTTATCTAATTAGTAGTGAGGGAAGAAGGGTGCTCACAGAGTCGCATGTATCTTCTCTGCCATCTTGGCTCCGCTCCCCTCACTCACACTCACTTCTATTCCGAATTTTCCCTTCCTTCCCTCCACTCCCTCCCCTAAATGGCAAGCAGTCCCATACATGTTAAATGCTGACACAGCCTTTTTGGACAGGGAATGAGATAAATTGGAGGCAAAATGAAGAGGAGAGAGGTCAGACAATTCAATGGCCTCTCAGCCTCTGAGTCTTTTTGTATCATTCTGGTTGGATCTTCAGCAGCCACTATCAAGTAGCTCCCATGTATTCCAACAGTTCTCCCATGTATTCCAACATATGGCACCTGAACATGGGGCAAGAATTACAAGAAAAATCAGAGCTGTTAATGAGAAGGATCCTTCCACAGTTAAGGAAGAAAAGCCCCAGTAAGACTTTTTAGTCAGGGTAATTAAATGGGCCAACACATCAAAGGGCTGAGCCAAGAGACTGATGAGAGACTTAAATGTCTGTTCTGACTACAGTCCTTTTCTCCATTTGAAAGTTTCCCTCCATGATATTTCACAAGATCAACACCTGTTGCAACCATCCAGAAGTGATAGTGCCACTTGTATTACTCAGTGTATGGATCATACTGTGGGGAGGAAATAACAGCAAAAAAAAAAAAAAAAAAATGGGGTATTGTTAAGGGACAAGTCAGTTTTCCAATAACCTCCACAGGTGTGGATCATAAAATCTGCCAAAATTAAAACTCGAAGTGATATTGTAGCAAAATTCAAAACTTATTAGACCAAGGAGAAAATGCTGCTAACAGCCTGAAAGAAACAATTCAAGTATTTAGGAGCCACAATCAGGATTACCCAATTTAAAGGACTAATGGGCCAGATATAAAATATTTGTAGAGCAAATCAGGAGATATATGATATTCTGGGAACTTGGATTGCACTCAAGTTTAAATTATCCAGCAAAATTAAGCATTATCTTAGAAGGGAAAATATGGACAATTAAATAGAGAATTTTTATTCATTTTTATTTTTCATTTTTCATTAAAGCTTTTTATTTTTAAAACATATGCTTGATTTTCAACATTCACTCTTGCAGCAAAATCTTGTGTTCCAAATATTTTCCCTCCTTTCCCCTACCCCCACACCTAGACAGCAAGTAATCCAATATATGTTAAAATTTTGCAATTCTTCTTTACATATTTTCACAATTATCATGCTACACAAGAAAAATCAGATCAAAAAGAATAAAAAGGAAAAATAAAACAAAATGCAAGCAAACAACTGTAAAGGACCAAAGATACTGGGGAACTCTGAGAAAAGTATACCTGAAGCAAAGATACTTACAGCAGGGTGTTTACTCAGTGTGACTGACTAGATAATGGTTCTCTAGTTTGCGTATACTTAGTGTAATATAATGATGTAATAACTCTAATATTATATCATGATATAAGCACTCTAGTCTGATGTAATGATATTATCACTCTAGTTGGCATATACTTAGTGTTATATAATGATGTAATCAGACTGAGGTATTTAAGGACTGAGAACTGGAGAGGAGACCTTGAGCTCAGACTCAGATTCAGACATGGACACAGAGAAGACACAGACAAGGACTCAGACACAGAGGAGACATAGAAGATGGAGACAGAAACAAAGATATTCAAGAAATTTAGTCTATACATTACAAAACAACAATAAAAAAGTGAAAATACTATGTTGTGATTGACATTCAGTCCCATAGTCCTCTCTCTGGATGTACATGGTTATCTTTATCACAATACCATTGGAAATTACTTGAATCATCTTTCTGTTAAAAAGAACCATATCTATCAGAATTGATCATACTGTAATCTTGCTTTTGCTGTGTACAATGTTCTCGCTTGACTCACTTCATTTAACATCAGTTCATTTAAGTCTCTCTAGGCCTTTTGAAAATCATCCTGTTGAGCATGACATATAACAATAAAATTCATGTACCAAAACTTATTCTGCCATTCTCCCATTGATGGGCATCCGCTCAGTTTCCAGTTTCTTGCTACTAGAAAAAGGGTTGCTACAAACATTTTTGCACATGTTAGTTATTTTACCTTTTTTATCATCTCTTTGGTATATAGACTAGAGACCCTGCTGGATCACAGGGTTTGCACAGTTTCATAGCCCTTGGATCATAGTTTATGGCAGATAATTTGCACCATTACAATTCTCTCTTTTTTTCTTTCCCAGTACTTTCCTCTCTCATCACTTAATTTCATCATTTAAAAAAATCCTTTCATAATCAACTTATCCTTGTACTTTTCTAATTGTCAAAATAATGGGAAAGTTCTGAGTTTCAATTATTAGATTTTATTTTTCATGAAAAGACCAGAGCTGAATAAAAAAATTGATCTTCAAATATGGAATTCAAAAGAATCATAAAGAGGTATATTTTGAAAGGGTAAAATGTTTACATGCCTATATGAGAAAATGACATGTTTAAATATTGAAAACTTTATATTTGTTAGAGGTATACTTAGAGGGTATGGATATAATTTTACTTTACTGTAATAAAAAAATTTTTTAAAAAAGCTACTGATGGGAAAAGGAAGGGGAGGTAAGATGTGTCAAATTACATCACTTCAAGAAGCAAAAAGAGCTATTAAAGATGAAGGAAAGAAGGGAGGGGAATGAACATTATGTGAACACTAAACTAATTGCATTTGGCTTAAAGAAAGAATGTCAGATATATTTAGTTTCATTGAGAAACTTATTTAATCTATAGGGAAATTGGAGAGAAAAGTAAACGGATATGCTAATAGAAGGGAGAACAGAAATAAAAAGGGAGAAATATAAGAACTAGGGAGAACTTGTAAAAAGGAAGAGCAAATTGAGGGAATTGGTGGTCAGAAGCAAAACACTGGTGAAGAAGGAAAGGAGGAAAGAGAAAAATATTACTTAGGGAAAATTAGATGGCAGAAATACAAGTTTAATAATTTTACCTTGAATGGGAATGGGATGAACTCTTCGACAAAGTGGAAGCTGAGAGCAGAATGGATTAAACAGCAGAATCTGACAAATATTTTTTACAAGAAACATATTTAAAGCAAAGTGACATATAATGTAAAGGTAAAAGACTGGAGCAGATTCTATTATACTTATGTTAAATTTAAAAACACAGGAGTAGTGATCCTATTAAATCTCCAATAAAGCAAAAGCAAAAATACACCTAAAAAGATGTATCTAAAAGAGATAATAAAGTAAGGAAACAAAATCTTGCTAAAGGGTAGCATAGATAAAAAAAAGTAATATCAATACTGAACATATATATACCAAGTTTTATAGAACCCAAGTTCCTGCAGGAGAAGTAAAGGGAGCTGTAAGAAGAAATAGACAGCAAAGTGGGGGATCTCAACCTTTCTCTATCAGAACTAGATAAATCAAACCACAAAATAAATAAGAAAGAACTTAATGAAATAAAGATAATTTTAGAAAAGTTAGGTATGATAGAGTTTTGGAGAAAATTGAATGTAGACAGAAAGGAATATATTTTCCCAGGAGTTAATATCATTTACACAAAAAATGACCTTGAATTAAGGGCATAAAAATGCAAAATCATATGAAGAAAGACAGAAATAGTAAAAGCATCTTTTTTCAGACCATGATGCAATGAAAATTACATGTAAAAAAGGGCCTGGAAAAAAATAGATCAAATATTAATTGGAAACTAAATATTCTAATCCTGAAAAATGAGGGAATGAAACAACCAGTCATAAATACAATAGATAAATGTATCTAAGAAAATGACAATAATGAACAACATACCACAATTTATTGGCTTCAGCCAAGGCAATTCTTACGGGAAATTTATTTTTCTATATATGTTAAATACAATATATGCATACATGTCCATCCAGTTATTTTGTTATACTAAAAGAATCATATTTTGAAATAGTGTACAATTAACCCGAGAAGGAAATAAAAAATGAACGCAAAGAAAAATAGAGGGACTGGCAATTCTATGTATTGGATCATACTAATGCCCCTTTGTTCTTCCACTGGGTGCAGCTGGTTCAATTCATTACTGCTCTATTAGAATGGATTTAGTTCATCTCATTGTTGAAGAGGGCCACATCCATCAGAATTGATCATCATACAGTATTGTTGATGGAGTATATAATGATCTCCTTGTCCTGCTCATTTCACTCAGCATCAATTTATGTAAGCCTCTCCAGGATTTTCTGAAATCATTCTGCTGGTCATTTCTTACAGAACAATACTATTCCATAACATTCATACACCACAATTTATTCAGCCATTCTACAATTGAGGGCCATCCACTCAGTTTCCTGTTTCTAGCCACTACAAAAAGGGCTGCCACAGTCTTACACATACAAGTCCCTTTCCCTTCTTTAAGATCTCTTTGGCATAAAAGCCCAGTAGTAACATTGCTGGATGAAAGTGTATGCACAGTTTGATAACTTTTTGAGCATAGTTCCAAATTGCTCTCCAGAATGGCTGGATGTATTCACTATTCCACCAACAATGCATCAGTGTCCCTGTTTTCCCACATTCCCTCCAACATTCTGCATTATCTTTCCCTGTCATTCTAGCCAATCTGACATGTATGTAGTGATATCTCAGAGCTATATTAATTTGCATTTCTCTGATTAATAATGACTTGGAGCATCTTTTCATATGGTTAAAAATAGTTTCTATTTCTTTATCTGAGAATTTTCTGTTCATATTATTTGACCATTTATCAATTGGAGAATGGCTTGATTTCTTATAAATTACAGTCAGTTCTCTATATATTTTGGAAATGAGGCTTTTATGAGAACCTTGGACTGTAAAAAATATTTCCCCAGTTTATTGTTTCACTTCTAATTCTGTCTGCATTAGTTTTGTTTACACAAAATTTTTTTCAATTTGATACAATCAAAATTTTCTACTTTATGATCAGTAAAGATCTCTAGTCCTTTTTTGGTCATAAATCCCTTCCTCTTCAACAGGTCTGAGAAGTAACTATATTATATTCTTCTAGTTTATTTATAATCTCATTCTTTATGCCTAGGTCATGAACCCATTTTGACCTTATCTTGCTGTATGGTGTTAAGGGTGGATCAATGCCTTGTTTCTGCCATACTAATTTCCAATGTTCCCAGCAATTTTTGTCAAACATTGAGTTCATATCCCAAAAATTGGGGTCTTTGGGTTTGTCAAATAATAGATGGTTAAAGTTATTTACTGTTTTGTCCTTTGAAACTAACATTCCACTGGTCAACTAGACTTTTTCTTATCCAATACCAAATGGTTTTGGCAACTGCTGTTTTATAATATAATTTTAGATCTGGTACAGCTATGCCACCTTCATTTGATTTTTTTTATTAGTTCCCATGAAATTCCTGACCTTTTGTTTTTCTATATGAACTTTCTTATTTTTTCTAAGTCAGTAAAATATTTTTTGGGAATATGATTGGAATAGCATTAAATAAATAGATTAGTTTAGGCAGTATTGTCATCTTTATTATATTTGTTAGTCCTACAAAAGCATTTAATATTTTTCCATTTGGTTAGATCTAACTTTATTTGTATGGAAAATGTTTTGTAGTTTTGCTCATATACATCTTGATTTTCCCTTGGCAGATAGATTCCCAAATATTTTATACTATTTTCAATTACTTTAAATGGAATTTCTCTTTGTAACTCTAACTGTTGGACTTTGTTCATGATATATAAGAATGCTGATGACTTCTGTGGATTTATTTTGTATCTGCAGCTTTGCTAAAATTGTGGATTATTTCTAATAGCTTTTTAGTAGAATCTCGGATTCTCTAAGTATACCATCATATAATCAGCAAAGAATGATAATTTTGTTACCTCATTACCTACTATATTGCTTTAATTTCTTTCTCAACTCTTATTCCCAAAAGTAGCTTTCTAATACAGTAATGGTGATAGTTGGCCACCTTCTTTTCTCCTGATCTTATTGCAAATGGTTCCTGTTTATCCCCAATACATATGATACTTAACTGATTGTTTTAAATAGATGTTACTGATTTTTTAAAAGAAAAGTCCATTAATTCCTAAGCTCTAAAATATTTATAATAGGAATGTATGTTGGATTTTATCAAATGCTATTGAGATGATCATATGGTTTTTGGTAATTTGGTTATTGATATGGTCAATTATACTAATAGTTTTCCTAATATTGAACCAACCCTGCATTCCTTGTATAAATCCTACTTGGTCATGGTATATTGTCATGGGGGTGATTGTCTGTAGTATTTTTGTTAATGTTTTATTTGAGATTTTAGCATCAATAGTCATTAGGGAGATTGGTCTGTAATTTTCCTTCTCTGTTTAAAATTAACCTGTTTTAGGTATCAGTACCATGTCTCTGTCATAAAAGAAATTTGGTAGGACTCTTTCATTCCCTATTTTTTCAAATAGTTTATATAGCATTGGAGTTAGTTGTACTTTAAATATTTGGTAGAATTCACATGTAAATCCATCTGGTCCTGGGAATTTTTTTCTTAGGGATTGTTTAATACCTTGTTCTATTTTTTTTTTCTGAAATGGGACTATTTAAGCAATTTAATTCTGAAAATCTGGAAAGCTTAAATTTTTGGAGATAGTCATCCATTTCACTTAGGTTTTGAAATTTATTGGCATAAAGTTAGGCAAAGTAACTCCTTATTATTGCTCTAATTTCCTCTTCAATAGTGGAAAGTAATCCCTTTTCATTTTTATTTTTTTATTAATTTTATAATTATAAAAAATTTTGACAATACATATGCATGAGTATTTTTAATAACATTATCCCTTGTATTCATTTTTTCAAATTTTCCCCTCCCTTCCTCTACTCCCTCCCCTAGATGATAGGCAATCCCATATAAATTAAATGTGTTACAGTATAACCTAGATATAATATATGTGTGTAAATCCAATTTTCTTGTTACACGTTAAGAATTGGATTCCGAAGGTATAAGCAACATGGGTAGAAAGAGAGTAATGCTAAAAGTTTGCATTCAATTCCCAGTGTTCCTTCTCTGGGTGTAGTTGTTTCTGTCCATCATTGATCAACTGGAAGTGAGTTGGATCTTCTTTTTGTTGAAGATATCCACTTCCATCAGAATATATCTTCATACAGTATTGTTTTTGAAGTGTATAGTATTCTTCTGGTTCTGCTCATTTCACTCAGCATCAGTTCATGTAACTCTCTCCAAACCTCTCTGTATTCATCCTGCTGGTCATTTCTTATAGAGCAATAATATTCCATAACATTCATATACAATGATTTACCCAACCATTCTCCAATTGATGGACATCCATTCATTTTCCAGTTTATAGCCACTACAGAAAGAGCTGCCACAAACATTTTGGCACATACAGGTCCCTTTCCCCTCTTTAATATTTCTTTGGGATATAAGCCCAGTAGTTGTACTGCTGGATCAAAGGATATAGACAGTCTGATAACTTTTTTTTTTTAATAGAGCTAGACAAAATAATAACAAAGTTCATGTAGAAGAATAAAAGATTAAGAATTTCAAAGAAACTAGTGTAAAAAATTCAAAGGAAGGTAGCCTAACTGTGCCAGGCTTAAAATTATATTATAAAGCAGCAGTCATCAAAAACATTTGGTATTGGCTAAAAAATAGAGTCGTCAATTAGTGGAATAGGTGACATTCACAAGACACAATAGTTAATAACTATTGTAATGTAGTGTTTGATATTGCTGGCATAATTAGAAATCAGTATGACAGAAAGCAGGCGTTGCTCCACACCTGAAACCATATACCAAGATAAGGTCAAAATGGGTTCATGATTTAGACATAAAGAGTGACACTATAAGCAAATTAGAAGAACAAAAGATAGTCTACATCTCAGATCTGTGGAAAAGAAGGAATTTGTGATAAAAAATGAACTAGAGTACATTATGGAATTCAAAATAAATAAAGCCTCCACAGCTTTGAATAATAACACACTTGCAGGAAGTGCAAATCAACCCTTACTGACATGGTTGTTTGTGTATTGGGAATAAAATAAATTAGAAGCAAGAGGGAAGAGGTCAGATTGTGATTACCTTTCAGTCTCCTTGTGTTGTTATCATCCTCTCACATGAAAGGATCTATTCTGCTGGTCAGAATCAGGTCCCTGCAGCCACTAGCTGCTTGCTCCCCAAACAAATGCCACCCATTGGGAGGCACAAGAAACATAAAAAACAAAGAAGCAGCAGTGTTTGAGAGCTGCTTGTAAGTAGGGTTCTCCCAGGAGAGTTCTTTCAGAGTCCTTAAAATGGACCAACACATCAAGGTGCTGATCCAGGAAACTAATGAGGGACTTAAAAATTCCTAGTCTGACTATATTCCTACTTCTCGATTTGTCAGAAAGTTTGCCTCCATGAAATAGATCAAAGGTAAGAGGGACAAGGAGAAAAGTCAGAGAATGCAACTACTTCTCATTTTCCTTCTATTGTTATCATCCTCTGACAGGAAGGGATCTATTCTTCTAGTCAGAATTAGAACATCAGTAGCCACTAACAGGTGTAGAGCGATCTTCTGGTTCTATTCATTTCACTCAGCATCAGTTGATGTAAGTCTCTCCAAGCTTCTTTGTATTCCTCCTAATGGTCATTTCTTACAGATCAATAATATTCCATAACCTTCATATACCATAATTTACCCAACCATTCTCCAATTTATGGACATCCATTCATCTTCCAGTTTCTAGCTACTACAAAAAGAGCTGCCACAAACATTTTGGCACATACAAGTCCTTTCTGCTCTTCAGTATTTCTTTCGAATATAATTCCAATAGCAGCAATGCTGGATCAAAGGGTATGCACAGTTTGATAATTTTTGGGCATAGTTCCAAATTGCTCTCCAGAATGGCTGGATTCTTTCACAACTCCATCAACAATGTATTAGTGTCCCACTTTTCCCACATCCCCTCCAACATTCATCATTATTTCTTCCTGTCATCTTAGCCAATCTGACTGGTGTGTAGTGGTATCTCAGAGTTGTCTTAATTTGCATTTCTCTGATCAGTAGTGATTTGGAACATTCTTTCATATGAGTGTAAATAGTTTCAATTTCCTCATCTGAGAATTGTCTGTTCATATCCTTTGACCATTTATCAATTGGAGAATGGTTTGATTTCTTATAAATTAGGGTCAGTTCTCTATATATTTTGGAAATGAGACCTTTGTCAGAACCTTTAACTTTAAAAATATTTTCCCAATTTGTTACTTTCCTTCTAATCTTGTTTGCATTAGTATTGTTTGTACAGAAACTTTTTAGTTTGATGTAAGCAAAATCTTCTATTTTTTGATCAATAATGATCTCTACTTCTCCTCTAGTCATAAATTCCTTCCACCTCCACAAGTCTGAGAGGTAGACTATTCTCTGTTCCTCTAATCTATTTATTATCTCATTCTTTATACCTAAGACATGGACCCATTTTGATCTTATCTTGGTATATGGTGTTAAGTGTGGATCCATATCTAATTTCTGCCATACTAATTTCCAGTTTTCCCAACAGGTTTTTCCAAATAATGAATTTTTATCCCTAATGTTGTTATCTTTGGGTTTGTCAAAGATTAGATTGCTATAGATGTACCCTTTTTTGTCCTTTGTATCTAATCTGTTCCACTGATCTACGGGTCTATTTCTTAGCCAATACCAAATGGTTTTGGTGACTGCTGCTATATAATATAGCTTTAGATCAGAAAAACTTAGACCACCTTCATCTGACTTTTTTTTCATTAGTTCCCTTGCAGTTCTTGACCTTTTATTCTTCCATATGAATTTTGTTGTTATTTTTTCTAGGTCATTAAAATAGTTTCTTGGGAGTCTGATTGGCATAGCACTAAATAAATAGATTAGTTTAGGGAGTATTGTCATCTTTATTATATTCGCTCAGCCTATCCAAGAGCACTGAATGTCTTTCCAATTATTTAAATCTGACTTTATTTTTGTGGCAAGTGTTTCGTAAATTTTCTCATATAATTCCTGACTATTCTTTGGTAGATATATTCCTAAATACTTTATACTCTCACATTTGTTTGGAATGGAATTTCTCTTTGTATCTCTTGCTGTTGCATTTTGTTAGTGATATATAAAAATGCTGAGGATTTATGTGGATTTATTTGGTATCCTGCAATTTTGCTAAAATTCTGAATTATTTCTAATAGCTTTTTAGCAGAGTCTCTTGGGTTCTCTAAGTGTTCCATCATGTCATCTGCAAAGATTGATAGTTTGATTTCCTCATTTCCTACTCTAATTCCTTGAATCTCTTTCTCGGGTCTTATTGCCGAGGCTAGCGTTTCTAGTACTGTATTGAATAGTAATGGTGATAGTGGGCAAACTTGTTTCACTCATGATCTTACTGGGAAAGGTTGCAGTTTATTTCTATTGCATATTATGCTTACTGACAGTCTTAAATATATGCTCTTGATTATTCTAAGGAATAGTCCATTTATTCCTATACTTTCAAAGGTTTTTAGTAGGAATGGATGTTGGATTTTGTCAAATGCTTTTTCTGCACCTATTGAGATGATCATATGGTTCTTATTAATTTTATTATTAATATGGTTAATTCTACTAATAGTTTTCCTAATATTAAACCAGCCCTGCATTCCTGGTATAAACCCTACTTGATCATAGTGTATTATCCTGGAGATGATTTTCTGAAGTCTTTTTGCTAATATCTTATTTAAGATTTTAGCATCAATATTCATTAAGGAAATTGGTCTATAGTTTTCTTTCTCAGTTTTCGATCAACCTGGTTTAGGTATCAATACCATGTCTGTGTCATAAAAGGAGTTTGGTAGGACTCCTTCCTCCCCTATTTTTTCAAATAGTTTTTATAGCATTGGAGCTAATTGTTCTTTAAATGTTTGGTAGAACTCACATGGAAATCCATCTGGTCCTGGGGATTTTTTTCCTGGGGAGTTGATTAATAGCTTGTTCTATTTCTTTTTCTGAAATGGGATTATTTAAGCAATTTGTCTCCTCCACTGTTGATCTAGGAAGCCCATATTTTTGAGAAAGTCATCCATTTCACTTAAGTTATCAAATTTATTGTCATAAAGTTGGGCAAAGTAACTCATTATTTCTCTAATTCATCTTCATTGGTGGAAAGATCCCCCTTTTCATTTGTAAGGCTAACAATTTGATTTTCTTCTTTCCTTTTTCTGATCAGATTTACCAAAGGTTTATCTATTTTATTGGCTTTTTCATAAAACCCACTCTTGGTTTTATTTATTTATTCAATAGTTCTTTTTTTCTTTCAATATTATTGATTTCTCCTTTTAATTTTTGTATTTCTAGTTTCATTTTTGGTTGGGGTTTTTTAATTTTGTATTTTTGAGGTTTTTAAGTAGCAGGCCCAATTTGTTACTTTTCTCTTTCTCTATTTTGTTCAAATATGCCTCTAAAGATAAAAAAATTCCCCTTATTACTACTTTAGCTGCATCTCACAGATTTTGGTATGATATCTCATCATTGTCATTATCTTGGGTGACACTATTAATTGTTTCTATAATTTGCTCTTTCACCCAGTCATTCTTTAAGATGAGATTATTCAGTTTCCAATTACTTTTTGGTCTATTTTCCCCTAACTTTTTACTGAATGTAGCTTTTATTGCAGTGTGATCTGAGAAGAAGGCATTTATTATTTTTGCCTTCCTACATTTAATTTTGAAATCTTTATGTCCTAATATATGGTCAATTTTTGTATAGGATCCATGAACTGCTGAGAAGAAAGTATATTCCTTTCTATCACCATTCAGTTTTCTCCAAAGGTCTATCATACCTAGTTTTTCTAATGTTCTCTTTACTTTTTTAATTTCTTTCTTATTTGTTTTGTGGTTTGATTTGTCCAAAGTTGGAAGTACAAGGTTTAGATCTCCCAGTATTATAGTTTTACTGTCTATTTCTTCATGCAATTCTCTTAATTTTCCTTTAGAAAGTTAGATGCTATACCACTTAGTGCATATATATTTAGTATTGATATGGCTTCATTGTCTATGCTACCTTTTAGCAGGATATAGTTTCCTTCCTTATCTCTTTTAATTAGATCAACTTCTGCTTTTGCTTGATCTGAGATAAAGATAGCTATCCCTGCTTTTTTGGCTTTACCTGAAGCATAATAGATTCTGCTCCAACTTTTTACCTTTTCTCTGTATGTATCTCCCTGCTTTAAGTGTGTTTCCTGTAAACAACATATTGTAAGGTTCTGATTTTTGATCCAGTCTGCTATCTGTCTCCATTTGATGGGAGCGTTCATCCCATTCACATTTAGAGTTAAAATTACTAATTCTGTATTTCCTGCCATGCTATTATCCCCAGATTATGCTTTTTCCTTTGACCCCCCCCCTGAACCCTTTCACCACTATTTAATGTTTAGGCCCCACTTGTGACCTGCAGCACTCCCTTTTTTTAGTATCCCTTCCCCTCCTTCCAAATCCCTTCACTTATTCCCCTTTTCCTTTTCCCTTTTTTTCTCCCTCTTTTTAATGAGGTGAGAGAGAATTCTCTGAAAAACAAAAATGTCAATAATTTACTCTTTGAGCCTCTTCTGATGAGAGTAAGATTCACACAATGTTTCTCCCCCTCTCTAAATTCCCTCATATATGGTATATTTTCTATGCCTCTTCCTGGGATTTAGTTTCCCTCTTTTTATCACTCCTTCCCCTTTTTCTGATACTACCCCCTTCCCTTTACTACACCCCCTCCTTTTTTTTTTCTTTTATATCAGTAAAATCAAATTATCCATGCGTACTTTCTATATACCCACAACAGAGATACAGTTCTCAAGGGTTCTGTGTACCTTTGTCTGTTTCTCTTCAGTCTTGTGGATGTAGATAAATTTTTTTGTTTAAGTCTGGATTTTTTTTGTCTTAGAAACATATGGAATTCCTCTATTTCATTGAATGACCATCTTCTTCCATGGAAAAAATGCTAAACTTAGCTGGCTAGTTTATTCTTGGTTGCAATCCTTGATCTTTTGCCTTATGGAATATCAGGATCCAGGCCCTTCTATCTTTTAATGTGGAGGTAGCCAGATCTTGTGTGACCCTTATTGTGGCACCTTGGTATTTAAATTGTTTTTTTTTTTTTTTCTAGCTGCTTGCAGGATTTTCTCCTTCAATTGGTAATTCTGCAGCTTAGCCACAATATTCCGTGTTGTTCTTTTTTTAGGGTCTTTTTCAGAAGGAGTTCGATGAATTCTTTCAACGCCTATTTTCTCTTCTGTTTCTATTATCTATGGACAGTTCTCTTTGATGATTTCCTGTAAAATAGAATCTAGGCTCTTTTTTTAGTCATAGTTTTCGGGAAGTCCAATATTCCTTAGATTATCTCTCCTAGATCTATTTTCCAGGTCTATAGATTTTCCCAGTAACTATTTGACATTATTCTCCAGCTTTTTTTTTTTTTTTTTTGGTTTTGTTTTGTTTTGTTTTGTTTTGTTTTGTTTTGTTTTGTTTGACTGATTCTTGGGTTCTCAATGAATCATTCATTTCTATTTGCACCATCCTGATTTTTAAGGAGTTATTTTCTTCATTCACATTTTTTAGTTCTTTTTGTATATGCCCAATTAAGTTTTTAAATGAATTATTTTGCTCAATTGATTTTTTTTTCCTTTTCCCAAATTATTTTTAGAGAATTATTTTCTTTTTCCAATTCTGAAAATCTATTTTCTTGAGACTTTTTATCTTTTCCAATTCAGAAATCCTACTTGAGAATTTTTTATCTTTTCCAATTCAGAAATCCTATTTTCTTGAGATTTTTTCATCTTTTCCAATTCAGAAATCCTACTTTCCTGTGATTTTTTAACCTTTTCTAATTCACAAATTTTGTTTCCCTGCATCGCCTGTGAATTCTTTATTTTTTTCCAACTCCAGTTTCAGAACGTTGTTATTCTCTATCATAGCTTCTCTTTCCTTTCCCCTTTTTTGTTCAAACTCTCTTAATTTTTTAATAGACTCTTCTAGGAGAAAATTATGTGATGAGGGGCAGGTATCCTTCCCATTTAGGCTGTTATCTGCTGACTCTCTGCTATTAACTTCCTTGGGGTTAGATACCTGCTCTTTCTCTGTGTAGAAGGAATCAATGGTTCTTTTTTGCTTTTTATTCATATTTAAAAAAATCTTTTTGGGTTTGTCCTGGGGTAATAAGTTTATTTATTTATTTATTTACCAGATTCCTCCCTGACTGGATGGATGCAGTGGCTCCTGTGCCTGAGCTAAGACAGAGCTCTGGGAAAGAGTTCCCCACCACCTCCCTGGAAGTGCCTCAGAGGTGATTAGCATGGCTGAACTTTGAGGGCACTCTGGGAGAGAGTTCCCCACCCCCTCCCTGGAAGTGCCTCAGAGGTGATTAGCATGGCTGAACTTTGAGGGCACTGTGTGTCCTAGCAACTTTCCTGAGTTTTAAGACTGAACAGTAAAGGAGACACAAAGCCCAGCCAATGCATCCCTTGGGGCGTGGATGTCAGCAGCTGACTTGAAAAGCCGCTGCTCTCAAACTGGAAGTGTCTGCCCTGAAACCGCGGTCCCTATTTCAAAGGTTCTGCTTCTCTGGGACTTCTGGGGCTGAGTTCCACAGCTTCCAGGCAAGCAAAGCACTATGTGTTGCCTTGGGCCATGTCCACCCACTTTTCAATCTCTTAACTACCCCCAGGTGAGGCCCTGGACAGATGAAGTTGGATACACCCACAGTGTCAAGATCTGTTAGGTTACTTCCAGATTGTGGTGGTTCTAGTATCTGGCTTTATATTTAAAAGTGACTTGATTTCTCTTCTGAACTGCTGTTTTATAAGCAGAGAAGAGCTATCATCCTGTGCCAGATACTTCTGTCTCAGTGGCTTCTCTGAACAGAGCCCTCCCCAGCCCGATAGGCACAGTGTGCTAGCACTTTACTGTCTGTGCTGGCCGCTTTTTTTTTTTTTTTTTCCCCTCCCTGGGAACCAACCTTTTCTGTTGAAACTCCAGTTTCTCTTCAGCTGGTAAGTTGTGCTTCCAGTCCTTGTGGTTTCTATCAGTCCAGCGTTATTTTTGAGGCTGATTTAACTAATTGGTATTGAGGGGAGAAGGGAGCTCACAAAATTGCATGTATCTTCTCCACCATGTTGGCTCTGCCCAAAGTATTTCACTTTTATTGCTGTTTGCTTGCTTTTTGTTTTTGTTTTTGTTTTTTTTATTTTCCCCTTTTTTCATATGATTTTCTCCTGCAGCATAATTGTTGAAATATGTAGAGAATAATTGCACATGTTTAATATATATTGGATTACTTGCTGTCTAGGGGTCGGGATGGCAGGAAGGGAAGGAGGTTTTGCAAAGATGAATATTGAAAATTATCTATGTCTGTGTTGAAAATTTAAAAATATAATTAAAATATCTTTTAAAAAGAGATTTTATGAATTGCTGATTTTAATATTTATAGCAAGAGTTAGAAAAAAGTAGTGTGTTCAATTTTTTTATTACCAGAACTTAACTGAATTTTATTAAATGTATAATTACTAAAAGCAATTTTACAACCTCTTTTCATCTTTCAGAAATGAATATGATCTTACATCTTGGTATGGCTTTCAAAAAACAAAGAAACAAATAAATAGTTGGGCATGGGTGAGTGGAGTGGGAAACAATATTGTACTTGAAGTTAACTCCAGTATTAGAACACTTGTGCTACTCTATGGAAAAGAATAAAAAAAAATAATGATGGGGTATGGATATGATTCAATATCTTTAAAATCCTCCACTTTTGAGGGACATTAGTCTGTGCCGTACAACTTCTCCTGCTGAAAGTGGGGACTAGCTAACTAAAATGTATTCTACAAACCTTATTATGATCATGTATCAGTTATAATGCTGCCTAGTGCCATGAGTCCTGACGACTACATTTTAGAGATTTAAATGATTCACTATGCATTGTATTAAATCTCTTCTCTCTCCTCTACCTTAGTTAGCATCCTTCCCCATGCATGCTCCCCCTCCTTTTACCAGTTACTCTAGAGGAAAAATAAAATACAAAATAAGTGCTCAGAAAAAAAAAATATTTTAGGAATTGTGGTTATAAAGATTATATGGACCATGTAGATAAATTATATGGTTAAAAAAATTAGAAGCATTGTAAAATTCTACTCAATTATCATAGCTAAATGGAATTTTAGAAAGTATAGTTATGTAGTCAATACATAAAATAATGAATAAAAGAATATTAGAGTAATTCTGTTATCTTGGGCCTTAATTTCTCTAAGCATTAGTTATGAAATGGTCAGTCACCTACCTCCCTTCATAAATTCTTGTGAGTATCAATTGAGATAATAAACATAGATATGACTGAAGACCTATACAGAATATACCAATTGAATGCATATCAATTCTTTATT
Source organism: Sminthopsis crassicaudata (assembly GCF_048593235.1). NCBI lineage: Eukaryota > Metazoa > Chordata > Mammalia > Dasyuromorphia > Dasyuridae > Sminthopsis > Sminthopsis crassicaudata. Next base: position 323,280,748 of record NC_133617.1, on the reverse strand, counting down.
TTTTTACATATCTGACATCCAATTCCAATTATTCCTAAGTGGCAATATTCATCCCATCCCTTAATACACATCTAAATGAATCACAAAAAATAAAGAATAAAATAATATTAGATTAATTCTGTTACTTTGGGCAACTTAACTTTGCTAAGTTATGAAATGGGAGATCATGATACCTCCCTCCCTTCATAAGTTCTTGTAAGTATCAATTGAGTTATGAACATAGAAATGACTAAATACCTATATAGCATATACTAATTGAAGGCAGTATCAATTCTTTGTTTTTCTACATATCTGACATCCAATTCCAATTATTCCTAAGTGGCAATATTCATCCCATCTCTTAATACATGTTTAAATGGATCACATGGTTGGCCTCAATCTAATAAGATTCACATCCTTTGCTCAAAGGAGGATTAGAACAGAGTATAACAGAGCTTGTATAACAGAGCCAAATTCAGATACCACGAAAAGGCATTATGAAGAACACCTTTGCTAGCTGTGAGTGACTCAATAGTGTTTTTAATTTATCCTTTTCAAATGTAAATTAATCCAGTTTTAAAAAACAAAACAAAATGCACCTCAGTAGAGTTGGCTTGAGTGTCAGAGCATCATAATATTTGTTAGGGTGTTTAGAAATCATCTGATCTCTACTCTCATGAAAATTATTAGTATATTCATTATGTAAATCATTTCCAATATATTCTGCTATCTCACAAGAATCTTTACTCAGATTTCCTTATTACCGGGAAAAAACTTCCCAACTCCTTTATCACATATGATGGCAGTTACCTTCTCATATCATCTGTACCTCTTTATTTTAATAGTTTTATTAAACTCCATTATCTTGTACCAAATATATATATTATTTCAAATGTACCACAAGAATAAAGCAGATATACATTACTACCTCATGTGCTTAGTCATTCCTAGACCATCTTGAGTAGGGATAGGGAAGAAGAAAAGGCTCATGGGATCAAGTTATCTCCCAGCCATGGTATATCTACTGGATGACAGTTTCCTTTGGCCTTGATGCAGAAAGACATTCCTAGAGTTATACCTTGGTCCACAGGTCATCAATCACTGTCTTATATGTGTGTTTTCCTTTTTTCTAAGAGTACAATAATCTTGATACAGGCTTTCCTCACTTTATGACTGTAGCATTGAAATACTCTTCTAGTTAGTCTCCCTGTCTCAAGTTTTTCCTTACCTAATTGTAAGCTAGCCTTTAAATAGATGTCAAGAGCTATTCATGATACCCAAATCTGAACATATCACTTCTTATTCAAAACAAATGAGACTTCTCTTTTACTTCCAATTAGCCAAACATGCAATAAACCATTTATTAAACACCAGTTATATGTCAGACAATGTACTAAGTTATGAGGACACTATGAAATGTAAAAGAAAGTTTGTCCTCTTGATGATTTCCAATCTAGTTGGGAAGAAGGCATGGAAAAAAAAAAAAAAAAAAAAAACATAAATTGAAAATGCTTAATAGAGAAAAAACGCTAGAATTAATAGGGATTAAGAAAAGTTTCCTGAAGAAGTTGTTTTCATTGGGGCTTGAAGGAAGCCAGGGAAGTTAGAGTATATAAATAAGGAAGGAGAGCATTCCATTTGGGGGCAACAGACAAAAGTCAATGAAGTATCTTATTTAAGAAATAAAAGGGATACCAGTGTTATTACATGGAAAGATATGTGGGAAGGTGTGAGATATAAAACCACATATTATACAGATTAGCTATATTATCTGGTTTACCCATTCTACTTGGAAGTTAGACTGTTCCTCATACCTATTGCCTAGAGTAGTAGCTTCTGCTAATGATTTTGCTCAGTCTGGCCACTTCCTTATTATAATTGTAGCACTCATTAAAGGGAAGCTCCTCTTAAAATTTTCCTGAAAACCTCTACTATGTGTCATATGAAATTAATTTCCAATTATTTTTACACAGTTACTAAATTAATAGATGGAAAATAAATACTGTATACACAAATGAGTCTTATGCATTTATTTGTCAACATTCCAGTAATACTGACCACATCATTATAGTTCTCTGGAGTTTTCATTGAGAAAATGGGGTAGGCCACTATAGAATTATAGAGATTTTCAGTTGAATAAGAAACAATAACATCAACATTATTATTTTTTCATATTTTAATTGTTCTTTTAATTTCAAACCCATTTCTAAGAACAACACAGTGTCAAAGAAATTTCCTTTAGAAGAGACTTCAGTTACTGTTTAAACCAATACATACTTAATTCATATTTAAAAACAACGTCCATGGTATAAAACTCTGTGCTAGACATGAAAAATCCTTCAAAACTTAGATAAAACATGGAATTTAAAATCCAGTAGAGGCTTTGATACACAAAACATTTCATTGAAAATATTTGGGTAGACTTAGTGAACACCCTCTGATGGGAATATGACCTTAAACTATTCTGCAATTATGATTTGAAACTTTTGTAATAACAAATTGAGCTATAGCTAAGATTGTTTTGAATAAACATTCCCCTCCTGTTTCCTACCAACTTTTAATTAGTATTTAGGTACTTCTTTAAAAAGCAATTTATTATTTTATTTCCATGTATAAAGTATAAGCTTGAACTCCCACAAACAATAGGAGAAAAGGTCAATGAAGTGGGAGGAGTTCTTTAACTGATGACAATCTGTGGGTTGAGAGATGATATAAATTCAAAGGAGCCTTATTATGAGCTTGGCTGGCTCTAGAATTCTTCTCCTAGCTTTCACTCTAAGGTGGGTCCTGAGAAGTAGAGCTTGACTGAAGTAGAAAAGCAGTTTGTGTCTGGGTATGTGAGACTGTAATTGTTTTCTGTGTTTCAGTCAGCAGAATAACAAAAGAAAAGATAGGGATATTTGGGATTTTAAAAGTGCTTGTTTTGTACATAATTGCACTTATGCAAATAGATTTTATCTAGAGATAGGAAGGACTAGTTCTGAATTAGGGAAAGTTTTTAACTGCCACAGTAAAAAGGAAATAAAAATAGACATTTCTGGACAATTTGGGTCTGCAGAAATACTTAGTTATAGAACTATTAAAACATTTTAGCAGATTCTAAGGTTTTTGAGACTTAAGTTTAAGATGCTTTTAATCAGCTAAGTTGAGTTGATCTATTTTATTTTTAGTAGATCTAATTAACATGATTAAAAGCCTTTTGAGGGCCAGAACTTGAGGCTTAGTGCATCCTAAAATTGTGAACTTGTTTATTCTGTTATAAAATTTTAGACATATGTGTGGATAGAGATCGGAATATTGCTACTAGAAATTTAAATCTGCATTTGATTTAAAGTTAAAAAAATTATTTGGTTCTCTGGTAACTTACCTAAAGAAGTCACATTTCAATCTTTTAATTAGAAGAAATATAGTTAAACTGCTAAGCTTTCTAAATTGTATATTGGGAAATTCATTAAATATATATATATATGTATATATATATATATATATGCTAAACTTTAATATTTTGCAGTCCAGCTGGATATGTGAAATAAATTTTGTGAACTTTGGTCCAAAGTTATTTAGATATTACCTATATTCTGTCTCTTAAGGTTTGTTTTGCTTTCTTCCTTTAATAAAGAAGTAAAAGCAAGAGAATTTGGTGTATAGGGATATGTGTAATTGCAAAACAAATTGTATCTGAAAAATGTGTAACATGTCTAAATATAAATAAGAAGGTATTGAGCAGTTGTCTATCCAGAAGGAGGGAACTTGGCTCAAAAATGCTTAGGTTAGATTTTAATGACATGACAGCAGTGAGGAAACTGAGGTATAAGAGATGGGTGGAAGCTTTTCTCTGAGCTCTGCTGCTTTAAGAGGGTTTGGTGAAATAACAATGGAACAAATTGTATCTAAGACTGTTGATTCTGATAATGGAACATAATTTACTTCTAAGATTTTATAAGAAATCATGGGGACAGATTGTTGGCAATTTCATACATCTGGGTATCTGCCCTCATCAAGATAAATGGAAAAACTGAAACAGATTATTAAAATGATGTTAGAAACTAAATTGACTTGGATCAAATATTTGCCCATGATTTTTTCAAAGAAGTTGGACTGTTCCTAGAAGTGATCTGGAACTTTCATCATATGAGATGCTAGTTGGTTTACTTTTATTTGGCAGAAAAAAAGGAAAGATCCTCTTTTGAAACAAAGGATATATTTTTAAGTAATTATATACTGATATTGTCCTTATCCTTTTTTAGCCTTTAGGAAGCAAGAATTGCTGATGCAGACAGTACTTTTGGAGTTCTCAGTTTGCTGAATGGATGGTTAATAAGAACTGGAAGAAGCAGAGTGGAATGACCTTCCCAGACATTGTAGACTATTGAGACTGAAATCTAGAGGCTGAAAACTCCAGGCTTAAAGGACCTGTAGTTGAATCTCAAGAATAGACTTATAAGAACAATTTATAACCCCTAAAATTGACTTTACAATTAAGAATGTTTTGGTTGAAGGGGAGATTAATTGTGCATAGGGGAATTTTAACAGTAGTGGTATTGTATCAGTTATTTATATTTCCAGAAAAGTAAGTTTATAGGAATTCTGTGAAGTCTGGGCTAAGTCCCTGAAGACCTCAGAATCAGCCAGAGTCAGGATAAGCAAAAGTCTTTGGTTTTTAGGGGGATAAATGAAGGAGACAGACAAAACTTCCAGGTGTTTTGCCAAGGATCCTTCCTTGATTCCAGAGTTCAGAATCTTGTCAAATCTCCACACTTTCCCCCTCCTCCTCCTGAGTCCAAGTGAAGCTCTTTTGCCTTTATCACTCCACTCCTTAATCTTTCCCAACAATTCTCCTAACCCCAAGCATTGAGCTAGCATTAACTGTGATAAGAGAAATTCCAAACATGCTAATAGTTATTGCTCAATAGGTAATTACCCTTAAGGGCTTGGTTGTCTGATTCCAGTGCACCTATTCAGAGTTGCAGCTCTTTACATCTCCCACTTTTTTTTTGTTTAGAACACAGGTGGTCATGCCTTCCCTGACTTCTGAGGGAGGTGGAAAACCCCCAAAAGGAGGTGATCATACCCTGACTTTTTAGGAAAAGAGGTGAAAACACCAAAAAGGAGGTGATCATCCTCCTCCACCCTGACTTCTCAAGAGAGATGAAAAACACCAAAGGAAAGTAGAGTGTCAAGGCAGATATTGCTGGGCTGAAAGGTCTTCCTAGAAACAGGTATGCACAAACCCATCAGCATGGGAGGTACTACACAAGCACATGGCAATAAAGCACAGGCTATTAGTGATGACTCTCCCCACAACCTGTGCTGGCTCAATGTGGTGTAACAAACATGAATTGTACATGCAAATAGTGATATAACAAACAATATAAATCAACATGATCTTGTAAAAGATTTCCAGAACTCCTAGAAGGAGGGTATGTAAATAATAGTCACACATACACCTTCTTCAGCAGCTAAGAGATAGTCCAAAGCCAGTATATTGTCCATTGCTTCATGTGCCATGGAATCCAATGATCCCCACAAGTGTTTGAAGTCCTTCAAAAGTCTTTTTATATGTCAGGGAATCCAATGATTCCTGCAGATTTTGAAGTCCTGCAATAGTCTTATTATTTCTCAGAAAATCCAATGATTCCTGAGGGTTTTAAAGTCCTGCAACAGTCTTATCATGTCTCAGTGATTCTGATGATTTCTGAGGGTTTTGAAGTTGAACAATTTTTGATGTCCATGAGTCAAACACCATAACTGCCATGCTCTTTCAGTGGTGGGCAGAATCAGTGACAGAACAACCTGATGTATCTTGGGCCTTCTCCTTTGTTTCAAGGGTCTGCTCTTTCTCTCTCCAATGGACAAGTCAAATATGGCTCATTGTCACCCATCTTATTCCTTCTCAATTTGTAGAGATACAAGCAAACCCTCTCCCCCAAGCAATTAACCTATCTTGTTCCTTTCATTCACCTCTTTCTGGGTCTCTCCATATCACCTGGGGATTATCTAAAGACAGTGGAGCTGCTTGCATTGGACACTGCCCTTCTGGTGGTTTATAAAACCTGTCTGCCAGAGCCAGTGCATCTTTGTCAAAAATAAAGAAACTAATAGTATAAAAAGCTAAATTTAAAAGTTTTCTAGGGTTATTTGTGGCTCTCTCTTTCTTTTGTTATTGGAGGAGAGTCTTAATGGCTCTGTTTCTCCTCTCTACTATAGCCTGTCCTTGAGGATTAAAGGGTATGCCAGTTGTGTGTAAAATCTTATATTGTGCACAAAAGTGTGCAAAATGTTCAGAAGTATAAGCAGGTCCAGTATCTGTTTTTATTGCTTGTGGCACACCCATAATTGCAAAAACTTGTATAAGGAATTCAGTGACCACTCATGCTCTTTTGCTGCTGGTATTGCAAAAGTGAATCCTGAAAAAGTGTCTACCACAACATGGATAAAAGACAGATGACCAAAAGATTTATAATGGATCACATTCATTTGCCAAATTTCATTGGGTCACAAACCACAAGGGTCCTTCCTTGGAGGGAGTGTAGGAGCATGGAAAAGAAGGCAAGCTGGACAGGCTTTTACTATGCTCCTAGCTTTCTCTCTTATTATTCCAAATTGTAAACACAATGCTTGAGCAGCCTGATAATATTTAGAATGAGATTCTTGGGCTTCCTGAAATAAAGAAGAATTGGCCAACATGGTTAGAAGGCTATCTGCCTTTGAATAACCATCAAAAATAGGATTTGAAAGTCCACTATGAGAGTGAACATTCAAGACATAAATTTTATCTATGTTGTGATAGACACCTTTTCAGGATTCACTTTTTCAATACCAGCAGCAAAAGAGACAGCCTGAGTGGTCACTGAATTCTTATACAAGCTTTTGCAATTATGAGTGTACCACAAATAATAAAAACAGATACTGGACCTGCATATACTTCTGAACATTTTGCACACTTTTGTGCACAGTATAAGATTTTACACAGAACTTGCACACCCTTTAATCCTCAAAGGATAGGCAATAGTAGAGAAGAGAAAAAGGCATTAAGATGCTCCTCCAAAAACCAAAACCTGCTTTCATACTTGCTTTTGAAGTTCCTTAAGGAGCTGATATATATATATATTAGAGGCTACAAATTTTATTTGGGTTGTGGCAATTTTTTATGCCACACCTACTGAATAAGCCGAATCAGATAGTATATTTATATATCTTGGATAATAAGAGCTATAATGATTGCATACAATTCATTCTGCTGAGTGGACTGAAAAGGAGTTCTTACTACTCTATAGTTAAGTCACAAGAATATACAGAACAAATATAATGTTTGGATGCATTTGTAAAGATAGTTGGTCCTTTAAGAGGAAGTTTAGAAAACTTTTCTTCAAGAATCCATGGCCAAGTATGTAATAGTCTGGTTATCTTTAATGAAGACTCATGTATAAGATTTGGAGCGGTGGCCAATAAAATTTGCCACTCTGGAATGGTTGCACAGCATATATTAATTTGTGCATTAGTATAGAAGGTGTATATCTTGTCAGGTCTTATCCCAGATAATTGTACTGCTTGCATTAATGGCCTTTAATAAAATTCTAGCCACAAGCACTGCGTAAGGAGTAAGGCTTTGTTCTGTTTTTGCTGGAAGGTTCACCCACTCTATAACACTGTCTCCTTAATGAAGGACTGCTGTGGGTGCCTCTTTTGTAGCAAAAACTGATACTTCCAAGGGTTTTTGAGGGACTCTTTTTAACCACATTGTATAAAGCCAGTTTAACTTCTCTCAAAGTCCCTTGAGCTTTTTTGTAAGCTGACGTGTTGAGTTTAAAGCATTGACTCCCCTTAAAATGTCATATAATGGTTGCAATTGATAGGTAGTCAAGCCTAATAATGGATGCATCCATTGGATATCTCCTAACAATTCTGAAAGTCATTTAAGGTGTTTAGCTTCTCTGTTCTTAAGGAGAGTTTTTGTACTGTAAACACCTTAGGATATACTTCATATTCTAAATATTGAAAAGAAGCATGTCTTTGAATTTTTTCTGGAGCTATGTGCAATTTGTAGTTCCTTAGTGTTCACATGGTCTTTTGTAGAAATGCTTCTCACGTTTGTTCCTCGGGTGTACATCCCAATATACCATCCATTTCATGTAATAACATTACTTGTAGAAATGATTTTCTTACTGGAGTAAGAGCAGCAGAAACATACAATTGACACATAGTAAGGTTGTTTTTCATTCCCTATGGCAAAACTGTTCATTCATATCTTTTTATAAGGCTCAGCTAAGTTAATGCTGGGCACTAAAAAGGCAAAACTTTTCATATCCTCCTTATCTAGAGGGATAGAATAGAAGCAGTCCTTAATGTCTATAACCCAAAGAGTCCATTCTCTAGGCAATTGAGTAGGAAATGGAAGTCCAGGCTGAAGAGTTCCCATAGTTTCCATCTGTTTATTTACTCTTCTTAAATCAGTCAACATCTTCCATTTTCCAGATTTCTTTCTTATAGCAAATACTGGGGAATTCCAAGGACTTAGAGAAGCTTGTGAGTGTTCTTTGTCAAGTTGCTCCTGTACTATATCTAATAAGGCCATAATTTTATTGCTAGCTAAGGGTAACTGTTCTATCCACACTGGTGTATCACATTTTCATTGGATAGGAAAAGGCAAAAGTGTTGGTAGATCTTCAACAGCGGCCCTGCATAAAAAACCGAAGTACTAATTTGTAATTCTAACTGTTGTAAAATGTTTCTTCCCCACAGATTGATGGGTAATTTTTAAATTATTAAAGGAGTAAAAATTGTTCTTCAAATGTCTGTCTCAAAGGGGTAGCACTAATGTCAGCCGCTATTGATCCTCCTATACCAGACATGTAGGTGTCTGCTTTAATCTTTGACCAGTGCCTGGGCCAGTTGGTACCTCTAATGACTATACGATTTGTACCTGTGTATACCAATCCTTTTAATGGTATGCCATTTATATAGATACTGAGCATGGGTCCGTCAGCTGTCACAGCTGCTGTCAAGTATATTCTTGGATTTTGTTGCTTGGAGTCAGAATCTAGGTAACTATCACCACATTGCTTATTATGAGTCTGAATAAGTAAACTTGATGCTACTACTTCTCCTGGTTGGTAAGTCACACATTGTCTACCTGTATTAATGACTGGGATATTATCTACACATTCCCCAGTTTCCCACATCAGTGCATGAATGAACACTGTTTTGTAAGTACTCTCAGGAGGTAAAGTGGTCAAGCCTACTTTCCCTGGAGGCAAGGGATCCATAGGCTGGAGAGGAACAGATTTCCCTTTTCCAGAGGGTATCTCAGTAATCCCAGCTGCATACAAGTCTATTCTACCCAATTGTAATCTCTTTCTCCCATCAGGTTTTGCTTCCTGGTCGATTGGTCATTTCTGGGTATTGAAATTCTAAAGACTCTCTGGGTGTAGCATCAGCTACCATCATGCCCCCATTTTTTTTTATTTTGGGCCCTGGGGCTGAACCCCCCCTCCCATTTCCCTGAATCAGTCTACATTCTGTTGCCCAATGGAAGCCTCCATTGCTTTTTGGACATGGAGTTTTGGGTCTTGTTCTTTTACCCTGTTTTCTCACTCTGTCTCTATGCTGACATTGAGCTTTCAGATGCCCTACTTTACCACATTGAAAGCATTAATGAGTCTCTTTGTAAGTCCCTTGCCAAAAGGGGCCCTGTCTTCCCATGTTTGGATCTTGGGAAGTATGCATCATAGGCTAGCTATAAAAGGTATTTGTGCTCACTGTGGCACAGCGTCTTATGATCTCCTCTAAAGGAGCTTCTTTATGTAGTCTTTGTATAATTCTTCTACAAACCTCATTTTCTTTAGCAAGTTGTCTTATCATAATGTATGTATCTGCATTTTCAGCATTAATTTGTATGACAGCTGTCTGCAAATGTCCCACAAAATCTGCAAAGGGTTCATTTGTCCCTTGTGCTATTTTTGTGAAGGCTTGTCCTTTTTTCTGTTTACCTGGGATAAAACCCTATGCTTTGATAGCCACAGAAGCAATTTGCTCTTATGCTGCTATGGGGTAATAATCTGTATTGATGTGTCTGAATAAGAACCTATACCTGTTGGTTAGTCACAGGTGATTTGGGTATTAACTCCACTTTGACTATTTTGTTGGGCTTGTATCCTACAGAGCTCACTACATTCAGAAGCTACAAAAAGTTTGTCCAGGTTCTAAGCATGTATTTACTATAGATTTCCAGTCCCTAGGGTTTAAGACTTCATAAGCCAAATTCTGTAATAACATCTTAATATAAAATGACGTAGCCCTATAAAGAGTGTAAGCCTTTTTCAGTTCTTTCAGGATTTCTAGATCAAAAAGAGTGTATCTTCTACTTTCTTGATCTGGAGCATTAAACTGTTGAATCATTGGATACATTTCTATTCTCAAATCAGCTATATCCTGCCCTTCTTCTGTGGCTTTAAGTAGTGGCTTGTGCAATCTAGTCATAGGAGGGGGTGATTGCTGGGGGGGGGTGCTGGTGATATCACTGCACCTCCCACTCCTCCTCATCCCCCCACCTTAAAAGGTGAAGTTCATGGATGGACGCCAAGAATCTGCTCTGGTGTAGACAGGGTTGAAGCTGGGCTGTAAGAGTGAGAATCACCATGCCCTCAAGATCACTCACGCTCTCTGGCAATATTGCCATTAATTTGTGCTTTTTCTTCCTTTTTTTCCTCACACTTCCTCATCTGGTGGTTCTTAAAATTTTTCTTTTTCTATAACTTGTGGGATTCTTTAAGGCCAATTGTATTAAGTTGTACATATAGATTATTTCCTTGGAAATTGAATCAGGATGATTATCATTGTAATCTTCACATAATTGATCTCCTACTAGTCTCCAATTATCTGACTCTATTTCTTCTTCCTTAAAGAACCAAGGGGACTTACATTCTAATGTATCCACTAGTCCATCAATCTGCTCCAAAGTTACAATTAAACCCTGTTTCTTTATCAGTCTGTGCATGCTTTCTGTAGATCTCCCTTAGGGTAGGTTCGGAGTTGGGGGTGGAGGACAATCTTTTCCTAATATCTGCCCCATTTCAGCTAGAAAATGAGAATTACTAGTTTAGCTCTTAACAAAGTAAGTTCCCTGTTTGTCTAATAAAATACTCACCCTATTTCCTGGTTACCTGGGACTTCTTCAGTGAAATTACGATCTTTGGTTCAGATATTGGGCACCAAAATGTGAAGTCCAGGCTAGCTCCCTGGAGGTCTCAGAATCAGCCAGAGTATGCATAAGCAAAAGTCTTGGGTCTTTAGGAGGAGAAGTGAAGGATACAGACAAAACTTCCAGGAGTTTTGCCAAGGATCCCAGGTGTGCATCAATTTTCCTAGCAGTTTTTGGCAAATAGTGAGTTCTTATCACAAAAGCTAGGGTCTTTGGGCTTATCAAACACTAGATTACTATAGTCATTGACTATTTTTTTCCTGTGAACCTAACCTATTCATTCTATTGATCGACTACTGTTTTTCTTAAGAAGTTCCTAATGGTTTTCATGATTACTGTTTTATAATATAGTTTTAGCTCTAGTGCAGCAAGGCAATCTTCATTTGCATTTTTTCATTAATTCTCTTAAAATTCTTGACTTTTTTTTTCCTTCCAGATGAACTTTGTTATTATTTTTTCTAGCTCTGTAAAATAATTTCTTGGGAGTTTGGTAAGGCATGGTAAGTAGGTTAAATTAGATAGTATTGTTATTTTATTATAATAGCTCAGCTTATCCAATAGCACTTGATATTACACTATAGTATTTGAAAACTAACTAGATATAAAATGAAAGATAATAATACTGGGCAAAAAATGCCTACAATTTGAAGATGGAAAACTAGGTCAGTTGCAGTGCCCCTTTTTAGTGTTTATACAGAAACAGATTTTTGAGGAAAGATAATAAACTATTTTATTGTATATTATTTACTTTGATCTTTACAGCAACCCAATAGGGTGTATAGAGTATATATTTTAAATCCTCATTTTATACATGTGAAAAAATGAGATTTAACTAAGTCAAAACATTAGTTTAAATCATTGAGCTAGAAGATAGTAAGCAGTATAATTGCCTAGATGTTGTTTGTCTTTTTTGTTTTTTGTTTTGGTTTCTAATGCCAAATCAAATTACCAAATCCTGATATTTTGTTTGGTTTTATTTGTGTGTTTGTTTTCTCACTCCAAATCCAGAGTTTAGCTATCATATGCTAATGACTGAATAAAATTAACGTTAATGTTTTGAATATTTTGATCTGCCTTTCTGGATTGTAGCTTAAAGAACATTGGGGCTAATGACAGACGTCTTCAATTTGGTTCCTGCTTCAGTTATTTAATATATATTTGAGCTTTGCTATGTCATTTAATCTCTCAGGCCTTCAGTTTCTCATCTATAAAATGAAGTGATTGATTTCAGTGAACTCTAATAACTCTTAAAGCTCTAAATTCTAGTTTTCTATGATTTGTAAAGATTTATTGGGAAAACTTAGATTCTTAAATTTGTAAATTTGTCTTTTTATACATTTGCTTATAGTATGAGGAAGAGTATTGATAGTCACTAGCATAAAGACCAAGTGATAACGAATACTCTTCATTGTCTTTTAAAAAATGTGAAAATAATACATATATTTTATTGAATTTATACTTTAACATATTTTTGTTTGTTTGTTTGTTTGTTTATTTTATTTTATAATTATAACTTTTTTTTTGATACTATATATACATGTGTAATTTTTCACAACATTATCCCTTGCACTTACTTCTGTTCAGATTTTTTCCCTTCCTCCCCTAACCCCCTCCCCAAGATGGCAGGCAGTCTTATACATGTTAAATATATTATAATATATTCTACATACAATATATGTGTGTAGAACCGAATTTCTTGTTGCACAGGAAGAATTGGATTCAGAAGGTAAAAATAACAGTTTACACTCATTTCCCAGTGTTCCTTTTCTGGATGTAGCTGATTCTGTCCATCACTGATCGATTGGAATTGGATTAGTTCTTCTCTATGTTGAAGATATCCACTTCTATCAGAATACATCCTCGTACAGTATCATTGTTGAAATGGATAATGATCTTCTAGTTCTGCTCATTTCACTTAGCATCAGTTGATGTAAGTCTTGCCAAGCCTCTCTGTATTCGTCCTGTTGGTCATTTCTTACAAAACAATAATATTCCATAACCTTCATATACCATAATTTACCCAACCATTCTCCAATTGATGGACATCCATTCATCTTCCAGCTTCTAGCCACTATGAAAAGGGCTGCCACAAACATTTTGGCACACACAGTTCCCTTTCCCTTCTTTATTATTTCCTTGGGATATAAGCCCAGTAGTAGTATGGCTGTGTCAAAGGGTATACACATTTTGATAACTTTTTGGGCATAATTCCAGATTGCTCTCCAGAATGGTTGGTTTCTTTCACAACTCCACCAACAATGCATTAGTGTCCCAGTTTTCCCACAGCCCCTCCAACATTCATCGTTATTTGTTGCTGTCATCTTAGCCAATCTGACAGATATATAATGAAATCTCAGAGTTGTCTTAATTTGCATTTCTCTGATCAATAGTGATTTGGGACACTCTTTCATATGAGTGTAAATAGTTTTAATTTCATCATCTGAAAATTGTTCATATCCAATGGCTTGATTTATTATAAATTAAAGTCAATTCTCTGTATATTTTGGAGAAAAAGCCTTTATCAGAACCTTTAACTGTAAAAATGTTTTCCCAATTCGTTACTTCTCTTCTAATCTTGTTTGCATTAGTTTTGTTTGTGTAGAAATTTTTTAATTTGGTGTAATCAAAATTTTCTATTTTGTGATCAATAATGGTCTCTATTTCTCCCTTGGACACAAATACCTTCGTCCTCCAAAAGTCTGAGAAGTAAACCATCCCATGTTCCTCCAATTTATTTATGATTTTGTTCTGTATGCCTAAATCTTGGACCCATTTTGATCTAATCTTAGTATGTGGTATTAAATGTGGGTCCATGCCTAATTTCTGCCATACTAATTTCCAGTTTTCCCAGCAGTTTTTGTCAAATAATGAATTCTTATCCCAAAATTTGGGATCTTTGGGTTTGTCAAACACTAGATTGCTATTTTTATTCACTATCTTGCCCTGTGAACCTAACCTATGCCACTGATCAACTAGTCTATTTCTTAGCCAATACCAAATGGTTTTGGTGACTGTTGCTTCATAATACAGTTCTAAATCAGGTACAGCTAGACCACCTTCACTTAATTTTTTTTTCATTATGTCCCTTGAAATTCTCGACCTTTTGTTGTTCCATATGAATTCTGTTGTTATTTTTTCTAGGTTATTAAAATACTTTCTTGGAAGTCTGATTGGTATAGCACTAAATAAATAGATTAGTTTAGGGAGTATTGTCATCTTTTGGAAATGAGACCTTTGTCAGAACCTTTGTTTTTAAAAATATTTTCCCAATTTGTTACTTCCCTTCTAATCTTATTTGCATTAGTATTATTTGTACAGAAACTTTTTAGTTTGATGTAATCAAAATCTTCTATTTTGTGATCCATAATGATCTCTAGTTCTCCTCTGGTCATAAATTCCTTCCTCCTCCACAGGTCTGAGAGGTAGACTATTCTCTGTTCCTCTAATCTATTTATTATCTCCTTCTTTATGCCTAAGTCATGGACCCATTTTGATCTTATCTTGGTATATGGTGTTAAGTGTGGATCTATACCTAATTTCTACCATATTAATTTCCAGTTTTCCCAACAGTTTATTCCAAATAATGAATTTTTGTCCCTAATGTTGTTATCTTTGGGTTTGTCAAAGATTAGATTGCTATAGATGTACCCTTTTTTTGTCCTTTATATCTAATCTGTTCCACTGATCTACCGGTCTATTTCTTAGCCAATACCAAATGGTTTTGGTGACTGCTGCTATATAATATAGCTTTAGATCAGGTACACTTAGACCACCTTCCTCTGAGTTTTTTTTCATTACTTCCCGTGCAATTCTCGACCTTTTATTCTTCCATATGAATTTTGTTGTTATTTTTTCTAGGTCATTAAAATAGTTTCTTGGGAGTCTGATTGGTATAGCACTAAATAAATAGATTAGTTTGGGTAGTATTGTCATCTTTATTATATTCGCTCGGCCTATCCAAGAACACTGAATGTCTTTCCAATTATTTAAATCTGACTTTATTTTTCTGGCAAGTGTTTTGTAATTTTGCTCATATAATTTCTGACTCTCCTTTGGTAGATATATTCCCAAATATTGTATACTATTGACTGTTATTTTGAATGGAATTTCTCTTTGTATCTCTTGCTGTTGGATTGTGTTGGTAATGTATAAAAATGCTGAGGATTTATGTGGATTTATTTTGTATCCTGCGACTTTGCTAAAATTCTGAA
Source organism: Sminthopsis crassicaudata (assembly GCF_048593235.1). Taxonomy (NCBI): domain Eukaryota; kingdom Metazoa; phylum Chordata; class Mammalia; order Dasyuromorphia; family Dasyuridae; genus Sminthopsis; species Sminthopsis crassicaudata. Next base: position 323,265,358 of record NC_133617.1, on the reverse strand, counting down.
TTATTTCTAATAGCTTTTTAGCAGAGTTCTTTGGGGTTCTCTAAGTATACCATCATGTCATCTGTGAAAAGTGACAATTTGATTTCTTCATTTCCTACTCTAATTCCTTGAATCTCTTTCTCAGCTCTTATTGCCGAGGCTAGAGTTTCTAGTACTACATTGAATAGTAATGGGGATAGTGGGCAACCTTGTTTCTCTCCTGATCTTACAGGGAAAGGTTCTAGTTTATTGCCATTACATATGATGTTTACTGACGGTCTTAAATATATCTTCCTTATTATCTTTAAGGAATAGTCCATTTATTCCTATACTCTCAAACGTTTTTAGTAGGAATGGATGTTGGATTTTATCAAATGCTTTTTCTGCATCTATTGAGATGATCATATGGTTTTTATTAATTTGATTATTGATATGGTCAATTATACTAACAGTTTTCCTAATATTAAACCAGCCCTGCATTCCTGGTATAAATCCCACTTGGTCATAGTGTATTATCCTGGGGATGATTTTCTGAAGACTATTTGCTAATATCCTATTTAAGATTTCAGCATCAATATTCTTTAAGGTAATTGTTCTATAGTTTTCTTTCTCAGTTTTCAATCTACCTGGTCTGTGTCATAGAAGGAATTTGGTAGGATCCCTTCAATCCCTATCTTTTCAAACAGTTTACAAAGCATTGGAGTTAGTTGTTCTCTAAATGTATGGTAGAATTCACATGTAAATCCATCTGGTCCTGGGGACTTTTTCTTAGGAAGTTGGTTAATAGCTTGTTCTATTTCTTTTTCTGAAATGGGACTATTTAGACTACTTACTTCTTCCTCTGTTAATCTGGGCAAGCTATATTTTTGAAGGTATTCTTCCATTTCATTTAAGTTATAGAATTTATGGGCATAAAGTTGAGCAAAGTAGCTCGTAACTATTGTTCTAATTTCCTCTTCATTAGTGGTGAGTTCACCCTTTTCATTTTCAAGACTAACAATTTGCTTTTTCTCTTTCCTTTTTTTCATCAGGTTTACTAAGGGTTTGTCTATTTTGTTGTTTTTTTTCATAGAACCAACTCTTATTTTTATTAATTCAATAGTTTTTTTTACTTTCAATTTTATTAATCTCACCTTTTATTTTTTGAATTTCAAGTTTTGTGGTTGTCTGAGGGTTTTTATTTTGTTCCTTTTCTAGCAATTTTAGTTGTTAGCCCAAATCGTTGGCCCTCTCTTTCTCTATTTTATGCAAGTATGTCTGTAGGGATATAAAACTTCCCTTTATTACTGCTTTGGCTGTATCCCACACATTTTCGTATAAAGTCTCATTATTGTCATTTTCTTGGGTGAAGTTATTAATTATGTCTATGATTTGCTGTTTTACCCAATCATTCTTTAGTATAAGATTATTTAGTTTCCAATTATTTTTTGGTCTATTTTCCCCTGGCTTTTTATTAAATGTAATTTATATTAAATTAATATTAAATGTAATGATTGCATTGTGGTCTAAAAAGGATGCATTTACTATTTCTGCCTTACTGCATTTGATTTTGAGATTTTTATGCCCTAGTATATGATCAATTTTTGTATAGGTTCCATGAACTGCGGAGAAGAAAGTATATTCCTTGCTGTCTCCATTTAGCTTTCGCCAAAGATCTATCATATCAAACTTTTCTAGTATTCTATTTTCCTCTTTGACTTCTTTCTTATTTATTTTGTGGTTTGATTTATCTACTTCTGAGAGTGCAAGGTTGAGATGTCCCACTGTTATAGTTTTGCTATCTATTTCTTCTTGCAGCTCTCTTAATTTCTCTTTTAAGAATTTAGATGCTGCACCATTTGGAGCATATATGTTTAATATTGATACTGCTTCATTATTGATGCTACCGTTTAGCAGGATATAATGCCCTTCCTTATCTCTTTTAATTAGATCAATTTTTGTTTTTGCTTGATCTGAGATGAGGATGGCTACTCCTGCTTTTTTTGGTTTTGCCTGAAGCATAATAGATTCTGCTCTACCCTTTTACTTTTAGTTTGAATGTATCACCCTGTTTCAGGTGTGTTTCCTGTAAACAACATATAGTAGGATTCTGACTTTGAATCCAGTCTGCTAACTGCTTCCTCTTTATGAGGCAGTTTGCCCCATTCACAATAATAGGATTGCTTGCCATCCTATTAACCTCTTTTTATGCTTTTCCCCTTTCCTTCCCTCTTACCCCCCTACCCAGTATTAAACTTTTGAACACCACTTGCTTTTCACAACCCTCCCTTTTTAGGATGCCTCCCCTACCTTGAAGTTCCTCCCCTTATTTTACCCCTTTTCCTCACAATTTCTGTATTCCCTTCCCCTTAGCTTACTCCTTCCCTTTCACTTTTCAATGAAGTGGAAGAAGTTTCACCATAAATCGAATATGTCTATTGATACACACTATGTTCATCTCCCTCCTTTCTTTCTCTCAGATATAATAGGTTACCTTTGCCTCTTCATGAGATGTAATACCACCACTTTACACTTTTTTATGATATAATTTCCTTTCTATCTCTAGTTTCTAAGACAAATTGTACATATATTCTTTACGTTTTTTTTTGGCAGAAGGATAGTCTTCAAGATCTCTTTTTACCTTTTTATAAATCTCTTGAGTTCTGTATTTGAAAATCAAACATTTTATGTAGGTCTGTTTTTTTTCATCAAGAATAGATGGAATTCATTTTTTTTTGTTAAATGTCCATCTTCTTCCCTGGAAAAGGATGCTCATTCTTGCTGGGTAAGTTATTATTGGCTGCATACCAAGTTCCTTAGCCTTTAGGAATATCATATTCCAGGCCCTTTGTTCTTTTAATGTGGACACTGCTACATCCTGGGTTATCCTTATTGTGGCTCCTCCATATCTGAATTGCTTTTTTCTAGCAGCTTCCAATATTTTTTCCTTTGTCTGATGGTTCTTGAACTTGGCCACTATATTTCTTGGCGTTTTGATTTTAGAGTCAATAGGTGATTGATGAATTTTTTCAATGTCTATTTTACCCTCCTGTTTTCCTTGGAGTTGTTTACCTTTTCCAGCTCACTACTCCTGTTTTCCTTGGAGTTGTTTATATTTTCCAAAACATCTGGGCAGTTCTTTTGATAATTTCCTCAAAAATAGTGTCCAAGCTCTTTTTTCCCTCACATTTTTCAGAGAGTCCGATTATTCTCAAATTGTCTCTCCTGGATCTGTTTTCCAGGTCTGTTTTCTTTCTAATAAGGTACTTAACATTCTTTTCAATTGTTTCATTTCTCTGGTGTTGCTTGACTACCTCTTGGTTTCTCCTTGAGTCATTCATTTCTACTTGTTCAAGTCTAATTTTCAATGATGTATTTTCTTCACTCACTTTTTAATATCTTTTTGTAATTGTCCAATTGTGTTTTTAAGTGAGTTTTTTTCTTCTATGGAATTTTTTTCCATTTTATTTTTTAGAGAGCTGATTTCTTTATCCAGCTCATTAATCCTGTTTTCCTTGGAGTTGTTTACCTTTTCCAGCTCACTAATCCTGTTTTCCTTGGAGTTGTTTATCTTTTCCATTTCACTAATCCTGTTTTCCTTGGAGTTGTTTGCCTTTTCTAATTCACTAATTTTATTTCTCAATGATTTGATCTCTTTATCCACTCTGGATAACTTCTCCAAGCTCTCTTTCCAACATTCCCTTTCCTTTTCCAATTTCTCTTCTAGCTCTCTTGTGAGAGCCTTTTTGATTTCCTCTATGAGATTCTTTTGTATTGATGAGCAGCTCATATCCCCCTTAGGGGATTCCTCTGGGGACAGTCTGTTTTAAGTCTCCTCAGTATTTGAAGTCTGCTCTCTCTCCATACCGAACCTATCAATGGTTAGAACCCTTTTGAATTTTTTCTTCATTTTGTCAAGAGCAGAATCAAAGAAAACAAATTAACAAGAGAAACAATAGGTCTGTTTGGGAGGGTTGGGGCTGGATGGTGTTAATGGGCTTCCTCTGCAGACTGGTGGTAGGGCAGCAGAGAGCCACTAACAGGAAAGTGATGGCTGCACTGGGTTTGCGATGTGAGGCTATGAGAACACACTGAGTCAGTCCAGGTAGGGGTTGGGGGTGGCTGGTTCTGAGAGAAGCTAGCTTTCCAGGGTTTTAATCTTCACCTCCGGTGTTTACACCCTCTCTGCTGCTCCTGGCTTGCTGCTAAGACAGAACATCCACACTGGGGTAAAAGCCTTTTCACAGAAATGGAAGAGATAGTAACTCTCCCCCTTCCTGTCTGAGCTGTGTGAGCTGTCTGTCTTGCTCTGGCTGCCTGCCCTCAGTCTGTGCCCAGTCTGTTCCACCCTCCCCCAAGCAAATACAGACTTTCTCGGGTGAATTTCAAGGATGTCTTTTCTTGGTGATTATTTGTGGGTTTCTTTTCTGGTCAAGCATTAACTCTGAGGCTTGTCATGAAGTAAGTCTTGAGAGAAAGCGTGGAGCTCAAGCAACTGTCTGACTCCATGCTGCCATCTTCAATGCTAAAATCTTAAAATCTACTTTTACATATTTAACATGTATTGGTCAACCTGCCATCTGGGGGGGAGGAAGGGGAAAATTGGAACAAAAAGTTTGGCAATTATCAGTGTTGTAATATTACCCATGCATATATCTGGTAAATAAATACTATTTTAAAAATGTGAAAATATTTAGCACTTTCTCTTCATAGTGTGTATATATATATATATATATATATATATATATATATATATATATTTTTTTTTTTTTTTTTGCTTTTGTTTGTTCCCATTCTAGGATTGATGGAATGGAATCTATAATTGCTTAGCTGATCTCTCCAGAAATAGCAACATGTTTTTTGAGATAGAATGCAAGAATAATTGAATAATGTAACACAGCAGAAAAAATACTGACTCTAAAGTAAAAGGATTTAGTGTCACATTCCACCTAGTCCATTTACTATCTGAATAACAACATGCAAGTCATGAGGTAAATCATTTAACTTCAATTTCTGCATATACAATTATAGCTAACATTTATATTGTGCCTACAATGTGCCAGACAATGTGCTAATAATGGTAATAATAATAATAATAATAATAATAATAATAATAAATGGCATATTTCTATTATATGACATGATTAAGGTAGATAATTTCATAGGACCTTATAATTCTAACTTCATTATCTTATTGATGAAGAAGTTATTTTTTCATGCCTCATTTAGTTCTAAGTATATACTGTCGTCCTCTTATATTTAGTATTTTACACCATTGGTGAGGGTGTTTTATATATATATATATATATATATATATATATATATATATATATATATATATATATATATATATATATATAATTGTCAGATTTTATTTCATTTTATTTGCTAATAATCCTTTATATGAGAATTATAAATTAAAAACAAATGGTTAGGAGAATATTAAATTCCTTACAATTAATAAGAAATGTGATAACTATATAAAGTTTAAACTACTGAGATTTGTTTTGAAGCATGTGGGAGTATAATATATTTTTTCAAAGTCAAGCATGAGCTTTGTAACAAAATTTTTCATTCTTTTAACTTTATTTTTATTCAAGCTTATCTGAAACTGAGAATGATAGTATTCAATCCTGAAATCAATTTGGAAAATTGTTTTTCATGAAAAAGAACAAGTTATGAATACCAATTACTTTTAGTACAGGAAAAGTATTTTTGAAACTACTTTCCAACATTATTTTCTTCCATTTGGACAAATTTAAAGAAAATTTATTAGATCTTATATACGTTGAAATTTCTCCTTAGATTTTAATTCTGAGGAAAGATTTTTTTTAGTTAAGATATTTTCAAAGTCTATATTCTAATTTATCTATTTAGAAATCTATGCTAAAGAAATAGGAAATAGGGTGCCTCAAAAAGAAAATAATTTTGGAATTGAATTGATATTGATTTGTTTAAACAAAGCAAAGACTCCCATATCATTTGGTCACACAAAGTTTTATGTGCTTTGTGGCTTTTCATTTCTTTTCTTTCACTGAAAGTTTTTAATGTTTTAATGACATGCAGCAAAGCTACATCCAATAGAAAGATGGCTACATTTCCCATGTGTCTTTGAGGCTCTAAATTGTTCATCCCCCCCTCTTTTTTATTAAAGTTTTTTTTTTTTTAAATTTTCAAAACATATGCATAAATCTTTTTCAACATTCATCCCTGGAAAACCTTGTGTTCCACATTGGTTTCCTTCCCTTCTTCCCAGCCTTTCCCCTACATGACAAGAAAGCTAATGTCTGTAAAAAGTCTAATTCTTCTATACACATTTTCACAGTTATCATGTTGCATAAGAAAAGTTAGATCAAAAAGGAAAAAAAAAGAGAAAGGAAACAAAATGCAAACAACAACAAAAAATGAAAATACTGTCTTGCTATCCACATTCATTCACCATAGTCCTCTCTCTGGATGAAAAGCTCTCTCCATCACAAGATAATTAGAATTAGCCTGAATCACCTCATTGTTAAAAAGAGCCACATCCACCAGAAGTGATCTTCTTATAATCTTGCTGTTACTGTGTACAATGTTCTCATTTCACTCAGCATCAGTCTGTGTAAGTCTCTCCAGACCTCTCTTGAAATCAGCCTGTTGATCATTTCTTATAGAACGATAATATTCCATAGCTTTCATATACTATAATTTATTCAGCCATTCTCCAAATACTAGGTATCCACCCAGTTTCCAGTTCCTTGCCACAAGGCAAAAATGCCACAATTTTTTTGCACATGTGGGTCCCTTTCCTTCCTTTATGATCTTTTTGGGATATAGGCCCAGTAGAGACACTTCTTGGATCAAAGAATATGCACATTTTGATAGCATTTTGAGCATGGTTCCATATTGCTCTCCAGAATGGTTATATCAGTTTACAACTTCATCACCAATGTATTAGTGTCCCAGTTTTCCTACATCCCCTTCAGCATTCATCATTATTTTTTCCTGTCTTCTTAGCTAATCTGAGAGATATGTAGTGTACCTCAGAGTTGTCTAAATTTGCATTTCTCTGAGCAATAGTGATTTAGAGTATGCTTTCATATGACTCTAAATGGCTATAATTCATTCATCTGAAAACTGACACACTAAAATTTTCAAGAGCAAAAAGAATAATTGTTATTTGGAGGAAGTTCCCAACATTCTATTTGTCCTAAAATCCTATTGGCCAGGTAATTTGTATAATAAGAAGGACTCAGAGAATAAGAAGAAAAGTTATCACTTGAAGTCTAAAGTGGGGATGGGCAATCCCTTAGTTGTATGATATATTCCTGAGATTCCATAAAAGGCATGAAAGAGACTGAAATACTGTTTAGAGGACTTAATAGCAAAGAAAACTGAGGAGATTCAACATATGGATGAAAATGATCAACCTTTGAGATGATTCTGTCAAATATTGAACCATATCTTCTCATTATCACTCCAGAGGTGTTGGTATCAGAGAGCTTGTTTCCTCAGAATATCCTGGTGAAAACAAGGCAAAAAAGTATATTTGTTCCCTGATTAAATATTTTATTAATGCAACATGTGGTTCCTATATGGTCTTTTAGAAAGTTGAAAACTGAATTTAGATGACCTTGTGGTCTTAGAAAACTCAGAAGGGGTTTGAGCCAGAAGAAACCAATTACATGCAATATTTCCAAGATTATCTATTAGATGCTTGCAACCTGATCATTCCCTCAATGACTTACAATTTTGTGACACTGGGAAAGTCACCTAACTGCTATCAATTTAGGTTTCTTCAACTGTACATTGACAAAAAATAACAACACATGCCTGCCAATATTGTGAGGATAAAATGAGATAATATTTGTAAAATACGTAGCACAGTACCAGACATATACCAGATAATTAATAAATGCATATTACTTTCCTTCTAACATTTAGACAATATGTCCAGATTGTGTTTCCACATCTGGTTCAATGACCCATTCAAAACCTGAGGATTGAGATTAAAAACAAACCCCCCAAAAATCTTTAAATAAAAATATATTCAACAAATTTCAAGACCAACCCACAAAAAAAGCAAAAAGCAATCAGGATTATTGAGTTCACGTCTTGCCCCAGACACTTAAAAGCTATATGATTATAACAATAATATATAACTGTAACTTCTCTAGCATCATTTTCTTCAGTGATAAAATAAATATAAAAATAGCATGTGAAAAAAAATTACAGGATGCATCTAAAGCAGAAGAATATTTAAAAAATATATTAACAAAAGAGGAACAGAAAAGTTAAGTTGCATGCTCTCCTCAAAATTAAACAGATAAATCAAAATTTAAAAGTAAAAGTGCATAAGAAACTAAAACCTTAGTTAATTTGATCACAAGAAAGACCATGCAATATCAAATTATCATATTAAAATTAATGAGCATGGTCACCTAAGAAATTTCATGGAGAATTAGGTATTTTTCTAATTCCCATGATTTAAAAAATCTCTTCAAAATAGAAACCATGCATAAAAGATAAAGCAACTTCAGCTGTCTCGATGGACACTAGACCTACAAGATCCAAAATTTTGTGTGTGTGTATATGTGTGTGTGTGTATAGATGTGTGCATATACACATATCATGTATATATGTATACATATACAATATATATGTATATGTATGTGTATATATGTAAAACTACATATTGCATACTAACAGATCCATGGGCACAACACAGATCTGCAATACTTCAATATGTTTTCCCTTTCTATCTCTAAAACATTGGAGACACTGGTTCTAAGCTGAAGAAGTTATATCTGATTACAACAAACAACCAGCAAAATTCCAGCCCTTTAGGTGCCAGAGTCTTAGTTCATCATATAAAAATAAACAAGCACATCTATTTCATTAATATGCAAATGTGTTTTCATCCTTAATAAATGGTAAAATTATATGTATAGCAAAGAATTGTTTTTAAATAAATTTCTTTATGGTTTATTATCAGTAAATGTTAAATTAAGAAGCCTATTTTATATATTTTTATCCCTGGGGCTGATTAAAAATTTATTGGCCAAAAAGTGGTAATAAGTCAAAAAACCTTAAGAACTCCTTTGTAGAACATTTATTTTCTTTAAAAAAATCACTCATTTAGCCTCACTGAGAAAAATGAGGGAGAAAAAGTAAGCTACCTAGTGAAGGACATAATTGTTCCCTTTGTTAAAAATGTAAGTTCTTTATGGCACATGCCATGTTTTTTGACTTTATATCTCCAGAACTTAGCAAAATGTCTGTCATATACTGAATATTATTTATATATTTCTTGCTCTTCTTCTCCTCCTTCTACTAGCCATTTATATATTAAAGAAGTGGAGGTCTTGGAGCATAATTTATTTAGGAAAACATAGGAACTGGGATTGTAACTATGAATAAACTCATTCCCCCCCAAAAAAAGAAAAACCCTGAATATAATGATACAGTTGTAAAAAATGTACAATTACTTATATCTTTTTCCTGATGGAAAAAGAGAGGTAAGTAGAAAATGCAACATTCAAGCACCAAAATAAGAGAGAGGCATAAAAGAGCAAACATGAGTGAGAAATTATGTTGAATTTAATAAAGTTAGAACAATCTCAAAAGTAAAATAGAAGAATCAGAAAATAAAATGGATCAGAAGAGAGGAATGAGAAGAATGGCAGAAAATGTCATAAGAAGCACAAAAGAAATGGAAGCAAAAATTGGGAGAGCAACTAACTTTGAAATCTTACTCTCAATTATTTCGATCCAAAGAAGAAAGAATATACAATACACACATACATACATGAGCATACACAACTGAATATATGTACATATGGATATATATATGTGTGCACACACATATATATCTATGCATATTTGTACTGAATGATTCAGAGGGAAGAATATACATTTTCAGTTGGATACAACTAGGAGGATAAGGGAATAAGAAAGTTGAGGAAAGAAAATATATTAAGGAAGACTTTGGTAAGAATCAATTTTTCCCCTGAGGCAACTGAGGTTGAATGTCTTGCCCAGGGTCACAAAGCTAGTTAGTGTTAAGTGTTTGAGGTCACATTTGAACTCAGGTCCTCCAGACTTCAGGGCTGGTGCTTTATCCACTGCACCGCCAAGCTGTCCTGAGGAAACAGGATAAAAAAACAGAAGTATAAATAGAAAAGAATAGAATGAAGGGAAATAGTTATCTATCATAATCCACAAATAGATAAATAATTGTTTCATTTCATTTTTAAAAGTAAAAATGAAAATACATTTCTCAAAAATTCTCAAAAAATCAAAAGGCTGAATTCATAAACAATTAAAATGAAATCAAAACAGTTATTCATAGATAAGTTTTTAAAGTTTTCATTTAAATTAGCCTGAAAATGTAACTTGAAATCCTGTTTTTTGACAGATAAAACTGATTTGGACTACTATCTATAAGCTACTTTCATAGAGTTGAAGTTAAGTTTTTAATAGAACCTAATCTCTCACATATATGATAAGAATCACCACAAATCATTTTATAGCAATGTTACAGTTTAGATTTATCTTTGTGGGGTTTTTTTTAAATTTTATTTATAAGGGTTTTTTTGACAGTATATATGCATGAGTAATTTTTTAAATGACATTATCCCTTGTATTCATTTTTCCAAATTATCCCTTCCCTTCCTCTATTCCCTCCCATAGATGACAGGCAATCCCATATATTTTACATGTGTTACAATATAACCTAGATATAATATATATGTATAAATCCCATTTTCTTGTTGGGCATTAAGTATTAGATTCTGAACGTGTAAGTAACCTGGGTAGATAGACAGTAGTGCTAACAATTTACATTCATTTCCCAGTGTTCCTTCTCTGAGTATAGTAGTTTCTGTCCATCATTGATCAACTGGAAGTGAGTTGGATCTTCTTTATGATGAAGATATCCACTTCTATCAGAATACATCTTCATATAAAATTTAAGTTTACAGTGATCTTCTGGTTCTATTCATTTCACTCAGCATCAGTTGATATAAGTCTCTCCAAGCCTCTCTATATTCCTCCTTCTGGTCATTTCTTACAGAGCAATAATATTCCATAACCTTCATATAGCATAATTTACCCAACCATTCTCCAATTGATGGATATCCATTCATCTTCCAGTTTCTAGCCATAATAGTTTTCCTAATATTAAACCATCCCTGCATTCCTGATATAAAACCTACTTGATCATAGTGTATTATCCTGGGGATGATTTTCTGAAGTCTTTTTGCTAATATCTTATTTAAGATTTTAGCATCAATATTCATTAAGGAAATTTGATTATAATTTTCTTTCTCAGTTTTCGATCGACCTGGTATAGGTATCAGTACCATGTCTGTGCCATCAAAGGAGTTTGGTAGGATTCCTACATCCCCTATTTTTTCAAATAGTTTTTATAGCATTGGGGCTAATTGTTCTTTAAATGTTTGGTAGAATTCACATGTAAATCCATCTGGTCCTGGGGATTTTTTCCTGCAGAGTTCATTAGTAGCTTGTTCTATTTCTTTTTCTGAAATGGGACTATTTAAGCAAGTTATCTCCTCTATTAATCTAGGAAGCCTATATTTTTGGAGGAAGTCATCCATTTCACTTAAGTTATCAAATTTATTGGCATAAAGTTGGGCAAAATAACTCCTTATTATTTCTCTAATTTCCTCTTCATTGGTGGAAAGATCCCCCTTTTCATTTGTAAGACAAACAATTTGATTTTTCTCTTTCCTTTTTTTGATCAGATTTACCAAAGCTTTATCTATTTTATTGGCTTTTTCTTAAAGTCAACTCTTGGTTTTATTTATTAATTTAACAGTTTTTTTTTTTTTTTAACTTTCAATATTATTGATTTCTCCTTTTAATTTTTGTATTTCAAGTTTGATTTTAGGTTGGGGGGTATAATTTGGTCTTTTTCTAGCTTTTTAAGTTGCAGGCCCAATTCGTTAATCTTCTCTTTCTCTATTTTGTTCACATAAGCCTCTAAAGATATAAAATTTCCCCTTATTACAGCTTTAGCTGCATCCCACAGATTTTGGTATGATGTCTCATCATTGTAATTATCCTGGGTGAAATTATTAATTGTTTCTATAATTTGCTGTTTCACCCAGTCATTCTTTAAGATGAGATTATTCAGTTTCCAATTACTTTTTGGTCTATTTACCCCTAACTTCTTACTGAATGTAGCTTTTATTGCATTGTGATCTGAGAAGAAGGCATTTAGTATTTCTGCCTTCCTACATTTAATTTTGAGATCTTTATGTCCTAATACATGGTCAATTTTTGTATAGGATCCATGAACTGCTGAGAAGAAAGTATAATCCTTTCTATCTCCATTCAGTTTTCTCCAAAGGTCTATCATAGCTAGTTTTTCTAATGTTCTATTTACTTTTTTAATTTCTTTCTTGTTTGTTTTGTGGTTTGATTTGTCTAAATCTGAGAGTGCAAGGTTGAGATCTCCCACTATTATAGTTTTACTGTCTATTTCTTCTTGCAATTCTCTTAACTTTTCCTTTAGAAAGTTAGATGCTATACCACTTGGTGCATATATGTTTAGTATTGATATGGCTTCATTGTCTATGCTACCTTTTAGCAGGATATAGTTTCCTTCCTTATCTCTTTTAATAAGATCAACTTCTGCTTTTCCTTTATCTGAGATAAGGATGGCTACCCCTGCTTTTCTGGCTTTACCTGAAGCATAATAGATTCTGCTCCAACCTTTTACCTTTACTCTATATTTATCTCCCTGCTTCAAGTGTGTTTCCTGTAAACAACATATTGTAGGGTTCTGACTTTTGATCCAGTCTGCTATCCGTCTCTGTTTGATGGGAGCTTTCATCCCATTCACATTTACAGTTAAAATTACTAATTCTGTATTTCCTGCCATCATATTATCCCCAGATTATGCTTTTTCCCTTGAACCCCTGAACCCCTTCCCCTTTATTTAATTTATATACCCCAATTGTATCCCTCCACCTCCTTCCAAGTCCCTTCCCTTATTCCCCTTTTCCTTTTCCCTTTTCCTCTCCCCCTTTTTAATGAGGTGAGAGAGAATTCTCTGAAAAACAAATATGTCAATTATTTACTCTTTGAGGCTCTTCTGATAAGAGTAAGATTCCCACAATGTTTCTCCCCCTCTCTAAATTCCCTTAGATATGGTATATTTTCTATGCCTCTTCCTGGGATGTAATTTCCCTCTTTTATCACTCCCTCCCCTTTTTCTGATACTACCCCCTTCCCTTTACTACACACCCTTTTTTATATCAGTAAAATCAAATTATCCATGGGGACTTTCTATTTATCCACAACAGAGATACAGTTCTCAAGGGTTCTGTGTACCTTTTTCTGTTTCTCTTCAGTCTTGTAGATGTTGTTCAAATTTTTTTGTTTAAGTCTGGTTTTTTTCTTAGAAACATATGGAATTCCTCTATTTCATTGAATGACCATCTCCTTCCATGGAAAAAATGCTGAACTTAGCTAGATAGTTTATTCTTGGTTGCAATCCTTGATCTTTTGCCTTTCAGAATATCAGGTTCCAGGCCCTTCTATCTTTTAATGTGGAGGCAGCCAGATCTTGAGTGACCCTTATTGTGGCCCCTTGATATTTGAATTGCTTTTTTCTGCTGCCTGCAATATTCTTTCCTTTGTGTGGTAATTCTGCAGCTGATCCACAATATTCCGTGGTGTTCTTTTTTTAGGATCTTTTTCAGAAGGATTTTGATCAATTCTTTCGAGGCCTATTTTCCCTTCTGTTTCTATTATCTCTTGGCAGTTCTCTTTGATGATTTCCTGTAAAATAGAATCTAGGCTCTTTTTTTGGTCATAGTTTTCGGGAAGTCCAATGATTCTCAGATTATCTCTCCTAGATCTACTTTCCCAGTAAGTATTTGAGGTTATTCTCCAGCTTTTCATTTTTTTTTTTCTTTGACTGATTCTTGGGTTTTTTATCTTTTCCAATTCAGAAATCCTATTTTCTTGAGATTTTTTTCATCTTTTCTAATTCAGAAATCCTACTTTCCTGTGATTTTTTAACCTTTTCCAGTTCACAAATTTTGTTTCTCTGAATGTCCTGTGAATTCTTTATTTTTTCCAACTCAAATTTCAGAACGTTGTTATTCTCTATCATAGCTTCTCTTTCCTTTCCCCATTTTTCTTCAAACTCTCTTAATTTTTTAATAGTCTCTTCTAGGAGAGAGTTATGTGATGGGGGGCAGGTATCATTCCCCTTTAGCCTGTTATCTGCTGACTCTCTGCTGTTAACTTCCTTGGGGTTAGATACCTGCTCTTTCTCTGTGTAGAAGGAACCAATGGTTCTTTTTTGCTTTTTATTCATATTTGAAAAATCTTTTGGGGTCTGTCCTTGGGGGTAAGAAATTATGTATTTATTTCTTTACCAGCTTCCTCCCAGACCAGATGGATGCTGCAGCTCCTGAGCCTGAGTTAAGAGATAGCTCTGGGAGAGAGATCCCCTCCCCCTCCCTGGAAGTGCCTCAGGGGTGATTAGTATGGCTGTGCCTGTGGCTATGCTGTGAGGGTTGCCCAGTAAAGGACCCCCGCTGTGTGTCCTAGCAACTTCCCTGAGGTTTAAGACTGAACAGTAAAGGCTATACAAAGCCCATCCAATACATCCCATGGGGCGTGGATGTTAGCAGCTGATGTGAAAAGCCCCTGTGCTCAAACTGGAAGTGTCTGCCCAGAAACCGCCGTCCCTATTCCAAGGGTTCTGCTTCTCTGGGACTTCCAGGGCTGAGTTCCACAGCCTCCAGCTGAGCCAGGCACTGTGCAAATTAGATGTTGCCTTGGGCCATGTCCCTGCTTTTCAAGCTCTTAACTACTCCCAGGTGAAGCCCCGGGCAGCCTAAGTCAGCTGCACCCACAGTGCTGAGGTCTGTTAGGTCACTCAGGGATTGGGGTGGTTCTAGTATCTGGCTTTATATTTTAAACTGGCTTGATTTCTCTTCTGAACTGCTGTTTTATAAGCAGAGAAGAGCTATCAACCTGTGCCAGATTCTTCTATCTCAGTGGCTTCTCTGATCCCAGAGTTCTCCCTAGAGCGGTCAGCGCAGTATGCTAATACCCAACTATCTGTGCTGGCCTCTTTTTTTTCCTCCCCTGGGAACCGACCTTTTCTGTTGAAACTCCTGATTCTCTTCAGCTGGTAAGTCCTGCTTCCAGTCCTTGTGGTTTCTATCAGTCCAGCGTTATTTTTGAGGCTGATTTAACTAATTGGTATTGAGGGAAGAAAGGAGCTTACAGAATCGTGTGTATCTTCTCCGCCATCTTCGCTCCACCCCAAAATTATAACTTTTTGAAGATGGTATGATGGTATGCTTAGAGAACCTTAGAGAATAAATTAAAAAAAAAAAAAAAAAACAAACTACTGGAGACAATTTGACAACTTTAGCAAAATTAAAGGATACAAAATAAATATAAAAAAAGGATACAATAAATATAAAAAAGAATACAAAATAAATTCACCTAAATCATCTGCATTTTTATATATTTTCAACAAAGTCCAACAGCAAAAGATACAAAAAGAAATTCCTTTTAAAATAACTGTCAGTAATATAATATATTGGGAGCCTGTCTGCCAAAACAGTCAGGAACTATATATATATAACTACAAAACATTTTCCACACAAAGAAAGTCAGATATAATCAGAAAAATATATACCACTTTTTATCTCTTAGATTGGCTAAGATGATAGGAAAAGAGAGTGACTAATGTTGGAGGGGATGTGGGAGAACTGGGACACTAATACTTCGTTGGTGGAATTGCGAACTGCTCCAACCATTCTGGAGAGCAATTTGGTACTATGCTCAAAAGGTTATCAAACTGTGCATACCCTTTAGCCCAGCAGGGTTACTACTGGGCTTATATCACAGAGATCTTAAAAGAGGGAATGGGACCCACATATGCAAGAATGTTTGTGGCAGCCCTTTTTTGTAGTGGCTAGAAATTGGAAATTGAATGGATGCCCATCAATTGGAGAATGGCTGAATAAGTTATTATAGGAATGTTATTGAAATAATATTGTTCTATAAAAAATTATCAGGAGGATGATTTCATTGAGGCCTGGAAAGACTTATATGAACTGATGCTAAGTGAAATGAGCAAAACCAGGATATCGTTGTATATGGCAACAACAAGATTATACAATGATTCATTCTGGTGGACGTGGCTGTTTTCAACAATAAGATAATTCAGGCCCGTTCTAATGATCTTCTAAACCCAGGGAGAGGACTGTGTAAACTAATGTTGGATTACAACATAGCATTCCACTCTTTTTGTTGTGGGTTTGTTTGAATTTATTTTTTTCTCATTATTTTTTTCCTTTTTGACTGATTTTTCTTGTGCAGTGAGATAATTATGCCAAAATTATATCAATATGTTTGCCTATAATGGATTTAACAAATTTACCATGTTTTAATATATTTTGGATTACCTGCCATCTAGGGGAGTAGGTGGAGGAAAGAGGAGGAAAAATTGGAACATAAGGTTTTTCAAGGGTCAATGTTGAAAATTATCCCTGAATATTTTTTTGTTTGTTTGTTTGCTGAGGCAATTGGGGCTAAGTGACCTGTCCAGGGTCACACAACTAGGAAGTATTAAGTGACTGAGGTCACATTTGAACTCATCATCCTGACGTCAGGGTTGGTGCTCTATCCACTGCACCACTTAGTTGCCCCTCTGACTATGTTTAAAACAAACAAACAAACAAACAAACTTTAATAAAAAAATAACTTTTACTAAAGTGCCTGGTCATACTATTCTATCCAGTATGTTATCTTACCTTGTTTCCATCTTCTCTATTTTCACATTTTATATTGAAGTTGACTAATGAAATCACTGTATCATAATAGCTTCTTCAAACAAATTCATTATTTTCTCCTTATTTAAACTGTTTCTCTGATTTGATACTCAATACCCATACTATGGGTAAGGTTATAGGCAAGTCATTTTATTGCTCTATTTCTTTCTTTCTTTTTTTTTTTTTTTTTCTTAGATAAAAAGTATGGAACATCATATTACCAACATTTAATTCGCAGGAAAGTTGTGAAGAAAATCACAAAACTCAATTTATATAATACTTGGCCTGCATATCTTCATATTAATATTCTGAGTTAATACAGCAAAGCAACTTTTGTAACATATCAGGGCTATTGTCTATTACATTATAAACTCTTGGAGTATGGTTGAAGGTTCAACTGTGCTCTGATCTCATCTATCCCAAGAAAGGACTCCAAAGGTAGGGATATTGAATCTCATACTTATGTCTGTTTAGGAAAGATAATCCAGTCTTATTTGCATAAGAAACAAGCGATGGATATTTTATAAGCATATTGCTTTAATGCACATCTACACAGACTGAATGTTTATAGTTCCTATCTTCTTATGTCTTTCCAAACTCTAATAAGACACTGTAAAGAAAATATGAACCCTTAGTACACATCCTAGCTAATCTATTCACCAGCTTTTTGAGATTTTCTCCAGTGAATGGTCAGCCTTATAAATACATTTCTTATGCTCTGTTGAAAACTCCATGGAATATATGGAAAATTGGCTTTCTGAAAACACATTATTTTTTTCTGTTTGTCCCTAGAAATTCTAAATGGTTTCTTATTTTTCTGTAATCTTACTTAGGTCCTGATCCTATCACTTTTCCAGCAGCCAAGAGTCAAGGCCTCCCACTTTTTAGAAAGTAGATCATTAATCACCTTAGCAGGAGGTCTCCCCCAAGTCATCAATGATTCATATGGGCCACATCTCTAAGAGACCAGTGTGCCCAACTACCCTGTATCATTTGGCAGCAAAGGTCCTTTTTTTGTACTCCAATCTAGCTTGTCTGCTTCCTCTAAAAAGAAATGAATTATAAAATATATTGTTATTGTAGTTCTGTCTAACTGAAACAAGGATCTCTTACCTTGATATAATTTAGAGCAATTGTAGATATGCATCCATGACCTAAATCCTTCAGAAGCTACTGAAAACACTAATTGCTACTGAGAAAAATGGTAACTGGACTAGATAGGTAGTGTGAGGAGAATATAGAATCATCAGAGTAGGAATCAGATATTCTGCTTTTTCTTGGCTTGTCCTTTAATTCTCTATGATACTGGACAAATCTTTTCACATCCTGGGGTCAGATTTTTTTTTGCTCTGAAATCATTATTTCCTACTAATTAGAAAAGTCAGGAGCATTTTCAAGTTTCAAATATAAAGTGCTGGAATAATGATGATATTATTGATATTTATGGATACATTATAAAGGAATTGAAGGAAAGAGGAACTTTCCTGAGTACCTTATTCTTCACTTATCCCAGGTCTATTACATTATACCTCACTAGCATAGGAGCCATCAAAAACTTAACAAAATGCAATATATCTACTTAAATTGAAATGCTTTTCTCAACACACCAGAATAATACTATTAGACTTTGGGTGACCTGAGAATATATTTAATTATGTGTGTGTGTGTGTGTGTGTGTGTGTGTGTGTGTAGATACACCCTATTGGCACCTATCTTTATTTCTCTATTAAATGTAATGAAAATTCAGTCTTGTTGAAATTCTTTCCCAATTCTCATCAAAAAATTCTCAGAAGAAAACTCTATATATCTCATTCCCTCAAATAGTTCCTACTGTGTTATATTGCCCAAAATGCCATTTGAATGTGGAACATGCAGTAAAGTGTTGTTGATTCTTATAGTTCCTATCATTATTTTATGCCTTTCTGAATAGAAGGAACTCTGCATACTCCCAAGGAGTAATTATCCCTTTTAGTGAATCATTAAATTCATATAGCACTTCGTGCAAAAATTTAAGCATGTATATTCATATGTCTATACTTAACTTTTAATTGACAGCTCTCTTGAATTTTCAAGCTTTGTGTAATTATAGCTGTAATTTCCCTATAATTTCCCTAATAGTTTCTTGACCACTAAAATACATGTAACCTTTTATCCACATTTCTAGTGGCAATTCAGCTAAATTTGTTATTTGTGTGTGTGTGTGTATGTGTGTGTGTGTGTTTGTGTGTGTGTGAGTGTGTGAATTATGAGGTCATTGGATCTAAATATTCATTTTTCCCTAGTAAATTGTTTTTGATTTAGTTCAACTTAGATTCTTGCTCTCTGCTTCTATCTAATGCAAATGTCTATTGTTGTTTTCCTATCCCCCTATTTCCCTAGTCTCAGAATACTAATACACACAGATTTTAGCATAATCATTTAAGATGTCACTAAGTTCACTTCTATGTCATAATAGTGTCATAAATTATCTTCAATCTATTCTTCCAGATAAAATCATCTTTTTTTTTTTTCCTTTCTATTCCATCTTGGCAAACATGCACAAGTACAAGCATAAGCACACACATACGCCCATATATCTTGGCAGGGATCAGTCAAGAAATTATCCCAAACCTAAACCCACTCAATATTTTTCAAAAATTACTTTTTTTTTAAATTTAAATTGAGTATTTTCCAAAATAAATCGGTTATTTTGTTAATAACCATTCTACAATTTTCCCTAACAAAACTAAACTCAAACTGTGCATACCCTTTGATCCAGCATTGCTGCTATTGGGCTTATATCCCAAAGAAATACTGAGGAGGGAAAAGGGACATGTATGTGCCAAAATGTTTGTGGCAGCTCTTTTTGTAGTGGCTAGAAACTGGAAGATGATTGGATGTCCATCAATAGGAGAATGGTAGGGTAAATTATGGTATATGAAGGTTATATGAATTGAATGTAAGCTGTTACCACTACTGTCTATCTACCCAGGTTACTTATACCTTCGGAATATAATACTTAATGTGCAACAAGAAAATGGTATTTACACACATATTGTATCTAGGTTATACTGTAACATATCTAAAATGTATGGGATTGCCTGTCATCAAGGGGAGGGAGTAGAGCGAGGGAGGGATAATTTGGAAAAATGAATACAAGGGATAATGTTTTTTTAAAAATTACTCATGCATATATACTGTCAAAAATTATAAATAAATAAAATTAAAAATATATATATAATTTGGTTTCCTCATTATCTACTCTAACTCCTTTATTTTTTTTCTTCTTATTGTCATAGCTAACATTTCTAATATAATATTGAATAATAAGGTTGATAATGGGCAACTTTGTTTCACCCCGATCTTATTGGGAATGGTTCTAGTTTGTCACCATTACATATGATGTTTGCTGATCATTTTAAATAGGTAAAAATAACCTGGGGAGAAAAACAAAAAATGCTAACAGTTTACACTCATTTCCCAGTGTTTCTTCTCTGGGTGTAGCTGATTCTGTCCATCATTGATCAATTGGAATTGGATTAGCTCTTTTCTATGTTGAAGATATCCGCTTCCATCAGAATACATCCTCATACAGTATTGTTGTTGAAATGTATAATGATCTCCTAGTTCTGCTCATTACACTCAGCATCAGTTGATGTAAGTCTCTCCAAGCCTCTCTGTATTTGTCCTGTTGGTCATTTCTTACAGAACAATAATATTCCATAACATTCATATACCATAATTTACCCAACCATTCTCCAATTGATGGACATCCATTCATCTTCCAGCTTCTAGCCACTATGAAAAGGGCTGCCACAAACCTTTTGGCACATATGGGTCCCTTTCCCTTCTTTAGTATTTCCTTGGGATATAAGCCCAGTATTAGTATGACTGGGTCAAAGGGTATGCACATTTTGATAACTTTTTGGGCATAATTCCAGATTGTTCTCCAGAATGGTTGGATTCTTTCACAATTCCACCAACAATTCATCAATGTCCCAGTTTTCCCACATCACCTACAACATTCATCATTATTTGTTGCTGTCATCTTAGCCAATCTGACAGGTGTGTAGTGGTATATCTTTTTCTAATTTATTTCCTCTCCTATTAATCTGGCTAATCTGTATTTAGTAGGTATTCTTTGATTTCACTTAAAGTATCACATTTATTCACCTGAAGTTGGGCCAAATAACATGTACTTACTGATTTAATTTCCTCTTAATTGATGGAAAGTTCTCCCTTTTCATTTTTGAGACTAAATTTTTGATTTTCTTCTTTCCTTTTGCTAATCAAATTAACTAAATATTTATGTATTTATGGTTTATGTGAAAATAGTGTCCAGGATCTTTTTTTCCTCATATTTTTCAGGGAGTCTGATTATTCTCAAATTGTCTCTCCTGAATCTGTTTTCCAGAGCTGTTGTCTTCCCTATACGATACTTGACATTCGTTTCCATTGTTTCATTTTTCTGGGTTTGCTTGACTGATTCTTGGTGTCTTCTCGGGTCATTCACTTCTATTTGTTCAATTCTGATTTTCAATGATGTATTTTCTTCACTAACTTTTTTATATATTTTTATAATTCTCCAATTGAGTTTTTAAGTGGGTTTTTTTGTTCTATGTAATTTTTTCCATTTCACCAATTTTATTTTTTAGAGAGTTATTTTCTTTTTCCAACTCACTAATCCTGTTTTCTTTGGAGTTGTTTACCTTTTCCAATTCACTATTTGATTTCTTTATCCACTCTGTCTTTAAATGTGTGGGATGACTGATTCAGACTCTCTTGCCAAGCTTCCCTGTCCTTTTCCAATTTCTCTTCTGGCTCTCTTGTGAGAGCTTTTTTGATTTCCTCTATGAGAGTTTTGTGTATTGAGGAGCAGATCATATCCCCCTTAGGGGATTCCTCTGGAGGCAATCTGTTTTTAGTCTCCTCAGAGTTTGAAGTCTGCTCTCTATCCATATAGAAGCTGTTAATGGTTAGAGCCCTTTTAAATTTTTTGTTCAAGTGGGAATTGAATGTAAACTGTTAGCACTACTGTCTTTCTACCTAGGTTACTTATACTTTTGGAATCCAATTCTTAATGTGCAACAAGAAAATTTGATTTACACACTTATATTTTATCTAGGTTATATTGTAACACATGCAATATGTATGGTATTGCCTGTCATCTAGGGGAGGGAGTAGAGGGAGGGAGGGTAAAATTTGGAAGAATGAATACAAGGGATAATGCTATAAAAAATTACTCATGCATATGTACTCTCAAATTTTTTTATTAATTTTATAATTATACAATTAATAGAAAAATTTAAAAATAAAATATTAAAAATAAAAAAAAATGCTCATTTTGTCTGAGCAAAATCAAAGACAACAAATTAATAAGGAAAACAAATGGCCTGCTTTTGGGCGGGGGAGGGATGGAGCTGGATGGTGTTACCAGGCTTTCTCTACAGACTGCAGGAGACAGCAGAGAGGCACTAACAGGACAACCATGGCTGTGCTGTTTTTGTGCTCTGAGGCTCTAAGAAAGAGATTAGTCACTCCTAGTGGGGGTGCAGATAGCCAGGTCTGAGAGATGCTAGCTTTTCGGGGTTTTATTCTTTACCTGCAGTGCTTACAGCTTCTATGCTGATCCTGGTTTGCTGCCAAGACATAATATCTACACTGAGGTAAAGGTCATTCCAGTGAAACAGCAAAGATTGTACCCCTCTTCCATGAGGTCTTTGCAGTGTCAGTTGCCTTACAAGTTCTCCTGCTTTCCCTCAGCCTGGGCATCCTCTGTTTGTCCCTCTCCTGAGCATAAACAGACCTTTTCTGGCGAATTTCAAGGATATCTTCTATTGGTAGTTATTTGTTTTTTGTTTTTTTTTTTTTTTTTTTTTTTTGGTCAAGCACTAATTCTGAGGCTTGATATGAAATAAATTCTGAGAGAAAATGTGAAGCTTAAGCAGATGTGTGCCTCCTCTCTGCCATCTTGAGCAGAAGTCCCTTTGATGTCCTCCCAAGAGGTTTCTCAGCCAGGAACACAGTGGCAGTGGGAATCTCTTCTTTGAGCTGGAATCCCTGGGCCTCAAGCTCTTAACTAAGGAATGAGTAACACATGTTCCATGTCAATGTTCACATTAATTCAATTCAATTATTATTATATTTATTAATAATACACAATTATTTTAATTATTGCAAATTTTATCTACCCTTCTCCTCTTTTCTTCCCTATATACCTATATCAAAGGTATAATGACTAGAAATATGAAATCAGGAAAACTCCCATTCATGTCATAGATTCTGTCCTGTATTGATTTTGTGACCCTAATTAAACTACCTGATATTTCAGTTTCCCAGGCAATTCTTTAAAACTAAAAAAAGTAGAGCAAATTTTCTCACTGGAATTTCTCTAAATTGGTTTGAATCCTCCTTTCCAGCCCATAGAAAAGATAGATAGATAGATAGATAGATAGATAGATAGATAGATAGATAGATAGATAAAACTAAATTGATGGCTGTGTGAGTTTAGTGAAAGTGTGAAATAACACTGAGTTTCCAACCTTGAAATAGCTAACATAGCTCAATAATCATAGCTAGCATTTATATAATTCTTTAAGGTTTGCAAAGCATTTCATAAATATCTCATTTAATCTTTAAAACTATTCTGGAAGGTGGATATTTTATTATCATTTACAGTGTACAAATTATTTTTGCTGATCTTACTTGTTTTCACCTGCTTCTTAGTGGTCTGAAACAAATAAACCTGTTCAAAAATCTTGTCTCCCAAACTCTCCCAATTTCCAAATTTCCCTGTTATTGGTGAGTGAATCACCATCCACTAGCACCTGAGGTTCGCATCTTCAGCACCTCACTCCTTTCATTCCATCTATCCAGTTTATTGACAAGGTTTGCTGATTTTATGTTTGTCACACTTCTCAGATACACCTCCCATGAGACAGCCAGATAACTCAAACCTGCTCTTTTCCTGGATCACTTAATTCCTCAATTCCCAGATAAAATTTTACCTTCTACAGCAACTCTTTTTAGCTTCTGCTAATTTCTAATTCTTCTAATTTCTAGCACCTTTAAATGCCGATTATTTTCTATTTGTATTTATTTAACTTGTTTTACATAGTTATTTCCATGCTATCTCCCTTATCATTGGAGAACTCCTTGAAGGCAGGCATTACCTTTTGCCTTTCCTTCTATCTTTAGGGCTTGGCACTGAGCTGTCTGCTTAATTATTATTTGTTGACATAATTATTTTAATAACTTTGTCTTATTGGAGAAAATTCAGGGAGGATTGTAGAGTAGATCAGAAAACTTTTGGCTCTCCAAATGTCATTCACAAAAGGAGATAGAAAAATCACTTCAGAGCAGCACAGAAAAGTGGGGTAAAGTAGTCACTGTTCTGAGGCTCAGAGATTTGGCTTGAGTGAAGTATAAACACCTCCAGGCCACGGGGGACAGTTTGGTTGAGAGACAGCTTCCACCTTAGAAACTTTCATCTTATAAAAATTGTGTGTGTGAGGGAGGAGGGGGAATGAGGGATCAGGACTTCTAAGTAGTAGAAGACTGAAAGGCATTCCACTCTCATGGGCTGCCAAGCACAGCTTCCCTGACCAGAAGCATTCAGGTCTGCAGCTTCAAGGTGGAGCTAGAACAAACCTGATGATTGTAGAAGGAGGGGCGTATGTTCAGGTACTCTTTTAGGTACTTGCAGCAAAGCAGAGTTGGTATGAGTTCTGGACCACAGAGGGTAAGTTATAGTTGGTAACCATCAGAGGAAGAGAGGGAGCAAAATCATTTGTGGGCCAGTATGATTGGGAGCCCTAGCTGTGATTCATAGATGGGGAGAGAAGAAAACCCAGGAAATAACAGTAAAAAGAATCTGAGGCTTGGAAATCATTTCAAATACCTCTTGACTATAATTTGATTAAGTTATTAGCTGTTGAAAGTGAAATAAAACATCAAAAATGAGTAAACAAAGGAGAAGGATCCCCTTTGTCCAGTTTTTTTTATTAGTTCAAGTATTCTATTACTACTATGTTACTAGTTACTTTCTAATTATTATGAAATTGGAGAAAATCTGACTTCATGGTCAGAAGAAAATAATGGAGCTAAAAAGCCTACTACTATTTCAGTGAAAAATGTCAAGTGATCCCAAGTAGAAAAATAATTCTTGAAAGTATGCAAAAAGGGCTTTAAAAATGATCTAAGAAGGATCAAGAAAAATTAGAGAAAACAAAACAAAAACTAAGAATAATCCAAGAAAATGAAGAAAATTGTGATGATAGGGCCAACCAATTAGAAATAGAAAATCAAGAACCTAAAGAAGAAATTAATTCTTTGAAAATTTGAATTGAGCTAGGGAAAGTTAATAATATTCTAAGACATTAAGAAATCATAAGACAAGATCAAAAGAATGAAAAATAGAAAAGAAAAACAACTGATCTGGAGAATAGATTGAAAAGAAAACATATTAGAATTGTCACTGTATGTGAAAATTATGATTAAAAAATCTTGATAGTATATTAGAAGAAATTATAAAGGGAAATTACCCTGAAGTTCTAGAACAAGAATGCAAAGTAGAAATTTTAAAAATCCACTGATTAGCACTTGAAAGAGATATCAAAAAGAATACTTTCATGAATGTCATAACCTAGTTTCAAAGCTTCCAAGTTAAGGAAAAAAATTATTAAAATCAACAAAGGAAAAAAGTAATGTAAATATCATGCAACTATAATAACGATTACACAAGACCTAGCTGCTATTACATTAAAGGATCATATATTTCGTACTTCAAAAGAGCTGGAGTGACAAGCAAGGGTAACTCACCTATCAAAGTTAAGAGCAAATCTAAATGGGAAAAGTGAATAATAAGTGAGTTTAAAAGCTTTCACGTTTTTGTGACAAAAACTCCAGAACTTTAGGTGAAATTCAACATATACCATCCTAGAAATATAAAATAAACATTAAAGTTCTATTGCAAGATAATAAGGTCACATTGGCTACTTTGTATATATGAAAAATATTAATCTTAAGACTGTCATAGTAATTTGAGTAATGTGAAAGAAAAGCATGAGTTAATCTGAATACGAGGGGGTGATTGTAAAAAAAAAAAAAAAAACTGTATAGGGAGAGATAAAAGGAACAATTAAGCCAAAAATGAGGAAAAATTAGATGCAAAAGAATTTAGTGAGGGGGAAGGTGGATAATGCTGATACTTCATCAGGGTTAAAAGAATAGTGAGGAATAATGGGAAGGAGAAAACACAAGTACAATGTGAAGGGAATTAATTTACCCATACACTGAAAATGTATATCAGAATAAAAATGAAATGAAAAGTGCATAGGAGAAAACAAAAGAAAATCAACAAGGGATCTAATAAAAGGTGGATAGTTTTGAAAACAATGTATAGTATTTATTTATTGATGGAATTTTTCATTTTAAAATTTAATTATTCCCACTTAAACATTTTTCAATTCCATGCAAAGATAGCTTTCAACATTCACTTTTATAAAATTTTGAGTTCCATTTTTTTCTCTCTCTTCCCTGCCCCATCTTCAGGATAGCAAGCAATTTGATATAGATAATATATTTACAATCACATTAATCATATTCTTACATTACTCATATTTTGAAAGAAGAATCAGAACAAAAGAGAAAACCTGTGAGAAAGAAATAAAAAGTGAAAATAACATGCTGTGATCTTCATTCAGACTCATAATTCTTTCTCTGGATTTGGATATTAATTTACATCATGAATCTTGTGGAATTTTTCAATCACTATATTGCTGAGAAGAGCTAAGTCTATCATAGTTGAGCATCCTACAACATTGTTCTTAACTATATAAAACATTTTCCTTCTATTCACTTGACTCAGTATCAGTTCTTACAATTCTTGCAAGCTTTTTATTTTGTTTTGTTTGGTCTGGTTTTTGTATTTCCAGAAATTTCCCTGCTCATCATTTATTATACTCCAATGGTATTACATTACAGTCATATGTCACAACTAGTTCAAACATTACCCAATATATAGACATCCTTTCCGTTTCCAATTCTTTGACACCACAAAAGAGCTGTTACAATATTACAATATATATATATATATATATATATTTATGCATCTGGGTCCTTTTCTGATTTTTATAATCGCTTTGGGATTCAGATTTAGTGGTGCTATTGCTTGATTACAGGCTATATATAGTTTTGCATTCCCTTTGGTCCAGCAATATCACTACTAGGTCTGTGTCACATAGAGATCACAAAAAAAAGGAAAATGGACCCATGTTTACAAAAAAAAATTATAGCAACTCTTTTTGTAGTGGCAAAGAATTGAAAAATTGAGAGGAAGCCTATCAATTAGGAAATGCCTGAATAAGTAATGGTATATGATTGTAAGGAAATACTATTTTTGCATAAGAAATGATGAGTAGGTGGATTTCAGAAAAAAATAAATTTGGAAAGATTTTCATGAATTGCAGTGTTCATGTTGACTTTCTGGAGGTCTTGGGATCAGCCTTCTTTTCAGCCAAGTAATCACTACAAGAATAGCCAGGTATTAAAGTCCAAAGTCCAAATTCTTTATTGACTCCTTGTCTGGGTACCATTTAACTTTCTTGAGACCATTCAGATGGGCCTTGGTCTCAGTGAGGGGGAGCAAGGAAGACAGGCCAGCCACCAGGAGGCTGATGAAACTGGAATGAATTTCTCTGAGTTCGAGGGATTGTTCTTCAGCCTCCAGCCACCACAAAGGTGGACAATGGAATGAATATGTCTCTGCATCCCTCGGTCCCCCAGGAGAGTCACCAGGAGCCTGACTGAAGATGGAATGAATTTTATCCTGTCCTTGCTGCCTTTTATATACTCTATTATAATTACATTATCATAGGTGTGAATCTTGTGGAACTATATTAAGTACTAAGTACATGTATGGAACTGGAGAACTATTAATCACCATGCTAAACTAGATAATCATTGTGTTTTATCAATTCTATTGACTTAACATCTTGTAAGAATCCTTGTTTTAAGTACAGAGCTCTGTCCCATAACAATGGATCATTCATTGATGGTGAATGAAGTGAGCAGAACCAGGAGAACATTGTACACACCAACATCAACACTGTGGAATGATTAACTTTGATAGACTTCAGTCTTTTCAGTAATGCAATGATAAATGACAATTTTAAAAGACCCATGATTGAAAATATGATGCATATCCAGGGAAAGAGCTATGAAGTCTGAATAATGCTTGAAAGTTTGTTTTATTATTGTTTTTTTCCTCTTTTGAAGTTTTTTTTTCTCTTTTGTTCTGATTCCTCTTTCACAACATGCTTAATGTACAAATAGGTTTATTATGATTGTGTATTTATAACCTATATCAGAAAATCCCTTTTGTCGGGAATGGGTAGGAAAGGAAGGGAGGGAAAATATGGAACTCAAACTGTTATAAAATGAAAGTTGAAAACTGTCTTATAGTTAATTGAAAAAATACTATTAAAAATAAAATATCTTCTTACTCTGAAACAAAATAAAGTCCACTCTTTCAATTTAAGGTCCATCTTTACCCCATAAGCTCATACTCAGTTTTTCTGGATAGTTGATTCTTGATTGATCCTTTACCTTCTGAAATTTTGTATTTCAAACCCTCTGATCCTTTAATTTAAAAACTGCTAAGTTCTTTGTAATCTTGATTGAAAATTTTTGATATTTGGATTATTTTTTCCAAATGTTTGCAATATTTTCTTCTCAATAATTCCAGAATTTTGCTACAATATTTCTTCATAATTTTGGGGGGGGGATCTCTTTCAAAAGGTGATTAGCAGATACCTTCTATGACTATTTCCTATATCAGAAGAAGTGCTAATTTTTGAAAGATGTCTTTTTTATCATGGATTTTTGATATGTTTCTAATTTTTCTAATTATCCATCTCAGATCTATTTTCATGCCAGTTATTCTTCCAGTGAAGTATTTTATATTTTCTTAGAATTTTTCATTCTTTTGAAATTATATGGATTCTTGATATCTTAAAGTTTTTAGCTTTCATTTGCCCAATTCTCATGTTTAAGGAATTATTTTCTTCAGTGAACTTATTTTTCTTTCTTTTTCATTCAGTCAATTTTACTTTTGAAGGAGTTGTTTTCTTTAGTCAAAATTTTGTCAGTTCTTTTTTAAGGCCATTAATTCTCTCTTGCTTACCCATCACTTCTTTTTTTTTTTTCTTACTTGTGTTATTTGATTTTAATTTTTTTTCCTTTTTAGTTTTTACCAGAAGGCTTTTTGGACTCCAGACCAATGCATATACCCTTTTGAATATACCATATGTAGATCTTTTGACTTAATCATATCTTTTTAGTTTATGTTTCAATCTTCCCTGTCGTGAAAATAGTGTTCTATGATCAGGGCTATTTTTGATTTTTTTTACTCATTTTTAAAAGTTGACATCTCCTCTAGGAGACAGAGGGCACTGTCCCAGTCTTATTATGCTTTCTGCTTTAAGACCTGGTGTATGGCTAAGTATATCCACTGTGCTGGGGTTGCCTGACCTATTCAGACCTATGGTTTCCTGGGTTTCAGGGCTAGCAACTTAAATTCTACAGAGAGTTACAGGTCTTATATTTGACCTGTTGTGCCCCTGCTTTCTGAGCCAGGTCTCAGTTGCTGATCTGTGCTGTGGTTAACAGCCTGTTTCTGGTAAGACAACCTTTTCTTGACGACCTTCTAAGTACTCTTGGACTGGAAAATTGTTTTACTCCCTCTTTTTTTGTTTTCTGTCACTGTAGAATTCTTTTTGAGTGTTTATTTTATTTTTTTTTTCCTTGAGGGAAACTAGGAAGAATTCAGTTAACTTCCTGGCTTCCCTCTGTCATCTTGGCTTTGTCATTATATCATTCATTTTATGTTTTCTTCAAATATAAATTTATTGTTTTATATTGAATCATCTCTTATGGTCTACTGTCTACATTAATTCTCTCCCATCATTTTTATATTTAAGTTTCACAAAAAAATAAAAAAGAGGCTTAACCATTTCTAAATTCTTATATACAGTATTTCCCTTCATGTTCTATGTAATCTGTTCAAAAAACCTTATTGCTATATTATTCCTATATAATGTGCTATATATCCCATTCTTGTGCATTTGCATTAAATTTTCCCTCTTGCGGGGGGCGGAGCCAAGATGGTGGAGAAGAAACACACAACTCTGTGAATGTCCTCACTCCCTCACAACCAATTAGATAAATCAGCCTCAGAATAAGCCCAGGACTGATAGATACCACAAGGACTGGAAGCACGACTTACCAGCTGAAGAGAATCTGGAGTTTCAACAGGAAAGGTCAGTTCCCAGGGGAGAAAGAAGAGAGGGCAGCACAGACGGCTGGGTGCTAGCATACTGTGCTGATCGCGCTGGGAAGGGCTCTGAAATCAGAGAAGCCACTGGGATAGAAGAATCTGGCACAGGCTATTAGCTCTTCTCTGCTTATAATATGGCAGTTCAGAAGAGAAATCTAAACTACTTTTAAAAATTCAGATAGATTAGATTTTCCCCTGATCCTGGGGGTGACTCAGCAGATCTTGGCACCAGGGGGTGTGGCCTCAGCTACCACCTGAGAATAGTTAAGAGATTGACAAGTGGGTGGACACGGCCCAAGGCAACACACACTGCCTAGCTTAGCTGGAGGGAGTGGAACTCAGCTCCAGGAAGTCCCAGAGAAGCGGAACCTTTGAACTAGGGACCACGGTTTCTGGCAGATACTTCCAGTTTGAGCACAGGGGCTTTTCAAGTCACCTGCTGCAGACATCCACGCCCCACCTGGACACATAGGCTGGGCTTTGTGCTGTCTTTACTATTCAACGCCCTCGAGTACAGCAGTGCTAATCACCTCTGAGGCACTTCCAGGGAGGGGGTGGGGAACTCTCTCCCAGAGCTCTATCTTAGCTCAGGAACAGGAGCCGCTGCATACATCTGGTCTGGGAGGAAGCTGGTAAAGAAGTAAATAAATAATTTCCTACCCCAGGGACAGACCCCAAAAGATTTTTTCAATATGAGCAAAAAAGCCAGAAAAACTATAGATTCCTTCTATACAGAGAAAGAGCGGGTATCCAACCCCGAGGAAGTTAACAGCAGAGAGACAGCAGATAACAACCTAAAGGGGAACGAATCCTGCCCCCCATCACATAACTCTCTCCTAGAAGAAACTCTTAAAAAATTAAGGGAGTTTGAAGAAAAATGGGGAAAGGAAAGAGAAGCTATGATAAAGAGTAACAACGTCCTGAAATTGGAGTTGGAAAAAATAAAGAATTCACAGGAGATGCAGGGAAACAAAATTTATGAATTAGAAAAGGTTAAAAAAACACAGGAAAGTAGGATTTCTGAATTGGAAAAGATAAAAAAGTCTCAAGAAAATAGAATTTCTGAATTGGAAAAAGAAAATAATTCTCAAAAAAAATTAGGGAAATGGAAAAAAATTCAATAGAGCAAAATAATTCATTTACAAACGAAATTGGGCATTTACAAAAAGAACTAAAAACTGTGAAAGAAGAAAATAACTCCTTAAAAGTCAGGATGGAACAAATAGAAATGAATGATTCACAGAGAACCCAAGAATCAGTCAAACAAAACAAAAAAAAAAATGAGAAGCTGGAGAACAACGTCAAATACTTACTGGGAAAATCTATAGACCTGGAAAATAGATCTAGGAGAGATAATCTGCGGATTATTGGACTTCCAGAAAACTATGACCAAAAAAAGAGCTTAGATTCTATTTTACAGGCAATTATCAAAGAGAACTGTCCAGAGATAATAGAAACAGAAGGGAAAGTAGATGTGGAAAGAATTCATCGAACTCCTTCTGAAATAGACCCTAAAAAAAGAACACCACGGAATATAGTGGCTAAGCTGCAGAATTACCACACAAAGGAGAAAATCCTGCAAGCAGCTAGAAAAAAACAATTTAAATACCAAGGTGCCACAATAAGGGTCACCCAAGATCTGGCTGCCTCCACATTAAAAGATAGAAGGGCCTGGAACCTGATATTCCATAAGGCAAAAGATCAAGGACTGCAACCAAGAATAAACTACCCAGCTAAGTTTAGCATCTTTTTTCATGGAAGAAGATGGTCATTCAATGAAACAGAGGAATTCTATATGTTTCTAAGAAAAAAAAAAACAGATTTAAACAAAAAATTTGATCTACATCCACAAGACTGAAGAGAAACAGAAAAAGGTACACAGAACCCTTGAGAACTGTAACTCTGTTGTGGGTATATAAAAAGTACTCAAGGATAATTTGATTTTACTGATATAAAAGAAAAAAAAGGGGGGTGTAGTAAAGGGAAGGAGATCGGTTCAGAAAAATGGGAAGGAATGATAAAAAGAGGGAAACTACATCCCAGGAAGAGGCATAGAAAATACACCATATCTGAGGGAATTTAGTGAGGGGGAGAATTATTGTGTGAATCTTACTCTCATCAGGAGAGGATCAAAGAGTAAATAATTAACATATTTGTTTTTCAGAGAATTTTCTCTCACCTCATTAAAAGGGGGGAGAGGAAAAGGGAAAAGGAAAAGGAGAATAAGTGAAGGGACTTAGAGGGAGGGGGGAGGGATACTAAAAAAAAAAAGGGAGGGTTGCGCGTCACAAGGGGGGTCTGTAAATTAAATATCGGGGAGGGGGATCAGGGGGGTCAAGGGAAAAAAGCATAATCTGGGGATAATACGATGGCAGGAAATACAGAATTAGTAATTTTAACTGTAAATGTAAATGGGATGAACGATCCCATCAAATGGAGATGGATAGCAGAATGGATCAAAAAGCAGAACCCTACAATATGTTGTCTACAGGAAACACACTTAAAGCAGGGAGATACATACAGAGTAAAGGTAAAAGGTTGGAACAGAGCCTATTATGCTTCAGGTAAAGCCAAAAAAGCAGGGGTAGCTATCCTTATCTCAGATCCAGCAAAAGCAGAAGTAGATCTCGTTAAAAAAGATAAGGAAGGAAACTATATCCTGCTGAAAGGTAGCATAAATAATGAAGCCATATCGATACTAAACATATATGCACCAAGTGGTATAGCATCTAACTTTCTAAAGGAAAAGTTAAGAGAACTGCAAGAAGAAATAGACAGTAAAACTATAATAGTGGGAGATCTCAACCTTGCACTCTCAGATTTAGACAAATCAAACCACAAAACAAACAAGAAAGAAATTAAAAAAGTAAATAGAACATTAGAAAAACTAGGTATGATAGACCTTTGGAGAAAACTGAATGGCAATAGAAAGGAATATACTTTCTTCTCAGCAGTTCCTGGATCCAGTACTAAAATAGACCATATATTAGGACATAAAGATCTCAAAATTAAATGTAGGAAGGCAGAAATACTAAATGCCTTCTTCTCAGATCACAATGCAATAAAAGCTACATTCAGTAAAAAGTTAGGGGTAAATAGACCAAAAAGTAATTGGAAACTTGTTAGGATTACTAAGTGAGAACTCAGGTTGTCTGGACAGTGACAAGGTGAGAATTCAGGACAATTACAAGGTGAGAACTCAGGTTGACTTGATGGAAGGAGCAGGCTCATTGGCTGAGGTGGTTCTTCCCAGAAGCCCTTGCATTATCCCACGCCCATTCTCTGGGAGAATAAAAGAGAGAACAGTGGGCCTGGAAAAGGAGTCTACATGGAGAAGGATAAGAGCTGGAGGAGATTCAAGGAGAAGACTTTGCATTACATCTGGCTTGACGGGGCTCTCTGCAGGAAGGGAAGTCACTTCTAAGGACAAGAGTGAACAGCAACTGCCTGGAGACAACGGTTCACTACAGGAAGAAGAATCTGTCTGAGAGATTTGAGTAGACACAGCAGATTTCTTCCCAGAGAGTGATCCGGCAGCTTCTAGAGACGACAGCTCGCTACAATTGGCATCCACACGTGGGGCAAGGACTTTTACTTATCCTGACAAGAAGAGCTAGACCAGACCTTCGCAATTTGGCACCCGAACAGGGACAGACACAGTCTTGATTCCAGTGGAAAAGCCTCCCATCCAGATCTCAGTCTCTCTGACCCAGAACCGTGAGTAACAAGGAAACTTCATTAAAGATTAAGTGAGCGTGCTAATAGATAAATAAGGAACTTAACTTGTTAAGGGCTAAACCAGGAATCTCTTATAGTGAAATGGGGCAAACACTTTCTGTTCAAGGGAAATGTTTGGAGAGCATCATCAAGGTTATGAAAAGCCAAGGATTGATTATAATTTTAGAGGAGATTACTGAACTTTTAAGAACTGTGAAGGTTATATGTCCTTCTTTTTCTCTGGAAAAAGAATTGGATCCAGATGAGTGGAAATTAATAGGAGAGCAATTAGGTGAACACTACAATTGCCTTTGTGACATTTTGCCCTTTGATTCCAGACCAAACTCAGTTTCCAAAGATACAATTCATACCTACAATTTAATCCAAATGGCTTTAAAAATGTTATTCTAAAGGAAGAGATGAAGGAGCAAAATGGGGAGGTGTCAACTAAACTAGGTGAAAAGGATGAATCAGATAAAAATGAAGTTAAGTACAATTC
Organism: Sminthopsis crassicaudata; assembly: GCF_048593235.1. Taxonomy (NCBI): domain Eukaryota; kingdom Metazoa; phylum Chordata; class Mammalia; order Dasyuromorphia; family Dasyuridae; genus Sminthopsis; species Sminthopsis crassicaudata. The sequence continues at coordinate 323,231,058 of NC_133617.1, read as the reverse complement.
TGAGCAACAGCAACAGGAGCACCTCCCATCTCCTCCCTCAATTAACCCTTCAGAGGTGGAGGAAGAAGGAGGAGGGGAAGGGACAGAAACACAAACAGAATCTCCTGTGAAGCAGCCTAAGCCTATGACAAGATTAGAAAAAGCATTGGTTAAAGCTAAGAGAGAAGGACAGGATATAAGTGTTTTTATACATGCATATCCTGTGATTGAAGAGATTGACTCTGTAGGTAAAAAAAGGAGAAGATATGCACCTTTAGATTTGAATAAAATTAAGGATTTGAAAAAAGGTTGTACCCTTTATGGGGCTACATCAGCTTATGTCAAAATGTTATTAGATGGTTTGTCTTATGAAGTCCTAACCCCGAATGATTGGAAATCCATAGCAAGGACATGTCTGGAACCTGGAGAAAATTTATTATGGCTTTCGGAATTTCATGAATTATGTAAAATTCAAGTCAGATGCAATTTGGAAATAGGAGTTAACACACAATTCACTTTTGAGCACTTGGCTGGTGAAGATCGGTATGGAGAGAATTCGGAACAGATTAATTACACCATGACAATATATGAACAAATTGCTAAGGCTGCAATAAAAGCTTGGGGTGTCCTTCCTGGACAGAAAGATCGTGGAGAGGCTTTCACTAAAATACAGCAAGGTCCCAATGAACCTTTTGCAGATTTTGTGGGACGTTTGCAAACTGCTGTCAAAAGAACTATTGGAGAAAATGCAGCTACAGAAATAATGACCAGACATCTGGCTAAGGAAAATGCCAATGAGATTTGCAAAAGAATTATATGGGGATTAGACAAAGATGCTCCTTTAGAGGAGATCATAAGACGCTGTGCTACAGTGGGAACAAATGCTTTTTACACCCGGACAATGATGAATGTGGAAAGACAGGGTCCCTCCTGGCAAGGGCCTTCTAGAGAAACTCGGCAATGTTTTCAATGTGGAAAAATTGGGCATCTAAGAGCTCAGTGTAGGTATGGAGATACAGTGAGAAGACAGGGTGAAAGAAGACCTAAAACCCCATGTCCAAAATGCAACAGAGGACTCCATTGAGCATCAGAGTGTAGAATAATTCAGGGAAATGGGATGAGGGGCCCAGGTCCAGGGCCCCAGGCAAAAAAGACTTGTGGCATGATGGCAGCTGATGTTACACCCAAAGAACTTTTAGAATGCAAGGACTCTGATTTAATCAATCAGCAGAGAAGCAATCACATGGCAGAAAGGGATTACCTGATAAGTGAGCCAAAAGGCAATCAGATTGCAAAAATGGATTACACTTGGGGAGAATACGGGCCTTTTAAACCAACAGGGCTGTGTTCAGTGCAAACAACTCCAATGTAATTGCCAGATGATGAGAAGAGATTTAAAAAGTTGTAAATAGAAGGAAATTAGATAGGTTGGCTGCCTGGGAGAGAGGGTTTGCTTGTATTTCTTCAGCAGGAGAAGGAATCAGATGGGTGCCAACGAGTCATATTCGCCTTGTCCATCAGAGAGGGACAGAAAAAGAGAAAGACCTCAAAATAAAGGAGAAGATCTAAGAAACATCTTACACCGAAAGAGCATGGCTAATAAAAAGACTGTTAAAGAACTTTAAAACCAGCAGGAATCATTGGACTTCCTCACACAAGATGAGACTAATGGACAATGGACTTATGGACATTTATAAATTTTCAATTTATGATTATTTGATTATGTTATTTGTCATATACTTCTAGCATGTATTATGTTACTATGTTACTTATGTGCTTATGTAATTTATGTAATTATCTGTAATACTTCCCATATTGATGGATTTATGTTTCAAGGTCATGACTGTCCTATGTTCTAAATCAAAAGAAAGGGGGAGATGTTAGGATTACTAAGTGAGAACTCAGGTTGTCTGGACAGTGACAAGGTGAGAATTCAGGACAATTACAAGGTGAGAACTCAGGTTGACTTGATGGAAGGAGCAGGCTCATTGGCTGAGGTGGTTCTTCCCAGAAGCCCTTGCATTATCCCACGCCCATTCTCTGGGAGAATAAAAGAGAGAACAGTGGGCCTGGAAAAGGAGTCTACATGGAGAAGGATAAGAGCTGGAGGAGATTCAAGGAGAAGACTTTGCATTACATCTGGCTTGACGGGGCTCTCTGCAGGAAGGGAAGTCACTTCTAAGGACAAGAGTTAACAGCAACTGCCTGGAGACAACGGTTCACTACAGGAAGAAGAATCTGTCTGAGAGATTTGAGTAGACACAGCAGATCTCTTCCCAGAGAGTGATCCGGCAGCTTCTAGAGACAACAGCTCGCTACAGAAACTGAATAATCTCATCTTAAAGAATGACTGCGTGAAAGAGCAAATTATAGAAACAATTAACAATTTCACCCAAGATAATGACAATGATGAGACATCATATCAAAATCTTTGGGATGCAGCTAAAGCAGTAATAAGGGGAAATTGTATATCTTTAGAGGCTTATTTGAAGAAAATAGAGAAAGAGAAGATTAACGAATTGGGCTTACAACTTAAAAGGCTAGAAAAAGACCAAAATATAAACCCCCAACCAAAAATTAAACTTGAAATACAAAAATTAAAAGGAGAAATCAATAATATTGAAAGTAAAAAAACTATTGAATTAATAAATAAAACCAAGAGTTGGTTTTATGAAAAAGCCAATAAAATAGATAAACCTTTGGTAAATTTGATCAAAAAAAAGAAAGAGGAAAATCAAATTGATAGTCTTACAAATGAAAAGGGGGATCTTTCCCAATGAAGAGGAAATTAGAGAAATAATAAGGAGTTACTTTGCCCAACTTTATGCCAATAAAATTGATAACTTAAGTGAAATGGATGACTTCCTCCAAAAATATAGGCTCCTTAGATTAACAGAGGAGGAGATAAAGTGCTTAAATAGTCCGATTTCAGAAAAAGAAATAGAACAAGCTATTAATCAACTCCCCAGGAAAAAATCCCCAGGGCCAGATAGATTCACATGTGAATTCTACCAAACATTTAAAGAACAATTAGCCCCAATGTTATATAAATTATTTGAAAAAATAGGGGATGAAGGAGTCCTACCAAACTCCTTTTATGACACAGACATGGTACTGATACCTAAACCAGGTAGATCGAAAACTGAGAAAGAAAATTATAGACCAATCTCCTTAATGAATATTGATGCTAAAATCTTAAATAAGATATTAGCAAAAAGACTTCAGAAAATCATCTCCAGGATAATACACTATGATCAAGTAGGATTTATTCCAGGAATGCAGGGCTGGTTCAATATTAGGAAAACTATTAATATAATTGACCATATTAATAATCAAATTAATAAGAACCATATGATCATCTCAATAGATGCAGAAAAAGCATTTGACAAAATCCAACATCCATTCCTACTAAAAACTCTTGAGAGTATAGGAATAAATGGACTATTCCTTAGAATAATCAGGAGCATATATTTAAGACCTTCAGTAAGCATAATATGCAATAGAAATAAACTGCAACCTTTCCCAGTAAGATCAGGAGTGAAACAAGGTTGCCCACTATCACCATTACTATTCAATATAGTACTAGAAACGCTAGCCTCGGCAATAAGAGCCGAGAAAGAGATTCAAGGAATTAGAGTAGGAAATTAAACTATCACTTTTTGCAGATGACATGATGGTATACTTAGAGAACCCCAAAGACTCTGCTAAAAAGCTACTAGAAATAATTCAAAATTTCAGCAAAGTGGCAGGATACAAAATAAATCCACATAAATCCTCGGCATTTTTATATATCACTAACAAAATGCAACAGCAAGAGATACAAAGAGAAATTCCATTCCATACAAATGTTGAGAGTATAAAGTATTTGGGAATCCATCTACCAAAGAAAAGTCAGGAATTATATGAGAAAAATTACAAAACACTTGCCACAAAAATAAAATCAGATTTAAATAATTGGAAAGACATTCAGTGCTCTTGAATAGGCCGAGCGAATATAATAAAGATGACAATACTCCCCAAACTGATCTATTTATTTAGTGCTATACCAATCAGACTCCCAAGAAACTATTTCAATGACCTAGAAAAAATAACAACAAAATTCATATGGAAGAATAAAAGGTCGAGAATTGCAAGGGAACTAATGGAAAAAAACTCAGAGGAAGGTGGTCTAAGTGTATCTGATCTAAAGCTATATTATATAGCAGCAGTCACCAAAACCATTTGGTATTGGCTAAGAAATAGACCGGTAGATCAGTGGAACAGATTAGATATAAAGGACAAAAAAGGATACATATATAGCAACCTAATCTTTGACAAACCCAAAGATACCAACATTAGGGATCAAAATTCATTATTCGGAAAAAAACTGTTGGGAAAACTGGAAATTAGTATGGCAGAAATTAGATATGGATCCACACTTAACACCATATACCAAGATAAGATCAAAATGGGTCCATGATTTAGGCATAAAGAGGGAGATAATAAATAGATTAGAGGAACAGAGGATAATCTACCTCTCAGACTTGTGGAGGAGGAAGGAATTTATGACCAGAGGAGAACTAGAGATCATTATTGATCACAAAATAGAAGATTTTGATTACATCAAACTAAAAAGTTTCTGTACAAATAATACTAATGCAAATAAGATTAGAAGGGAAGTAACAAATTGGGAAAATATTTTTAAAAATAAAGGTTCTGACAAAGGTCTCATTTCCAAAATATATAGAGAACTGACCCTAATTTATAAGAAACTGACCATTCTCCAATTGATAAATGGTCAAAGGATATGAACAGACAATTCTCAGAGGAAGAAATTGAAACTATATCCACTCACATGAAAGAGTGTTCCAAATCACTACTGATCAGAGAAATGCAAATTAAGACCACTCTGAGATACCACTACACACCTGTCAGATTGGCTAAGATGACAGGAACAAATAATGATGAATGTTGGAGGGGATGTGGGGAAACTGGGACACTAATACATTGCTGGTGGAGTTGTGAAAGAATCCAGCCATTCTGGAGAGCAATCTGGAATTATGCCCCAAAAGTTGTCAAACTGTGCATACCCTTTGACCCAGCAGCGCTACTACTGTGATTATATCCCAAAGAAATACTAAAGAGCAGAAAGAGACATATATGTGCCAAAATGTTTGTGGCAGCTCTTTTTGTTGTAGCTAGAAACTGGAAGATGAATGGATGTCCATCAGTTGGAGAATGGTTGGGTAAATTATGGTATATGAAGGTTATGGAATATTATTGTTCTGTAAGAAATGACCAGCAGGAGGAATACAGAGAGGCCTGGAGAGACTTAAATCAACTGATGCTGAGTGAAATGAGCAAAACCAGAAGATCACTGTACACTTCAACAACAATACTGTATGAGGATGTATTCTGATGGAAGTGGAAATCTTCAACATAAAGAAGATCCAACTCACTTCCAGTTGATCAATGATGGACAGAGGTAGTTACACCCAGAGAAGAAACACTGGGAAGTGAATGTTAATTGTTAGCACTAATATCTGTCTGCCCAGGTTGCATGTACCTTCGGATTCTAATGTTTATTGTGCAACAAGAAAATGATATTCACACACATGTATTGTACCTAGACTATATTGTAACACATGTAAAATGTACGGGGGGAGGGAATAAAGGGAGGGAGGGATAATTTGGAAAAATGAATACAAGGGATAATATTATAAAAATATATATATAATAAAAAAAAAGAATTTACTAAAAAATAAATAAATAAATAAATAAATAAATAAATCTGGTAGATCAATATCCACTCAATAAACAGTCTGCAAGCAAAAAAAAAACAAAAAAAAAATTTCCCTCTTGCAGAAATGTTCTCTTTCTTCAAGTCTGCCCCTTCAAATTGCTGACTTCCTTCAAATTCTCTCTTTTATATATGTTCTCTCTATTTACTCAGACCCCCTCCTTATTCATATTGACTTCTTTTATAAGAAAATCTTTCATCTACTCTGTATACATCATATGAATATGCATTTATATCAGAATGAAATTTCTGTTAGGATTTTTTTCTTGGCATGTGTTTGCCTAGCACACAATAAAAACGTATAAAATGCTTATTGACTGACTGTGCTTTTTAGAGTAAAACAATTTCTACATTTTAAGGAATTTTGTGGATGATAAAGAAAAACCTTTTGAATTTATTTTACTAAATTCATAATATCTATTCAGACATAGATTCATCAATAGAGTTGGTTGTGAATGCTGGGAGAGATGCCAGACTAACTATGTATCCTCCCTAGTTGTACCTAGTTTCCTTTAAAAAAAGAAAGTTGGCTTCAGGCTCATGGTCATAAACATCTCTCTAAGGCAAAGTTAAATATCATTTTTAGAGATTTATACAACAGTGAAAAGTCTGAGAAGCTGCCTAACTATCCATCTTACTGAAGAGACTTTATCCCTCAGAGAACATTAACAATGTAGGGTTCCAACTTTGAGGAAATTCCTAATTTCTGCTCATTTCAGTCCATATAAATGAAATGACACTCTAATATTACAATTTTTTGAATATTTCTTTTGTGTGTGGCAAGTTTCATAGAATGAATTTCCATTAATTAATATTTGATGAAAGCAGAATTATTATAGAAACATAGAAATGGCAAACTATATAGTTCAAATACATCCTTAAAGAATAGTTTGTTTCACTTGTACAGACACTCTCTAGATTGGTATAGATTACCAAAACCCAGTATATCTTTTTCAACAGTTTCTATTACCAAAAATTCATCATTATAGTCCATGTAGCAATGGACCATTCCAATTAAGGTCAAGTAGTCCTTGGATGACATTCTATCTCCAGGCTGAAATTTAAAACTTTTCAAGCTTCATAGGACTTTTTCAGATGTTGCATTTCACTGTTCTATCCTTCAGGAGCCTAGTCATTGTCATAATATTGTAACATCAGAGAAGAATTTTAATACAAGGGATTTATTAAACAGAGATTAAATGATATTTATATAGTGCTTAAATGTTTGTAAAGTAGTCTCTATATATTGCACTCTTTGATTTTCACAACAATCATGTGAGATAGATGCGTTTATTATCTCTACTTTAAAGTTAGGCCCCCTGATAATGAGCATGATTGAGTGAATTTATCAATGTCACTCAGGTGGTAAGTATCAGGATTTGATTTAGTTTTTTCTGATTCCAACCCAAAACTTTATTCTAACCAAACTGACTCATGAAAAATAAACAAAAAAGAGAAAAAAAATAACCAAACAAAAACAAATATAGATAGAAAAAAGAATAGATATAAAATAGTTAGAAAAATGAGGAAAACATTTAATTGAGATATGGAGGCAAGGAATAAAGGATTATCATCATGAAAGTGTATAGAAAGAAAAAAAAAGAGAAGTTTATAGCACATATTTCTAAAGAAATAAACTGTAATGGGAACTTTAATCATCTGAAAATCTGATACATATTACTTTCTGAAAAACAAAAACCGGGGCGGAGCCAAGATGGCGGAGAGGAAACACACTACTCAGTGAACGTCCTCACTCCCTCACAACCAATTAGATAAATTAAGTCTCAAAATTAGCTCAGGACTGACAGATACCACAAGGACTGGAAGCACGACTTACCAGCTGAAGAGAATCTGGAGTTTCAACAGGAAAGGTCAGTTCTCAGGGGAGGAATAAGAAAGACCAGCACAGACGGTGGGGTAGGGGCACACTGCGCCCATTGCGCTGGGAGGGGCTCTGGGATCAGAGAAGCCACTGAGGTAAAGGAATCTGGCACAGGCTGTTAGCTCTTCTCTGCTAATTATTTAGCAGTTCAGAAGAGAAAGCCAAAATATTTTAAAACTCAGATTAGATTTCCCCCCCCCCCCCACCCTGGGGGTGACTCAGGCACAGATCTCGGCACCAGGGGGTGTGGCCTCAGCTACCTCCTGAGAATAGTTAAGAGACTGACAAGTGGGTGGATACGGCCCAAGGCAACACACACTGCCTAGCTTAGCTGGAGGGAGTGGAACTCAGCTCCAGGAAGTCCCAGAGAAGCGGAACCTTTGAACTAGGGACCGCGGTTTCTGGCAGACACTTCCAGTTTGAGCGCAGGGGCTTCTCACGTCACCTGCTGCAGACGTCCACTCCCCACCCGGACACATAGGCTGAGCTTCTTGCTGTCTTCACTATTCTACGCCCTCGAAGCGCAGCAGTGCTAATCACCTCTGAGGCGCTTCCAGGGAGGGGGTGGGGAACTCTCTCCCAGAGCTCTCTCTTAGCGCGGGCGCAGGGGCCGCTGCATCCATCCCGTCTGGGAGGAAGCTGGTAAAGAAGTAAATAATTTCCTACCCCAGGGACAGACCCCAAAACATTTTTTAAGTATGAGCAAAAAAGCTAGAAAAACTATAGATTCTTTCTATACAGAGAAAGAGCGGGTATCCAACCCCGAGGAAGTTAACAGCAAAGATTCAGAAGATAACAACCTAAAGGGGAACGATTCCTGCCCCCCATCACATAACTCTCTCCTAGAAGAAGCTCTTAAGAAATTGAGGGAGATCGAAGAAAAATGGGGAAAGGAAAGAGAAGTTATGATAGAGAGTAACAACGTCCTGAAATTGGAGTTGGAAAAAATAAAGAATTCACAGGAGATGCAGGGAAACAAAATTAGTGAATTAGAAAAGGTTAAAAAAACACAGGAAAGTAGGATTTCTGAATTGGAAAAGATAAAAAAGTCTCAAGAAAATAGAATTTCTGAATTGGAAAAAGAAAATAATTCTCAAAAAAAAAAAATTAGGGAAATGGAAAAAAATTCAATAGAGCAAAATAATTCATTTAAAAACGAAATTGGGCATTTACAAAAAGAACTAAAAACTGTGAAAGAAGAAAATAACTCCTTAAAAGTCAGGATGGAACAAATAGAAATGAATGATTCACAGAGAACCCAAGAATCAGTCAAACAAAACAAAAAAAATGAGAAGCTGGAGAACAACGTCAAATACTTACTGGGAAAATCTATAGACCTGGAAAATAGATCTAGGAGAGATAATCTGCGGATTATTGGACTTCCAGAAAACTATGACCAAAAAAAGAGCCTAGATTCTATTTTACAGGAAATTATCAAAGAGAACTGTCCAGAGATAATAGAAACAGAAGGGAAAGTAGATGTGGAAAGAATTCATCGAACTCCTTCTGAAATAGACCCTAAAAAAAGAACACCACGGAATATTGTGGCTAAGCTGCAGAATTACCACACAAAGGAGAAAATCCTGCAAGCAGCTAGAAAAAAACAATTTAAATACCAAGGTGCCACAATAAGGGTCACCCAAGATCTGGCTGCCTCCACATTAAAAGATAGAAGGGCCTGGAACCTGATATTCCGAAAGGCAAAAGATCAAGGACTGCAACCAAGAATGAACTACCCAGCTAAGTTTAGCATCTTTTTCCATGGAAGAAGATGGTCATTCAATGAAACAGAGGAATTCTATATGTTTCTAAGAAAAAAACCAGACTTAAACAAAAAATTTGATCTACATCCACAAGACTGAAGAGAAACAGAAAAAGGTACACAGAACCCTTGAGAACTGTAACTTTGTTGTGGGTATATAAAAAATACTCAAGGATAATTTGATTTTACTGATATAAAAGAAAAAAAGGGGGGTGTGGTAAAGGGAAGGAGGTCGGTTCAGAAAAAGGGGAAGGAGTGATAAAAAGAGGGAAACTACATCCCAGGAAGAGACATAGAAAATACACCATATCTGAGGGAACTTAGTGAGGGGGAGAATCATTGTGTGAATCTTACTCTCATCAGAAGAGGCTCAAAGAGTAAATAATTAACATATTTGTTTTTCAGAGAATTTTCTCTCACCTCATTAAAAGGGGGGAGAGGAAAAGGGGAAAGGAAAAGGAGAATAAGTGAAGGGACTTGGAGGGAGGGGGGAGGGATCCTAAAAAAAAAAAAAAAAAAAAAAAAAAAAAAAAAGAGGGAGGGTTGCGCGTCACAAGGGGGGTTTGTAAATTAAATATCGGGGAGGGGGATCAGGGGGGTCAAGGGAAAAAAGTATAATCTGGGGATAATACGATGGCAGGAAATACAGAATTAGTAATTTTAACTGTAAATGTAAATGGGATGAACGATCCCATCAAACGGAGACGGATAGCAGATTGGATCAAAAAGCAGAACCCTACAATATGTTGTCTACAGGAAACACACTTAAAGCAGGGAGATACATACAGAGTAAAGGTAAAAGGTTGGAACAGAGCTTATTATGCTTCAGGTAAAGCCAAAAAAGCAGGGGTAGCTATCCTTATCTCAGATCAAGCAAAAGTAGAAGTAGATCTCGTTAAAAAAGATAAGGAAGGAAACTATATCCTGCTGAAAGGTAGCATAAATAATGAAGCCATATCAATATTAAACATATATGCACCAAGTGGTATAGCATCTAACTTTCTAAAGGAAAAGTTAAGAGAACTGCAAGAAGAAATAGACAGTAAAACTATAATAGTGGGAGATCTCAACCTAGCACTCTCAGATTTAGACAAATCAAACCACAAAACAAACAAGAAAGAAATTAAAAAAGTAAATAGAACATTAGAAAAACTAGGTATGATAGACCTTTGGAGAAAACTGAATGGCAATAGGAAGGAATATACTTTCTTCTCAGCAGTTCATGGATCCTATACAAAAATTGACCATATATTAGGACATAAAGATCTCAAAATTAAATGTAGGAAGGCAGAAATAATAAATGCCTTCTTCTCAGATCACAATGCAATAAAAGCTACATTCAGTAAAAAGTTAGGGGTAAATAGACCAAAAAGTAATTGGAAACTGAATAATCTCATCTTAAAGAATGACTGGGTGAAAGAGCAAATTATAGAAACAATTAACAATTTCACCCAAGATAATGATAATGATGAGACATCATATCAAAATCTTTGGGATGCAGCTAAAGCAGTAATAAGGGGAAATTTTATATCTTTAGAGGCTTATTTGAAGAAAATTGAGAAAGAGAAGATTAACGAATTGGGCTTACAACTTAAAAGGCTAGAAAAAGACCAAATTATAAACCCCCAACCAAAAATTAAACTCGAAATACAAAAATTAAAAGGAGAAATCAATAAAATTGAAAGTAAAAAAACTATTGAATTAATAAATAAAACCAAGAGTTGGTTTTATGAAAAAGCCAATAAAATAGATAAACCTTTGGTAAATTTGATCAAAAAAAAGAAAGAGGAAAATCAAATTGATAGTCTTACAAATGAAAAGGGGGATCTTTCCACCAATGAAGAGGAAATTAGAGAAATAATAAGGAGTTACTTTGCCCAACTTTATGCCAATAAATTTGATAACTTAAGTGAAATGGATGACTTTCTCCAAAAATATAGGCTCCCTAGATTAACAGAGGAGGAGATAAATTGCTTAAATAGTCCCATTTCAGAAAAAGAAATAGAACAAGCTATTAATCAACTCCCCAGGAAAAAATCCCCAGGGCCAGATGGATTCACATGTGAATTCTACCAAACATTTAAAGAACAATTAGCCCCAATGTTATATAAATTATTTGAAAAAATAGGGGATGAAGGAGTCCTACCAAACTCCTTTTATGACACAGACATGGTACTGATACCTAAACCTGGTAGATCGAAAACTGAGAAAGAAAATTATAGACCAATCTCCTTAATGAATATTGATGCTAAAATCTTAAATAAGATATTAGCAAAAAGACTTCAGAAAATCATCTCCAAGATAATACACTATGATCAAGTAGGATTTATTCCAGGAATGCAGGGCTGGTTTAATATTAGGAAAACTATTAATATAATTGACCATATTAATAATCAAATTAATAAGAACCATATGATCATCTCAATAGATGCAGAAAAAGCATTTGACAAAATCCAACATCCATTCCTACTAAAAACTCTTGAGAGTATAGGAATAAATGGATTATTCCTTAGAATAATCAGGAGTATATATTTAAGACCGTCAGTAAGCATAATATGCAATAGAAATAAACTGCAACCTTTCCCAGTAAGATCAGGAGTGAAACAAGGTTGCCCACTATCACCATTACTATTCAATATAGTACTAGAAACGCTAGCCTCGGCAATAAGAGCCGAGAAAGAGATTCAAGGAATTAGAGTAGGAAATGAGGAAATCAAACTATCACTTTTTGCAGATGACATGATGGTATACTTAGAGAACCCCAAAGACTCTGCTAAAAAACTACTAGAAATAATTCAAAATTTCAGCAAAGTGGCAGGATACAAAATAAATCCACATAAATCCTCGGCATTTTTATATATCACTAACAAAATGCAACAGCAAGAGATACAAAGAGAAATTCCATTCCAAACAAATGTTGAGAGTATAAAATATTTGGGAATCCATCTACCAAAGAAAAGTCAGGAATTATATGAGAAAAATTACAAAACACTTGCCACAAAAATAAAATCAGATTTAAATAATTGGAAAGACAGTCAGTGCTCTTGGATAGGCCGAGCGAATATAATAAAGATGACAATACTCCCCAAACTAATCTATTTATTTAGTGCTATACCAATCAGACTCCCAAGAAACTATTTTAATGACCTAGAAAAAATAACAACAAAATTCATATGGAAGAATAAAAGGTCAAGAATTGCAAGGGAACTAATGAAAAAAAACTCAGAGGAAGGTGGTCTAAGTGTACCTGATCTAAAGCTATATTATATAGCAGCAGTCACCAAAACCATTTGGTATTGGCTACGAAATAGACCGGTAGATCAGTGGAACAGATTAGATACAAAGGACAAAAAAGGGTACATCTATAGCAATCTAATCTTTGACAAACCCAAAGATTCCAACATTAGGGATAAAAATTCATTATTCGGAAAAAACTGTTGGGAAAACTGGAAATTAGTATGGCAGAAATTAGATATGGATCCACACTTAACACCATATACCAAGATAAGATCAAAATGGGTCCATGATTTAGGCATAAAGAGGGAGATAATAAATAGATTAGAGGAACAGAGGATAATCTACCTCTCAGACTTGTGGAGGAGGAAGGAATTTATGACCAGAGGAGAACTAGAGATCATTATTGATCACAAAATAGAAGATTTTGATTACATCAAACTAAAAAGTTTCTGTACAAATAATACTAATGCAAACAAGATTAGAAGGGAAGTAACAAATTGGGAAAATATTTTTAAAAACAAAGGTTCTGACAAAGGTCTCATTTCCAAAATATATAGAGAACTGACCCAAATTTATAAGAAACCGAACCATTCTCCAATTGATAAATGGTCAAAGGATATGAACAGACAATTCTCAGAGGAAGAAATTGAAACTATATCCACTCACATGAAAGAGTGTTCCAAATCACTACTGATCAGAGAAATGCAAATTAAGACCACTCTGAGATACCACTACACACCTGTCAGATTGGCTAAGATGACAGGAACAAATAATGACAAATGTTGGAGGGGATGTGGGGAAACTGGGACACTAATACATTGCTGGTGGAGTTGTGAAAGAATCCAGCCATTCTGGAGAGCAATCTGGAATTATGCCCAAAAAGTTATCAAACTGTGCATACCCTTTGACCCAGCAGCGCTACTACTGGGATTATATCCCAAAGAAATACTAAAGAGCGGAAAGAGACATATATGTGCCAAAATGTTTGTGGCAGCTCTTTTTGTTGTAGCTAGAAACTGGAGGATGAATGGATGTCCATCAGTTGGAGAATGGTTGGGTAAATTGTGGTATATGAAGGTTATGGAATATTATTGCTCGGTAAGAAATGACCAGCAGGAGGAATATAGAGAGACCTGGAGAGACTTAAATCAACTGATGCTGAGTGAAATGAGCAGAACCAGAAGATCACTGTACACTTCAACAACAATGCTGTATGAGGATGTATTCTGATGGAAGTGGAAATCATCAACATAAAGAAGATCCAACTCACTTCCAGTTGATCAATGATGGACAGAGGTAGCTGCACCCAGAGAAGAAACACTGGGAGGGGAATGAAAATTGTTAGCACTAATATCTGTCTGCCCAGGTTGCATGTACCTTCGGATTCTAATGTTTATTGTGCAACAAGAAAGTGATATTCGCACACATGTATTGTACCTAGACTATATTGTAACACATGTAAAATATATGGTATTGCCTGTCGTCGGGGGGAGGGAATAGAGGGAGGGGGGGTAAATTGGAAAAATGAATACAAGGGATAATATTATAAAATATATATATATATATATAATTTAAAAAAAAAAAAAAAAAAAAAAAAAAAAAAACAAAAACCAGGTGTTAATTCTCAATGGTTGGCCATTATAATTTTATTATTTTTCTCTGCATCTGGAAGATGTATTATGTAGTAGAAGAGAAAAATTCCAGGTAGATTTTGATGTCTAACACATGTTTTAGAAGGTTTGATTTCAAATGCTTCAGAGAAAGTTATATCATTGTCAACAAGCTTTTATTCAGTAGCTACTATGTGTTACTTATGTACTCGGCATTAGGGATATAAAGAAAGGTGACGACAAGGGAAAGGCAAGAAGCAAAAAGAAAGGGAAGGCTAGAGCAGGAAATGATAGGCAATGGAAGGGAAAGGAATAAGATGATAAAGAAGGAACAGATAGAGAAACAAAGGGTGGGGAAAGAAAAGTAAGGGAAAGGAGTGAAGAAGAGGGGAAAGAAGGTGGTGGTGGGGAGAAAGGCCTTTCTTCTAATAATTAAAAGGCATCTTGAAAATTGCAACTAACAACAAGATATATACCGTCTCAGAGAGACAGTCTCAGAGAGAAAGCCATGAATTGAGGGAGATCTGGGAAAGTGACACTTTAGTGAAGATTTGAAGGAAGCCTGGTAGCAGAGATTAAAAAAAAAGTAAATGTCCAGACGTGGAAGCCAATAAGGAAGAATAACAATAATATTATGCACTGAAATTATATAGGGAAAATCAGTCTTAAAAGGGAAAGACAGGTTACTAGAAATGCTCTAACATTGTGACAGTCTCTCAAAATTCTCCAAAATAAGAACTATGATCAAGAAAAAAAAATTCCTGCTATCCCTATAGACAATAAATAATAATCCTAACAAGTTAATACCTCAATGACTAACAGCAGAGAAAGCTAATCCTTAATCCTTAACAGATTCATATAAAGCCTTATCCTTCCAAGTTGCCCCATAGCTTGCAAAGATCTCAATTTGGGTCCCATTATCCTGAGTTATAGAAAATGTAAAAAAAAGCATGTGATCATTCTAGCTCTGTAGCTTTGTGATATAAGAAAGCTCTAAAAGGGAACTGAATAAGAGGGGAACATGGAGAAGAAAGAGTAAAATTACCAAAAGTTTCAGGATTAGAAAACTAATATAAAGACTTTTAGGACAAGCAGGTAAACAAACAAGGAAGGTAGTTATGAGGGAGGAAAGATGGCCTACAGAACAGTTAATTATATACAGATATAGGAGAATAAATGTTGCAAAAAATGAATTGACAGCTGATGAGACAAAAGAGTTTGCATATATTTTCAAAGAATTTTAGAGAGAAATAAGAATTGAGAATTGCAATAGCAGAATTTATGAACAGACATAATTGGAAAAATTAAAAAAAACAACTGCAATATATGGTGGAAAAACTCACCAAGTAAACAAAACAGAGGGTAACTAAGTAGAAACCTAAATACATGGAAATGAAGGACAATCTGAAAAAATAAATTAAAAAGCAAACATATTGAAAAAATACATGATTTCCATATAAACAAAACATGTTAATAATGAAACAGGGCATATAGAGACAACTTTAGTATTATAAATCTCCCCTAAAAACAAGACAAATCAAAACCCATTTGTACCTTGCAAGAAATATTATGAGAAACCCACCCAGAATTTCTGAATTCAGACAACTATGTGCCACTTTAATGAACCTTAGAATTTCTGCATTTAGATAACAAAATGCCAATTGAAAAAATTATAAAGCATGTGTAAGAAGGACAAGGGGGACAGTGCAAAAGGGGAAACATTTCAGTAACGAAAGAAGATACAAATAATGGAGGTTCCCATGGAGGAAGAAAGATAGTCTATCAATGAAGATAGGGTATATTGGCTATATTATTCAAGTATCTGGTGCTTGTAAAAATCTCCCTCAGAGATTCCTATGAGCAATCGGTGCACTAGAGATAGTTTTCTTTGATAATTTCCTTGTGAAATTTTTTTTAAAATCATTATTTTCTGTTCTTGTTTGTTTATCTTTAGCATTCCCTACCATTATAAGAGCATTGTGGTATAAGTTATTTCATTTTTTTTTTCATTTGCCCTGCCTATTTCTTAACTTCAGATATTGGATTTGGTTCAGCTACTGCACACTTATGGCTAGACTATCTGGACTGTGGCTGTGAACTCTCTTGGATTTTTCTTCTGCTTTATCAGGATATTGGATGTTGTGACATTTCCGAATCTTAGTGACAATCATGCTGAGAACCTTCAACATGTCAGTTCTTCCAAAGACTCTGGGGGAAAGTCAGAACTCTCTTGGTGTACTTTGTGTGGTTCAAATTTCAGATGTCAGTTTGGGTCTAAGAAATGCAAGAGACTTAACCCTCAGTAGAATTTCAGTAGACTTTTGTGGGAATCAGCCACTGTCAGGAAGCTAAAAAGTTTGATGGGTTCAAAATGATGGAACTGCATGTTTTTCATTCATCTGCAGTTACTGTCCTAATGATTAAAGACTGGGAAAAAGGCTGAAGTTAAAAACCATGTTCTGCTCTATTTTTGAGGTCTTAGGCATACACTACTCATTGCTTCTAAACTTGTACATAAATAACTTAGAACCAGCAACCATTCATTTCCCTGGAAAGTCATTGTTAGCATAGATAATCTATTCATTTAGTTTCTGTTTTAAAAGTCCCCAAGACATCTAAAACTGTACATCATTATCCCCCAAAATGGAATTCAATGTCCTAAAACTCATAACGTTATGAATTTCTCTATTTTTATGGAGGGTATCAATATCCATGTAATTACTCAAATCTCCAACTTTGAAACCATGATATCCTCACTCATATCCAGTGTCTAATAATTAAATCCTTTCTCTTCTACATCACTAAAATTCCATAGCTCTTCTTTTTTGTCTTTCTTTATAGACATTGATAATCTTGGTTCAGGGCCTTATTGCAATTATGGAAGAAAAAAAATTCCTTTTATCTCAAATACATGCTTACCAAAACTATCTGCAAAAAATAGACATTTAGAAATATTGTCTCTCAGACAAATTAAGAAATGGAAAAAATTTGCTTCAGCTAATTAAATTATTTTGTGATACTGGACAAGCATAACTTGCCTTGTCTTAGTTTTCTCTGGGAGAGAGACTAAATAGCAGAGTGTGCTATTCACACATTCTTTTCATTTAGGATATAGATCAAGTATTTGAAATGGATAAATAAATAATTTTAAAGGCCTTCTGGCTTTAAATCATATATTTTTGTTTCATTTATGCCACCACCTACGCAGATTAAAAACCCACATATCAGAAAAGAATTCCTCATTCTCCTATTTCTGTTATCAATATTCTCTATCTGATTTGAATAAATTGGACCTTGTCAAAACCCATTAATTAGGAAAACAATGCACGTTCATATCTTCTTTCATAGCAGTGTTTTGAGTTCAGTGCCTTGAGTTTTACTTTCAAAGCTTAGGTACTTCTTGTCTTCTGTATCCTGATGACTTTGTCTAGGGTTTTAAGTAACTCCCCTTTTTCCTACTAGAATTTTGAAAGTCTGTTGAGCTTTCTCTACAAGAAAGTCATTTCTAATAACTTTCTGGATAGGGTAGAATTAGTATGAAAAGCAAAAACTGCTTTTTCATTCCAAGTCAGACTTTTCTTTAATTCTCCTTTCACCTTTGCCTACCAAAACTACCACAGTGCAATTTCAAGATCAAATCTGTGAACAGATTATTTATCAAAATCAAAGTTGAAGAAGAAATACTGTCAAGGACAAAACAATCCTCTGATTTCAATTGCAAAATTCTGCCAACTTGATTTTTTTTCAACAAGATTTCTGTTCATAACTAATTCCCTTAAAGTTTACTCAATGATCTATTAATAATTTAAGATTTTTAAGTCGGTGAGTGGAGAGGAAACATGATTGAAAAATCTGTAAATCTTGTTTCAAAAAGCATGAAATATCTTTTAACTGATTTTTAAAACCAAGCATTCTAATCTCTAAGGCAAAATATTTCCTACTTTTTTCTAGAATTTAATTCAGAGGAGAGATTTTTTCACACTCACTAAGCCCATTAAAAGTTAAAAATATCAGAGGAAGAAATGGACAACTTATAGGGTGAAGAACTGTCATGAAAGGATTAGCTATCAGAGGCTCATGTTGCTGAGAATTGCAAGCAATCTCATACAGAATCCCTTCTACAACATCACCTACAAATACACAATAGATCCAGGAAACAATTGATTTAAGTTATATTGAAGAAATTGTGTGAATTTTCAATGATTCCAAGTTTTCTCATTCGGGCCTAATGTAGATCAGTTCAGTATTCCAAATTTGAAGTTAGACTGTAATGAGACACTCATTGATCACAAAATACAATGGATAATGACTTTCAGTACTAAGGATTATAAATTCTAAAGTTAAGAAATGAAATATTTCACATAAAATGGCTTTATTCTTCTCCTTCCATGTTCACTATGACATCTGGAAATACTAAGTCATAAAGGCAGTGCCATAAGACAATAGAAATTACACCAAAGCCTCCCAAGTCAACTGTCATTTAAGTTTAAGTTTGTCTTTTTCAGTTTTACGATGCAGAAAAGCTAAAAACCACCAAAGCTTCTTAATGACATCCAGACAATATAAGTATTTTTCCTCTACCATATCCTATCCCCTGGTTTCAGGGTATCAAGAATAAATGTTTCAGAAAAAAAAATGCAGGAAAACAAGCATAAAATCTTTTTTTTTTTCCCTGAGGCAATTGGGGTTAAGTTACTTCCATAGGATCACACAGTTAGGAAGTGTTAAGTGTCTGAGGTCAGAGTTGAACTCGGTCCTCCTGACTTTAGGGATGATGATCTATCTACAACACATAATTACTCCTCATATAGTCTTATGTTTCTGATGAAGTGAGAATCAGAATATGAAAAAGTCTTAGAATGGGAGATGATATTGAGTGGTAGCAGATCAAAATGTTAGATTATTTGACCACAAACATTTCTGTCAGTGTTGAAAGAACAAAATTTCAATTGCACTGCATAGGATGTGTTGATCTGGGCGTGGCATGCTAAAGCTAGAATAGTCATAATCTCTGGTCTCCTTTTTTAATTAATTATTTTTATTAAAAGTTTTATTTACAAATGGTCAAAGGATATGAACAGACAATTCTCAGATGATGAAATTGAAGCTATATCCACTCATATGAGTGTTCCAAATCACTACTGATCAGAGAAATGCAAATTAAGACAACTCTGAGATACCACTACACACCTGTCAGATTGGCTAAGATGACAGGAACAAATAATGATGAATGTTGGAGGGGATGTGGGAAAACTGGGACACTAATACATTGCTGGTGGAGTTGTGAAAGAATTCAGCCATTCTGGAGAGCAATTTGGAACTATGCCCAAAAAGTTATCAAACTGTGCATATCCTTTGATCCAGAATTGCTGCTATTGGGATTATATCCCAAAGAAACACTAAAGAGTGGAAAGGGACCTGTATGTACCAAAATGTTTGTGGCAGCTCTTTTTGTTGTAGCTAGAAACTGGAAGATGAATGGATGCCCATCAATTGGAGAATGGTTGGGTAAATTGTGGTATATGAAGGTTATGGAATATTATTGCTCTGTAAGAAATGACCAGCAGGAGGAATACAGAGAGGCTTGGAGAGACTTACATCAACTGATGCTGAGTGAAATGAACAGAACCAATGAATGTACACTTCAATGCTGTATGAAGATGTATTCTGATGGAAGTGGATATCTTCAACATAAAGAAGATCCAACTCACTTCCAGCTGATCAATGATGGACAGAAATAACTACACCAGAGAAGGAACAATGGGAAGTGAATGTAAATTGTTAGCACTACTGTCTATCTACCCAGGTTACTTATACTTTCGGAATCTAATACTTAATGTGCAACAAGAAAATGGTATTTACACATATATATTGTATCTAGGTTATATTGTAACACATGTAAAATGTATGGGATTGCCTGTCATCGGGGAGAGGGAGTGCAGGGAGGGGGGATAATTTGGAAAAATGAATACAAGGGATAATATTATAAAAAAAATTGCTCATGCATATATACTGTGGGAAAAATTCTAAATAAAAAAATTATTTACAAAACAGGTAATTTTTCAACATAGAACCTTGCAAACCCTTGTGTTCCATATTTTCCTCTCCTTCCCCTCATCCTCTCCCCTAGATAGGAGGTAATCCAATACATGTTAAATACATTAAAATACATGTTAGATCCAATATATATATATATGTATATACATATATATATATACGTATATATATATATATACATATTTATACAGTTATTTTGCTGCACAAGAAAAATAGGCTCAAGAAGGGGAAAAAAAAACTAAGAAAGAAAACAAAATGCAAGCAAATAATAAAAGAAAGCGTGAAAATACTGTTGTGGGCCACCCTCACTTCCCAAAGTCCTCTCTCTAGGTGTAGATGGCTGTCTTCATCACAAGATCATTGGAACTGGTCTGAGTCATTTCATTATTGGAAAAAGCCATGTCCATCACAATTGATCATTGTATGGTCTTGTTGTTGCTATATATAATGATTTCCTGGTTCTGCTTATTTCACTTAGCATCAGTTCATGTAAGTCTCTCCTGGCGTCTCTGTATTCATCCTTCTGGTTATTTCTTACAGAACAATAATATTCCATAACATTCATATTCCATAACTTATTCAGGTATTCCCCAATTGATGGTCATCTATTCAGTTTTCAGTTTCTACGCATTACAAAAAGGAATGCCGCAAACATGTCTGCACATTTGGTTCCCTTTCCCTCCTTTATGATCTCTTTGGGATATAAGCCTGGTAGTAATATTGTTGTGTCAAAGGGTATTATAATTTTTATTGACAGAACATATGCCTGGGTAATTTTTACCACATTATCCCTTGCACTCACTTCTGTTCCGAATTTTCCTTTCCCTCCCTCCACCCCCTCCCTTAGATGGCAATCAGTCTTATATATGTTAATTTTGTTATAGTATATCCTAGATACAATATATGTTTGCAGAACCACACGGTTCTCTTATTGTACATGGAGAATTGGATTTAGAAGGTAAAAATAACCTGGGAAGTAAAACAAAAATGCAAATAGTTTACACTAATTTCCCAGTGTTCCTTTTCTGGGTGTGGCTGATTCTGTCCATCATTGATCAATTGGAACTGAATTAGATATTCCCTTTGTCTAAGATATACACTTCCATCAGAATACATCCTCATACTGTATTGTTGTTGAAGTGTATAATGATCTCCTGGTTCTGTTCATTTCACAAAGCATCGGTTCATGTAAGTCTCTCCAATCCTCTCTGTATTCTTCCTACTGGTCATTTCTTACAGAACAATAATATTCCATAACATTCATATAACACAATTTACCCAACCATTCTCCAATTGATGGACATCCATTCATTTCTAGTTTCTAGCCACTACAAAAAGGGCTGCCACAAACATTTTGGCCCATCTTTAGTATTTCTTTGGGATATAAGCCCAGTAGTAGAACTGCTGCATCAAAGGGTATGCACAGTTTGATAACTTTTTTGGCATAATTCCAGATTGCTCTCCAGAATGGTTGGATTCGTTCACAACTCCACCAACAATGCATCAGTGTCCCAGTTTTCCCATATCCCCCCCAACATTCATCATTATTTTTTCCTGTCATCTTAGCCAATCTGACAGGTGTGTAGTGGTGTCTCAGAGTCATCTTCATTTGCATTGCTCTGATCAGTAGTGATTTGGAACCCTCTTTCATATGAGTGGAAATAGTTTCAATTTCATCATCTGAAATTGACCATTTAGTTTGATAACTTTTTGAGCATAGTTCCAAATTGCTCTTCAGAATGGCTGGATCCATTCACAACTCCACCAAGCATGTATTTGTGTCCCAGTTTTCCCACATCCCTCCTACATTTGTCATTATCTTTTCCTGTCATTTTAGATAATATGACTCTCTGTTCTCATTATTTTCTAGATAGATTGTATCATGTTATTTGAATATAATGACCAATCATTAAAAAGTAAATGGATTATTTAAGTATAAAAATATTGCTTTCGAACATGGCATGATAAATGCAGGAAATCTTTATGCTTTCCCCAAAACTGCTGCCTATTCCTTGTAACGACTCTAAACAAATTTTATAGCATCAGGATACAAAAAAAATATGGAATAGAACAAATTCCAACATTAGATAGCTTAGAAGTTCTTCACGAAAATCTGTGGCACAAAGGTGACAGTCCAGTATACAGTTCTGGTGTCTGTATCAGAGTAACCAGTGCAGCCTCTGACCCAGCCCCAGCCCTTACCCCAGTGCTAGTAAAGAAGGAATGGGTCGAGGAATCTCTGAATCAGTCCAGTACTGAAGGCTTCCAGACCTCTCAGTTCAGAGATAACAAAATGGTTTGAAAGTTCAGTAGGGAAGGAAAGTTCCACAGTAGAGTGCAAGAGTCTTGGGAAACCAACAAACTCAGAATAAGAAGAGGCAATGGTAGCAGTGGCTGCTTCCTTAGCTCACAGGAGGTCATTTTACTAGCACTGAGGAAGGACTCTGTTGCTTTAAAATATCTCCTTCTATAATATATTAGATTTTTCTTACATACATCAGAATATTTTTAAATTGAAATGAAGCTAAATAATGAAGTCATGAACTAGAAGCACTTTCCAGTGAAATACTGCATATTTCTATGAGAGTCCTGAAAATTTTCTAGAAGACATTCTACTACTAAGAATTGTGTAAAAAAACTCATTAAATATTAAGAGTAACTTACTACACAAAATGAAAATATAAAAACAATAAATGCAATCTGCAAAGAGGGGCTTACTTAAAGGACAGTTCAGAGTGGGTCTCAATGCTAAAACAATCATGATAACCATGAGCAATACAAGAAATAGCTCCCCAGCACAGATGACAATTCCTCCAATGATATTACTGATCTTCATCACAGTTGTAGCTTATCTGAGAAAGAATGGAAGAAGTATTTTAATACAATTTGTTCCAGAACTATAGTTTATATCAAGTTTCTTTCTACAAAGAATGATCTTCATAATAATAACTGTTCAGTCTTGAATAAACATAGTATCTGTACTGTATTTATAAAAATATAGATCCATTGAATTTATTTTGATTAATTTATCATATTTAGAATAGTAGATTGATACATATATTATTTCAAAACTATAATATAAATTGTTGAAAACCTTGACAAGATCATTGATTTGTTAGTCAAACTAGTTATATTTCTAATTTTTCTTGTCCAAAAATTCTACAAGCTTATTGTTTAGAGTTTGGCATTATAAAAGAAATTATTTGTGAAAAGTTCAAAAGTGATGAAATGTTATTGAATCGTTATAGACTTAAATAAAGTTCCAAAGAAAAGCTATTTTCAATAATGATGGCAAAACTGCTTCTTCCCTCAGGCTGGAATGAAAGAGTCATTTTGGTGAATGAGCAGCAGACCATGACAGCAGTAAAACTTTTGTCCAGCATTCAAAAGCTAAAAAGACTTTGGGAGATAGACTGCTACACTATTTGAGCATTCATGGCATCATGCATTCCTAACTTTTTGTAGGCTTCCATAATTTAGAAATACCTTTTGCCCCAACTACAATCTCTTCTAGGGCCCACCTTTCAATTTCTTGCTTCCTAAATAGGTCTGATTTTTTTTTTAAATGCTACAAACTTTGATCTTTCACCTCTATTCTCAGGAAGGTATTTTCCTTGAGCCTTAGGTATTCTTCTAATGACTGAAAACCATCTTCTTTCATAGAACTTCTGGAAGTGGTGGTAACACTCATAGGAGTAAAAGCTGACAAACCATAATAAAATAATAAAACCATACATAATAAAATAAAAAAAGACAAACACAAATAGCAGAATTTGCAAGGTACATTTAGGGAAGTGGGTACATTAGTTCATCAAAACCATGCTAGATTATGATGGTAAGATTTTATGTGAGAAGCAGGAATCAAGTTTACCAATCCTGGAAATGCTTAGAAATTTTGAGAATAAAGATGATCAGTTAATAAGCCCTAATCTAGCACCCGCAATGTGACAAATATTTTGCTACACCCTGAGTATTCAAAGAAAAAACAAAACAAAACAAAAAAATCCCCCAATCTCAAGAAATTCAGGATATAGGGAAGGCAACATAGAAACAACTTTATAAAAGCTAGTATATACAGGTTAAATGTAGATAATCAACAGAGGGAAACACTAGTATTAATGGGATTTGGAATAAATTTTCTACAGAAGATAGGAATATAGTAAGGATTTAAAGAAATCCAAGAGGGGAAGAATTGAATTTGAGTTGGAAAAATTCAGAACTGAAGGACAGCTATTGAAAATGCTTAGTTCTTTGCAAAGACCAACAAGGAGATCAGTGCCATGGGACCATAGCATATATGGATACAATTAAAATATGTAAATAATGGAAAGGCATGAATACACTAAGTTGTGAGGAGTTTAAAAAGGTAAACAGAATTTTATATTTGACTTGGATGTAATTAAAATGATTGGGATTTCTTTTTTCAGGACCATGCCTTAAATCAAAATCACTGATTCTCCCTGATTTTCGGCCAATATTCTCACTAAGGCCCCTTGAGTCATTGTTTGGGTCCTTACTGACTCAGATGGAATGTAAATAGCAGTCATATCTGCTTTGGCCAGAAACCCTCCTAGATTTATTTATTTATTTGCTTAGATTTTTTTTTGGATTAAGTGAAAGGGGAAATTCTTTGCCTTGATGGCTACTTAGTCTTAATCACTGAGACCTTTGTTTAAATGGTCAAGGCCTCCCATTTCATCAGGTCCATTCAGAATTGTCTTGATCTATATCTTGCCACTGGAGCCAAATGGCTCTGGAGGGGGAAATGATACAATGTGACTTTGAACAGCCCTCACTCAATTAAATCCAATTTACTCACATGGCATCACTTCCCTGATGTCAACGTCCCCTCAAGAAGGAAGGACAAACAACAAGAGCACATATGTATGCTTTGCCATTTTCCAAAAGTATATTTTATTGAGGATAAATTTATTGTTAATAATAGTAGTGGTAGTGGTAATGGTAGTAACAGTAATAGTAGTTTACATAGATGTGTTCTGCCTCTGCTTCTGCCTTTTCATTTTCTTGGATTCAGATCAAACACCATCTTCTGCAGAAAGTTTCCTACTTCCCATATGCAAAACATCACAAATATGCTGTATATTACATTCACCTCATTATTTACAGTTTAATTGCATTCAAAATAGCAATTGATGTATCAGAATTCTGTCAGACTTAATTTCAGTAACTGCTTTCTTAAAGCTTAAAGATGACCAGTATTTTAGACTACTCAAATATTAAAGCTGAAAATTAAACAATTCTTTTGCTCAGAAATACATTTATATCCTAGTTAGCAAAGTTCTTCTCTTAAAGGCTACTTTCTTACATATGTAACTGATAAGTATTAAATAGATCAAACCATTAATAAATCATGAGCACTCAGCTAGAAATCTGCTCCCAGTAGGACATTAAACTATTAGCAAATATTCTTTAATTTTTTTTTAATCAACCAGTGGTTTAAATAAAGTAATGGAACGAATAATTGTCAAATTTGCAGAATATGAAATGAGAGATAACTAAAACAGTAGATGACCGAGGAAGGAAAAAAAGAACCATAAAATATAAGCTCTTTAATGAAACAGATTTCATTTTTTTTTTTTACATTTATATATATATATATATATATATATGTATACATACACACACACACACACACACACACACACACACACACACATATATATATATATATATATGTTTTTTATTTTTTATTTATTTATTTATTTATTTATTTTTTTAATTTTTTATTTTATTTTATAATTATAACATTTTTTGATAGTACATATGCATGGGTAATTTTTTACAACATTATCCCTTACACTTACTTCTATTCAGATTTTTTCCCTTCCTCCCCCCAACCCCCTCCCCCAGATGGCAAGCAGTCTTATATATGTTAAATATATTACAGTATAATTTAGATACAATATATGTGTGTAGAACCGAATTTTTTGTTGCACAGGAAGAATTGGATTCAGAAGGTAAAAATAACAGTTTACATTCATTTCCCAGTGTTCCTTTTCTGGATGTAGCTGGTTCTGTCCATCATTAATCAATTGGAATTGGATTAGCTCTTCTCTATGTTGAAGAAATCCACTTCCATCAGCATACATCCTCGTACAGTATCATTGTTGAAGTGTATAATGATCTTCTGGTTCTGCTCGTTTCACTCAGCATCAGTTGATGTAAGTCTCTCCAAGCCTCTCTGTATTTCTCCTGTTGGTCATTTCTTATAGAACAATAATATTCCATAACATTCATATACCATAGTTTACCCAACCATTCTCCAATTGATGGACATCCATTCATCTTCCAGCTTCTAGCCACTATGAAAAGGGCTGCCACAAACATTTTGGCACATACAGGACCCTTTCCCTTCTCTAGTAGTTCCTTGGGGTATAAGCCCAGTAGTAGTATGGCTGGGTCAAAGGGTATGCACATTTTGATAACTTTTTGGGCATAATTCCAGATTGCTCTCCAGAATGGTTGGATTCTTTCACAACTCCACCAACAATGCATCAGTGTCCCAGTTTTCCCACAGCCCCTCCAACATTCATCGTTATTTGTTCCTGTCATCTTAGCCAATCTGACAGGTGTGTAATGATACCTCAGAGTTGTCTTAATTTGCATTTCTCTGATCAATAGTGATTTGGAACACTCTTTCATATGAGTGGAAATAGTTTTAATTTCATCATCTGAAAATTGTCTGTTCATATCCTTTGACCATTTATCAATTGGAGAATGGCTTGATTTCTTATAAATTAAAGTCAATTCTCTGTATATTTTGGAGATGAGGCCTTTATCAGAACCTTTAATTGTAAAAAATTTTTCCCAATTTGTTACTTCCCTTCTAATCTTGTTTGCATTAGTTTTGTTTGTGCAGAAACTTTTTAATTTGGTGTAATCAAAATGTTCTATTTTGTGATCAATAATGGTCTCTAGTTCTCCCTTGGACACAAACTCCTTCCTCCTCCACAAGTCTGAGAGGTAAACCATCCCCTATTCCTCCAATTTATTTATGATTTCGTTCTTTATGCCTAAATCTTGGACCCATTTTGATCTAATCTTAGTATGTGGTGTTAAATGTGGGTCCATGCCTAGTTTCTGCCATACTAATTTCCAGTTTTCCCAGCAGTTTTTGTCAAATAATGAATTCTTATCCCAAAATTTGGGATCTTTGGGTTTGTCAAAGATTAGATTGCTATTTTTATTCACTATCTTGTCCTGTGAACCTAACCTATGCCACTGATCAACTAGTCTATTTCTTAGCCAATACCAAATGGTTTTGGTGACTGTTGCTTTATAATATAGCTTTAAATCAGGTACACTTAGACCACCTTCCTCTGACTTTTTTTTCATTAGTTCCCTTGCAATTCTCGACCTTTTATTCTTCCATATGAATTTTGTTGTTATTTTTTCTAGGTCATTAAAATAGTTTCTTGGGAGTCTGATTGGTATAGCACTAAATAAATAGATTAGTTTGGGGAGTATTGTCATCTTTATTATATTCGCTCGGCCTATCCAAGAACATTGAATGTCTTTCCAATTATTTAAATCTGACTTTATTTTTGTGGCAAGTGTTTTATAATTTTGCTCATATAATTCCTGACTCTCCTTTGGTAGATATATTCCCAAATATTTGATACTATCGACTGTTATTTTGAATGGAATTTCTCTTTGTATCTCTTGCTGTTGGATTGTGTTATTAATGTATAAAAATGCTGAGGATTTATGTGGATTTATTTTGTATCCTGCGACTTTGCTAAAATTCTGAATTATTTCTAATAGCTTTTTAGCAGAGTCTTTGGGGTTCTCTAAGTATACCATCATGTCATCTGCGAAAAGTGACAATTTGATTTCTTCATTTCCTACTCTAATTCCTTGGATCTCTTTCTCGGCTCTTATTGCCAAGGCTAGAGTTTCTAGTACTATATTGAATAGTAATGGTGATGGTGGGCAACCTTGTTTCACTCCTGATCTTACAGGGAAAGGTTCTATTTTATCACCATTACATATGATATTTACTGAAGGTTTTAAATATATGCTCCTTATTATTTTAAGGAATAGTCCATTTATTCCTATACTCTCAAGCGTTTTTAGTAGGAATGGATGTTGGATTTCATCAAATGCCTTTTCTGCATCTATTGAGATGATCATATGGTTTTTATTAATTTGATTATTAATATGGTCAATTATACTAATAGTTTTCCTAATATTAAACCAGCCCTGCATTCCTGGTATAAAGCCCACTTGGTCATAGTGTATTATCCTGGGGATGATTTTCTGAAGTCTATTTGCTAATATCTTATTTAAGATTTTAGCATCAATATTCATTAAGGAAATTGGTCTATAGTTTTCTTTCTCAGTTTTCGATCTACCTGGTTTAGGTATCAGTACCATGTCTGTGTCATAGAAGGAATTTGGTAGGACTCCTTCAATCCCTATTTTTTCAAATAGTTTACATAGCATTGGAGTTAGTTGTTCTTTAAATGTTTGGTAGAATTCACCTGTAAATCCATCTGGTCCTGGGGATTTTTTCTTAGGAAGTTGGTTAATAGCTTGGTCTATTTCTTTTTCTGAGATGGGACTATTTAAACTACTTACTTCTTCCTCTGTTAATCTGGGCAAGCTATATTTTTGAAGGTATTCTTCCATTTCATTTAAGTTATCGAATTTATCGGCATAAAGTTGAGCAAAGTAGCTCCTAACTATTGTTCTAATTTCCTCTTCATTAGTGGTGAGTTCACCCTTTTCATTTTCAAGACTATCAATTTGCTTTTTCTCTTTCCTTTTTTTAATCAGGTTTACTAAGGGTTTGTCTATTTTGTTGGTTTTTTCATAAAACCAACTCTTAGTTTTATTAATTAATTCAATAGTTTTTTTACTTTCAATTTTATTAATCTCACCTTTTATTTTTTGAATTTCAAGTTTTGTGTTTGTCTGGGGGTTTTTAATTTGTTCCTTTTCTAGCAATTTTAGTTGTAAACCCAATTCGTTGGCCCTCTCTTTCTCTATTTTATGCAGGTAGGCCTGTAGAGATATAAAACTTCCCCTAATTACTGCTTTGGCTGTATCCCACACATTTTGGTATGATGTCTCATTATTGTCATTTTCTTGGGTGAAGTTATTAATTATGTCTATGATTTGCTGTTTTACCCAGTCATTCTTTAGTATAAGATTATTTAGTTTCCAATTATTTTTTGGTCTATTTTCCCCTGGCTTTTTATTAAATGTTATTTTGATTGCATTATGGTCTGAAAAGGATGCATTTACTATTTCTGCCTTACTGCATTTGATTTTGAGATTTTTATGCCCTAGTATATGATCAATTTTTGTATAGGTTCCATGAACTGCTTAGAAGAAAGTATATTCCTTTCTGTCTCCATTTAGCTTTCGCCAAAGATCTATCATATCAAACTTTTCTAGTATTCTATTTACCTCTTTGACTTCTTTCTTATTT
This sequence comes from Sminthopsis crassicaudata, assembly GCF_048593235.1. Classification (NCBI taxonomy): domain Eukaryota; kingdom Metazoa; phylum Chordata; class Mammalia; order Dasyuromorphia; family Dasyuridae; genus Sminthopsis; species Sminthopsis crassicaudata. The sequence continues at coordinate 323,201,295 of NC_133617.1, read as the reverse complement.
ATTTTGTGGTTTGATTTATCTAATTCTGATAGTGCAAGGTTGAGATCTCCCGCTATTGTAGTTTTGCTATCTATTTCCTCTTGCAGCTCTCTTAATTTCTCTTTTAAGAATTTAGATGCTGCACCACTTGGTGCATACATGTTTAATATTGATACTGCTTCACTATTGATGCTTCCCTTTAGCAGGATATAATGCCCTTCCTTATCTCTTTTAATTAGATCAATTTTTGTTTTTGCTTGATCTGAGATGAGGATGGCTACTCCTGCTTTTTTGGTTTTGCCTGAAGCATAATAGATTCTGCTCCACCCTTTTACTTTTAGTTTGAATGTCTCATCCTGTTTCAGGTGTGTTTCCTGTAAACAACATATAGTAGGATTCTGACTTTTAATCCAGTCTGCTAACTGCTTCCTCTTTATGAGGCAGTTTGCCCCATTCACATTTATGGTTAGAAGGACTAATTCTATTTTGCTTGCCATCCTATTAACCCCTGCTTATGCTTTTCCCCTTTCCTTCCCTTTTACCCTCCTATCCAGTATTCAACTGGTAAACACCACTTGCTTTTCACAGCCCTCCCTTTTTAGGATCCCTCCCCCACCTTAAAGATCCTCCCCTTATTTTACCCCTTTTCCTCGAAATTACTGTATTCCCTTCCCCTTAGCTTACTCCTTCCCTTTCACTTTTCAATGAAGTGGAAGAAGTTTCACCATAAATCGAATATGTCTATTGATACACGCTATGTTCATCTCCCTCCTTTCTTTCTCTCAGATATAATAGGTTACCTTTGCCTCTTCATGAGATGTAGTACCACCACTTTATACTTTTTTATGATATAATCTCCTTTCCACCTCTAGTTTCTAAGACAAATTGTACATATGTTCTTTACATATTTTTTTGACAGAAGTATAGTTCTCAAGATTTCTTTTTACCTTTTTTAGAAGTCTCTTGAGTTCTGTATTTGAAGATCAAACCTCTTATGTAGGTCTGGTTTTTTCATCAAAAATAGATGGAATTCATTTATTTCGTTAAATGTCCATCTTCTTCCCTGGAAAACGATGCTCATTCTTGCTGGGTAAGTTATTCTTGGCTGCATACCAAGTTCCTTAGCCTTTCAGAATATCATGTTCCAGGCCCTGCGTTCTTTTAATGTGGACGCTGCTAGATCCTGTGTTATCCTTATTGTGGATCCTCCATATCTGAATTGTTTTTTTCTAGCAGCTTCCAATATCTTTTCCTTTGTCTGATGGTTCTTGAACTTGGCCACTATATTTCTTGGCGTTTTGATTTTAGGGTCCCTTTCAGTAGGTGATCGATGAATTTTCTCAATGTCTATTTTACCCTCTGTTTCCAAAACGTCTGGGCAGTTCTCTTTGATAATTTCCTCGAAAATGGTGTCCAAGCTCTTTTTTTCCTCCCATTTTTCAGGGAGTCCGATTATTCTCAAATTGTCTCTCCTGGATCTGTTTTCCAGGTCTGTTGTCTTTCTGGTAAGGTACTTGACAGTCTTTTCAATTGTTTCATTTCTCTGGTTTTGCTTGACTCCCTCTTGGTTTCTCCTTGAGTCATTCATTTCTACTTGTTCCAGTCTAATTTTCAATGATGTATTTTCTTCACTCACTTTTTTTATATCTCTTTGTAATTGTCCAATTGAGTTTTTATCTTCTATGGAATTTTTTTCCATTTTATCCATTTTATTTTTTAGAGAGCTGATTTCTTTTTCCAGTTCTCTAATCCTGTTTTCCTTGGAGTTGTTTACCTTTTCCAGCTCACTAATCTTGTTTCTCAATGATTTGATTTCTTTATCCATTCTGTCTTTGAATGCATGTGATGACTTCTCCAGGCTCTCTTGCCAAGCTTCCCTTTCCTTTTCCCATTTCTCTTCCAGCTCTCTTGTGAGAGCCTTTTTGATTTCCTCTACGAGGTTCTTTTGTATTGAGGAGCAGCTTATATCCCTCCCAGGGGATACATCTGGGGACATTCTGTTCCTAGTCTCCTCAGCATTTGAAGTCTGCTCCCTCTCCACACAGAAGCTGTCAATGGTTAGAGCCCTTTTGAATTTTTTGTTCATTTTGTCAGAGTAGGAATCAAAGAAAACAAACTGACAAGAGAAACAATTGGTCTGTTTTGCGGGGGATGGGGCTGGATGGTATTAATGGGCTTCCTCTACAGACTGGGGGTAGGGCAGCAGCGAGCCACTAACAGAACAGCAATGACTGTACTGAGTCTGTGCTCTGAGGCTCTGAGAACGCACCGAGTCAGTCCAGGTGGGGGTTGGGGGTGCCGGGCTCTGAGAGACGCTGGCTTTCTGGGGTTTTAATCTTCACCTCCGGTGTTTACACCCTCTCTCTGCTGCTCCTGGCTTGCTGGGGCAAAAGCCCTTTCACAGAAACGGCAGAGATCACACCCCTCCCCCTCCGGTCTGAGCTGTGTGAGCTGCCTGTCTTGCTCTGGCTGTCTGCCCTCAGTCTGCGCCCAGTCTGATTGACCCTCCCCCGAACAAACACAGACCTTTTCTGGCGACTCTCAAGGATGTCTTCTCTTGGTGATAATTTGTGGATTTCTTTCTGGGTCAAGCATTAAGTCAGAGGCTTGTCATGAAGTAAGTTCTGAGAGAAAACGAGGAGCTCAAGCAGCTGTCTGCCTCCACGCCGCCATCTTGGCCGGAAGTCTCTCTCTCTCTATATATATATATATATGTTGCACTTAAAGGTTTAATGTATAGAACTATTATTTATACCTAGTAAAATATAAATATTGTTTTCAACTAATGCTGAAGAAGCGATATGCAATCTATCTGAATGAGAGAAACTTGAATAATTAGAACATTAGAAACGATGCTTTACAAAAACCATTATATATAAAACTAAATAAAATGAGACTGTTCTTTTACCTGGAAAAAAAGTAAATATATAGCTATGAGAAATCTTGTCATTGCTTTCAAATATTTGTTGGGATGCAATACAGAAGAGGGGTTATATTTGTTCTTCAAAGCATCAAAGGGTAAAGTGGGAAGATGATGCAGAAAGCCAGACCATGCCACAAAGAAAATTTACTGAATTATTACCTTTATCCATAAACTAAATGAGCTGTGTTAGAAAGAAGCATATGGTGCTTTACTGAAATCTTCATACTCATTTGTATGGACTATTGTGTAGGACAATGTAGAAAGGATCTCTTTTCAGGTAAATATTGGATTAAATATATTGTAAGCTCTTACCAAGACTGAAACTTTTAAATTAAGATATAAAACATTATCATTGTTCATTTTCCATATAATTGCCTTTTTGATGGGATTGAGTAAACAAAACCCTAAAACAAACCCAAATTCCAAACTTTTTAAATCCACTCAGAAGTATTGAAGTTAAATAGTTTTACAGACCATTCTTTTGTAATCATTCAGTTTTATAGAATATGACACTAAAATTCAGAGTTTGCTTGCCTTCCCCAAATCACACAGATGACAAGTAAAAAACCAAGACCACCCTGAAGGTCTCCAAATTCATGCTGCCTCAAATTTATTTAGCAAATTTTAAACACTTAAAACATTTTCCTCTTTCTGATCTTACTCTGTGAACAGGTATCTCATTACAGATTATAATTCAGTATTGAAGACTTTGATCTTAAAAGATCACTTAAAGGTGAGTTCTATTATGTAATAACTATGTAAATCCAATTGTTAGATCAAAATTTTAAAGCTGACCCTCACAGTTCCCTCATCTGTCAATCCATTCACTCTTCTTCTACTATCCAATCTGGATTCAGTATAATTCTAATATTTTCAAGCAGGTATGGCTAATATGAATATTAGTCATTTTCTCTTGTGTAAAATAAAGGGATTGAACTCCCTAAGGAAAAATCCCCAGGACGAGATGGGGAATTATACCAAACATTTAAAGAACAATTAACTCCAATGTTACATAAACTATGTGGAAAAAATAGGGATTGAAGGAATCCTACCCAAGTTCTTTTATGACACAGATATGGTATGGATACCTAAAAGAAGTAGGATGAAAACAGAGAAAGAAAATTATAGTTGAATCTCCCTAATTTATATTGATACTAAAATCTTAAATAAAACATTAGTAAAAGTTTACAGAAAATCATCCTTAGGATAATTCACTATGACCAAGTAGGATTTATACCAGGAATATAGGGCTGGTTCAATATTAGGAAAACTATTAGCATAATTGACATTATCAATAACCAAATTAACAAAAGCCATGTGATCATCTCAATAGATGCAGAAAAACATTTAATAAAATCCAACATTCACTCCTATTAAAGCATTTGAGAGTATAGAAATAAATGTACTTTTCCTTAAAATAGTCAGTAGCAACTATTTAAAACCATCTGTAAGCATCATATGCAATGGGGATAAACAGGAACCATTCCCAATAAGATCAAGAGTGAAACAAGGTTGCTTACTATCACCATTACTATTCAATATTGTATTTGAAATGCTTGCTTTAGCAATAAGAGTTGAGAAAGAGATTAAAGGAACTAGAGTACATAATGAGGAAACCAAATTACCACTCTTTACTGATGATGTGATGGTATATTAAGATAACCACAGAGATTCTACTAAAAAGCTGTAGAAATAATCCACAACTTTATCAAAGTTGAAGTATACAAAATAAACCCACATAAATCATCTGCATTACTATATATCACTAACAAAATCCAATAGTTAGAGATACAAAGAGGAATTATTTTTAAAGTAACTGCATATAGTATAAAATATTTGGGAATCTATCTGCCAAGGGAAAGTCAGGAACTATATGAGCAAAATTATAAAATACTTTCCACACAAATGAAGTCAGATCTAACCAATTGGAAAAATATTAAGTGCTCTTGGATAGACTGAGTGAATATAGTAAAGATGGCAATACTACCAAAACGAATGTATTTATTTAGTACTCCCAATAAACTAAAATAACAAGAGAATTCATCTGGAAGAACAAAAGGTGAAGACTTTCAAGGGAACTAGTGAAAAAAAAATTAATTGAAGGTGGCTAAGCTATACCAGATCTAAAACTATATTATAAAGCAGCAGTCACCAAAAGCATTTGGTATTGGCTAAGAAATAGATGAGTTGATCAGTAGAGTAGGTTAAGTTCATAGGACAAAATAATCAATAACTATAGCAATGTAGTGTTTGATAAATCCAAAGTCCGCAACTTTTGCCATAAGAATTCACTGTTTAACAACAACTGCTGGGAAAATTGGAAATTAACATGGCAGACACTAGACATTGACTCACACTTGTAACACCATACACCAAGATAAAGTCAAAATGAGTTCATGACCTAGGAATAAAGAATGAGATTATAAATAAGTTAGAAGAACACAGAATAATTTACCTCTCAGACTTGTGGAGGAGGAAGGAATTTGTGACCAAAGATGAACTACTGATCATTATTTATCACAAAATAGAAAATTTTGATTATATCAAGTTACAAAGCATTTGTACAAACAAAACTAATGCAGACAAGAATAGAAGAGAAGCAATAAACTGTGAAAACATTTTTATGGTTAAAGCTTCTAATAAAGGCCTCAAAAGTATATAGCAAATTGATTCAAATTTATAAGAAATCAAGCCATTGTCCAATTGATAAGTGGTCAAAGATTATGAATAATTTTAAGATGATGAAATTGACACTATTTCAATTCATATGAAAAGGTATTCCAAATAATTGATCAGAGAAATACAAATTAAGGCAACTCTGAAATACCACTACTCACCTGTCAGATTGGCTAAGATGATAGAAAAAGATAATGATGAATGTTGGAGAGGATGTGCGAAAACTGGGACACTGATGCATTGTTGGTGAAATTGTGAACAGATCCAACGATTCTGGAGAGCAATTTGGAACTATACTCAAAATGTATTGCAATTCTCCTCGAAATTTAGTTCTCTCAAAGCATTTTACATACCTTTGAAACTCGTGGTCAAAATAAAGAATCCAGAGCATCTAGCATGGCCAACACTGAGGTAGGAAAATACCAGCCAATGTGAATCAATTCTGTACAATCTTTGAGATATATATATATATATATATATATATATATATATATATATATATATATATATATATATTACCTGCTTCAGCTCAGTAAACTTATATAGATATAGTTATATATCTAATTATATGGTTTATGATTGTTTCCTCTCGCACTTTTAAACCTAAAAGTCTGAATTAGAAATCAGGAAATATTCAGAAGGGAGAAGATGCTGAAAAGAGTATAAATGCTAACAAGGTAAAAAGGGAATCTGATAAATTCAATTCAATTTAATGTTAGTTCAAAGGATGTTATGTGAACTGCCAAAATCCACTCATTCATATAGCTCAGAATATGTGGTATAGATCTTGAAACTGGTACCAGCTGCCATGCTACAGCACCCAATGCCAGAGGTCAGTCAGGGACTCAGTTATGGCTATTATTTTTTCTCTCAGGCTCCAAAGCAATTGTGCAGATGTTGAGATTTGACACTTTCTCTACCTGCTGTGGTCTGAATTCTCAAACTTCAGAGTGGGAATGGATTTATCCAATTACAGATTTATATGATCAAATTTTGACTTTCAGCATCTAATCTACTTCAAGAAATCTTTCCTCCAATACTCCATCCCAGTTGATTTTCTATATCATTACTCCCAGAATGAGAACTTAGTAAACATTCAATAATAGCAATAAAATGTTGTCAACAGAAGTTTCAAATTAAAATCGTGCAAATTATCACCTCAGGGATTAAAAGTCTATAAACTGAGACACAGAGAGGAAAACTGATTTTTCCAGAGTTTCATAGTCACCAGGTAGTAAAGACAGACATCAAATCAAACTTACTGGATACTACTACATATTATGCTTTCTTGGTTTTGGTTATACTTTTAGAAAATACATATATTGAATATATTTATAGATCATTTATTTATCTACATAGATAATATATCTGGTAATACATATTGTGACATTCATTTCTGTCTGTCCTTCGGACATATGTTGTTATTTGCTCTAAATGAATTGATCAGAGAAAGTCTCTGTAATTGTAGAGTATATATCATAGAGCCTAGCATATAATAAAAATAAGTTATTATTATCATTATGATTTGCTATAGGTCTCTGAGGCCTTTTCCCAGAACATTTGATATTGATAATGGATCATATATGCTACCTTTCATTTGAGTTATGTTTTTATTATATGTTATTTTAAAAATATGATTTTGTTTTGGCCTCATCTCTATTAAATGCTGTACATTTTACTTTGTTATCAGACTATTATTATTTGAAATTCTCTATGAAAGCTAGTCTTTATGGTAATTGCTGAGGACAGGGCACATTTTCTTCTATCACAATGAATAAAACCAACTATTATCTCTGAAAAAATCTGGCTATGCTTTATGTTAGGGAATGAGAGGGGAGAGAAACTTATTTTAAAGTTAAGTAAAATAAAATACATTGAGTTTTCATCCTGACCCATTTCTTTGAGTTCTAATAACAAGAATTTCTTGCTGAGTAAATAGCCCATCTATTTTTCTAAGTGTACAAACAAACCCTTTTTTATGAAGTTGAATTGAATTTAGTTCATGTTTTTCTCCATCCCTCATACCACTCTCCTGGTTTCCAATGTCCATTATTCCACAGCTTGGAATTTGTTTTTTAGACAAATAGAAATTGTTGTTTAGTCATTTCAGTTAGTCCTCTTCTTCATAACCCCATTTGGAGTTCTCTTGACAAAGATACTGAAATGTTTTTCAATTTTCTTCTTCATTTCATTTTTACAGATGAAGATGAAGTAACTGAGGCAAACAGGATTAAGTGATTTAACCAGAGTCACACAGCTAGGAAATGTCTATCAGATTTGAACATACATCTTCCTGACTACAGATCTAACACTCTATTCAACATATAACTTACTTGTTGAAAAGTTTGAAAACCAATTCAGAGATCCTTCAAAACTTTTTTGGCTCTATCTTCCACTTTCTTTATGCATTCAAAATATAAGTGAGAAGTAATATAAGGTATTTAAAGAAATAATCCTAAAATTCATAGTGGCCACATGGAATTATTTAAATTGCTCAGTATGCCTCAAATAAACCTGTACTATATTTATTTTATTGCACATGTTATTAGAGCAGCTCAGAGCATTCATAAAACACATTGAGGAATTAAAGTGTATAAGCTCTTAAGCATTACATCTTAAATTTAATTAATCTTAATTAAATAATGCTATTGATGATGATGAGAATGTAGTTAATGAAGTCCTCATTTTTAATTTCTAAAAAAAGTTCATAGGATCACTGATTCAGTTAAGAGATCCTCAAAAGTTATCAAATTCAATCTTCTCATTTTACAAATAATGAAACCAAGAGCCCAAAAGATTAAATGATTTGCTCAAAATCAGGAAATAAGTTACATAATTAGAATTCAAGTCCTCAATTTCCAAATCCAGTGCACTTTTCATGATGCTAAAAGTGTTGATGTCCATCTTAATGCCATTTTATATCATTAGTAATGATGTAACATCTGTTAAATCATTACAAACATTAGATCATTATATAAATGATAGCTATTTTTGCAGTATCATATGATACAGAAACTGATTGATAGGATGAGAAGAAAGCCCTGCTGTGTTCTGCCCTAGTCAGATCACATTTGGAATATCACATTTAGTTCTGGAGCCAAAAGATTAGAAAAGTTGTTGATATACTGAAGAATGTCTGAAAAATGGCAATTAGGATAATGAGAGAAATAAAAATCAAGACATGCAATGAATTGGAGATAGTTTGCCTAGAGAAGAAGCCTGGGGAGAAGTGTGCTCTGTTTTTAAGTATATGAAGGGCTGTCACCTGAAAGATGAATTAGACTTGTTCCACTTGGCCCCAGAGGACAGAAAAGGAACAATAAGTAGACATTTCAGAAAGGCAGGTTTAGGATTCAAGTGAGGAAAAAAAATAAAATTTCTTTTTTTTTTAATCGAATATGTGTATTGATACACTCTATGTTCATCTCCCTTGTTTTTTTCTCTCAGATATAATAGGTTACCTTTGCCTCTTCATGAGATGTAGTACCATCACTTTACACTTTTTTATGATATAATTTCCTTTCCACATCTAGTTTCTGGGACAAATTATACATATGTTCTATACATATTTTTATGGCAGAACTATAGTTCTCAAGATTTCTTTTTACTTTTTTTAGAAATCTCTTGACTTCTGTATTTGAAGATCAAACATTTTATGTAGGTCTGGTTTTTTCATCAAGAATAGATTCATTTTGTTAAATGTCCATCTTCTTCCCTGGAAAACGATGCTCATTTTTGCTGGGTAAGTTATTCTTGGCTGCATACCAAGTTCCTTAGTCTTTTGGAATATCATGTTCCAGGCCCTTCGTTCTTTTAATGTGGACACTGCTAGATCCTGGGTTATCCTTATTGTGGCTCCTCCATATCTGAATTGATTTTTTTCTAGCAGTTTCCAGTATTTTTTCCTTTGTCTGATGGTCCTTGAACTTGGCCACTATATTTCTTGGCCTTTTGATTTTAGGGTCCCTTTCAGTAGGTGATCGATGAATTTTTTCAATGTCTATTTTACCCTCTGTTTCCAAAATGTCTGGGCAGTCCTCTTTGATAATTTCCTCAAAAATAGTGTCCAAGCTCTTTTTTTTTCCTCACATTTTTCAAGGAGTCTGATTATTCTCAAATTGTCTCTCCTGGATCTGTTTTCCAGGTCTGTTGTCTTTCCAATAAGGTACTTGACATTCTTCTCAGTTGTTTCATTTCTCTGGTTTTGCTTGACTACCTCTTGGTTTCTCCTTGAGTCATTCATTTCTACTTGTTCAAGTCTAATTTTCAATGATATATTTTCTTCACTCACTTTTTTTATATCTTTTTGTAATTGTCCAATTGTGTTTTTGAGTGAGTTTTTTTCTTCTATGGAATTTTTTTCCATTTTATCTATTTTATTTTTTAGAGAGCTGTTTTCTTTTTCCAGCTCACTAATCCTGTTTTTCTTGGAGTTGTTTGCCTTTTCTAATTCACTAATTTTATTTCTCAATGATTTGATCTCTTTATCCACTCTGGATGACTTCTCCAGGCTCTCTTTCCAAGCTTCCCTTTCCTTTTCCCATTTCTCTTATAGCTCTCTTGTGAGAGCCTTTTTGATTTCCTCTATAAGATTCTTTTGTTTTGAGGAGCAGCTCATATCCCCCTTAGGACATTCCTCTGGGTACAGTCTGGTTTTAGTTTCCTCAGTGTTTGAAGTCTGCTCTCTCTCCATACAGAAGCTGTCAATGGTTAGAGCCCTTTTGAATTTTTTGTTCATTTTGTCAGAGCGGGAATCAAAGAAAACAAATTGACAAGAGAAACAATTGGTCTGTTTTGGGGGTGATGGGGCTGGATGGTGTTAATGGGCTTCCTCTACAGACTGGGGGTATGGTAGCAGAGAGCCACTAACAGGACAGTGATGGCTGCGCTGAGTCTGCACTCTGAGGCTCAGAGAATGTGCTGAGTCACTCCAGGTGGGGGTTACGGGTAGCCAGGTTCAGAGAGACACTACCTTTTTGAGATTTTATTCTTCACCTCCCGTGTTTACATGCTCTCCGCTGCTCCTGGCTTGCTGCAAAGATGGAATATCCACACTGGGGTAAAAGCCTTTTCTCAGAAATGGCAGAGATCATACCCCTCCCCATATGGTCTGAGCTGTGTGAGCTGCCTGTCTTGCTCTGGCTTGCCTGCCCTCAGTCTGTACCTAGTCTGTTCGACCCTCCCCTGAGCAAACACAGACCTTCTCTGGTGAATTTAAAGGATGTCGTCTTTTGGTGATTATTTGTGGGTTTCTTTTCTGGTCAAATCATTAACTCTGAGGCTTGTCATGAAGTAAGTCCTGAGAGAAAACATGGAGCTCATGGAGCTGTCTGCCTCCACGCCGCCATCTTGGCAGGAAGTCCAAAAAAATAAAATTTCAAACAATAAATGCTGTTTCAAAATGGAATGGGAAGTTTCAGAGGTTTCTTCTCAGAGTGAAGTGGGTACACAGCACATATATCCATTTTTGCATCTCCTATATGAGAGAAGATTTAGTTTCAGTTAATGTCTCTAGTTCATAGAGCTTTAATACACTTCATAACCCACTTGCATTCCCAGGAAAGACTTCTAGTGGAGTCAGGGTGATCATTTGTAAAGAACAGAGTCAAGTAGTTTTTAATGATCTCACATTCTCATTTAAAATCAGATTCTATAATGGTTTACTTCACTAACATATTTTATAACTGAAAACTGAAGGGGAAAAAAACTGCAGATTTTCATAAACAAAATGAAAATTTTAAGAGTATTTTCAGATTTATAACTTTATGACAACAGTTGATAGTTTATAAAGTGCAACATGATTGAAATGATGAGAGATGAAGTTATCTGGGAATATTTATGACCAATTGAAGGGCACTGATAATGGAAATGAAGGGTAGGAAACAGAATGCTGATGAGAATAACGGAACAATGAGAAACATTAATGAGGTTTCATTAAAAATGAAATTCATTTTTCTTTTCCTTTATACTCCAGAGTATTTTGCTGGAAGGACAGATGTATCAGCTTGTGATTGTGGTACCTAATCACACCAAATTGTTAAAAACTATTAAGAGAATGCACAGCCATCTACTTTGACTCCCTAGAGGGACTGAGCTCATTTTACCTTCAGTAACATGTTATTTAATTGACTGTTTCCATAACTGTTTCAGGGTTGTTTTGAACTTGGCATGAGAAATAATGAAAAGCAAGATACTCTGACACATTTTGAAATAAATGGAAAGAAAATGCCTCTCTTTTAGCAAAATATACTACTGGATCCAAAATGGATTAGTGTTTTGAGATTCAAGGCCTTTGCCTATTACATTCTGGTATGCTATTTTTCATGGTAAAAGGTTTTGAATTAGGTTATAATACCATAAGCAGCAAGAAACTCCCCTGCCAAAGTACCTCAGAGCTGTTCAACATGGAAATATTCTCTAAACATAACATTTAGAAAATAGTTGGATTTCTGTAAATGGAACCAAATGCATCTATCTTAGAAATAGACATTCTATATTAGAAGTTGCTGTATGTTGAGTTTCAGTAAATTTTCTTTTATAGCAATTTATACCAGGAGCCTTGAAACACTGAAAGTAAAGTATAGTCTATAGATTAAACAAGTGGTCAATCATTAAATCATCTCTAACAGTTCACTGGACATGAGCCATAAAAGCTAGACTTTAAATCTTTTTTCTATTTACAAAAAAGTTCATTTCTATAACAAATGGTACCATGGAACATTTTTGTTCTAATTTCTTTACTGAACAGTCATTATGTATATAGGGAAGCAGTATGCCATAGTGAAAAAGAACTTTGGATTCAGTATGTATTGTGTTTTAACTTTGCATTAGATGGATGTTATAAAAAAATGTGCTTCAGGTTCCTCATCTTAAAAATGGGAATAATACATGCCTTCCTTTTTCATAAGTTTTTTTGTGTGAGAATCAAAGAGAGAGAGAGAGTATATATAAGGTCTTTGTAAAGAATAAAACATCAACAAATAATTAGTTATTTAAAATTTTGATGAACCTTGTAATTTATGTTTGTTCATTTGATGTTTTATTAATTCTAAGTGAGGCAGAATGGTGAAAGAGTTGAATAGATAGCTGGATTCAGATTTAGTATGATCCAGATTCAAATCTCATGTCAAGTACTTGCTGACTTATGACTCTTACAAGATGCTTAATTTTTCACTGCCTCCAAGCAATTGAATAAAAGGAAAAACTGTAGAACAGATGCCAGCTTACCCTAGGATAGAAATTTTGAAGTTTTATATGACATTGAAATCACTAGTCCATATTCCCATTCTCCTGAGCAGAATGAGTATGCATTAATGTCATCACACAATTACCTTTCATCATGACCAAATAATATAATAATAAAAAAACCTCTGAAAGTATTATACTATGTTAATCTTGCATAGTGTTTGAATAAAATGACTTTGGGAAGCATTATAGACTTTAGGATAGAAGATACCTGGCAAGAATTTTTTTAAAAAAATACAAATAATATCTTAAAAATTGAATAGAATCTTTTGAATTCTTTAGTTCAACCACTCATTGTCCAAATGATGAAATGGACATGTAGAGTGGATAAGTAACTTACTTAAAGGTTATTTATATATGTTCTTGGGGTCAGAGAAAGGATTTTACTCTTTAGGAGGCTATAATTCCCCTTCATTGTACTGTACTTTCCTTATAGTGATCACTTTGTAAAGTTGCTCTCAAGCAGTGACACATACACATTTAAAAAGAAATGCATTATGCAACATCAGATGTGAAACAAGAAAATATAATCATATGCATTTGGTATGTACTGGAAAGCAATGAAGTTCGTGATTCCTAGCGAGCCTCCAAGGTAATATCATTTTGAACTCAACCAGTGTTGAACTTGATTTGTTCTGAAGCTTAAAGCAAAAAGGTGAAATTAGGTACACACTGGTTAATCCCCACATATTACACCAAAGAAGAATGATTGATTACCATTTGACAGTCTTACTAGCAATTATCTCCTATCAATTACTGTGTTTCCCCGATAATAAGACCTATCCTGAAAATAAGACACCCACATACTCTTTAATATTCCGCTAAAATAAGCCCTCCCCCGAAAATAAGCCCTATCGAACTTACTATGAAAACGGTCATCATGGTGATCCCCTGCGCTATATGCTGCGTAGCGGTACCTTCAGTAAGCAGCGCCGCCCTCCCCTCCCGGGTGAAACGCACGTCGCGCTCCGAGCTGCATCCAATCAGAGCTGCAGCAGTGAGCGCGTCATCCTCTTCTTCCCTGGTGATTTGCTTGCTGGCGCTACTGAGAGCAGCGCCGCGGAGTAGAGCTGAGACAGGACCATCTAAAAACTCGGTAAGTTCAGTAAGCGATGGAGAATAAAATAAGCACTCAGGGGGCATGATGGAGGCTAAAAGGGGCATGATGGAGGCTAAAATGGGCATGATGGAGGATAAAAGGGGCATGATGGAGGCTAAAATGGGCATGATGGAGGATAAAAGGGGCATGATGGAGGATAAAATAAGCCCTCCCCTGAAAATAAGCCCTCTGGTGTTTTTTAGTCCCAAAAAAATAATAAGACAGTGTCTTATTATCGGGGAAACACGGTATCAACTTTAGGGAAGGGCAAAGGGGCCCAGTAGCTACTTTAAGTTGAATAATTCCTGAAAGGAATTATTTTTCCTAAATCCTTTTCACCCTCTTATTTTCTCCATTGATATAGAGAGCAACACCATCCTACCGGTCTCTCTCTGCCTCACATTCTAGGAGTAATCCTAGATTGTTCACTGTCCTTTATCTCTCATATCCAAGCTGTTACCAAGGTCTTCTGATTTCATCACTTTCTCTTTTCTGACACTAGCACTACCTTAGTGTAGGGTTTTGTCTTTTCTTGTCTGGCTTATTTAATATACTACTGGTGAGTCTGCCCGTCTCAAGTTTCTCATTATTCCCATTAATTTTCCATTCAGCCAATACATGATTTTTCTAACGCACAAGTAAGTTCATGTCAAACCACTTGACTTCCTATAGGCTTCAGAAACAAATGCAAAAAGCTGTTTAGTATTGAAAGCTCTTCTTACTCTAGCTCTTTACTATTTTTTGAGTCTTTAAATAGTTTTCTTCCCAACGCCTACTCTTCCATGTAATGACATTAGCCACCTGGCTTTTCTATGGACACATTATTCCATTTTTCAACTCCAAACATTTTTCCATGGTAGTCCCCCATGCCTGGAAACTTCTCCAAAGTAAATATGGGTAATGTTCTGGTTGGTTTTCTGGAGGTCTCTGGACCAGTCTTCATTTCAGCAGAGTAATCACCAGGAGAATAGTCAGCTGCTAAAGTCCAAATTCTTTATTATCTCCTTCACAGTATAGTTTCCTTGCCTGAGGCCTGGGGTAGTTTTCTTGAGGTTCTCCAGAATGTGTCTTGCATTTTGTGAGGGAGGCAGGAGAATCACCATGATGGTTTTTGTTTTGAAGTTTGTCTCAGTCAGAGGGCTTGTACTCCAGCCTCCAGCCCTCTGTCTTCTCCCAGTCTTTTTCTGAGCCCCCTCCTAGTCTGATGCTGGTCCTTCTGAGTCTTTCTCTGAGCCATTCTGAGTCTGTATCAGTCTCTCAGGAAAGCCACCAGGAGCCTGACCAAAGATGGTCTCTTGTCCAGTTCTTGTTTGCTGTTATATACTCTATTATAATTACATCATCATAGGTGTGAATCTTGTAGAATTATATATTAAGTACTAAGTACATGTACTGAACTAGAGAACTATTGATTACCACTGTAAACTAGATAACCATTATCTTATCAATTCCACTGACTTATCACCTTGTGAAAATCCTTGTTTCAAGTACAGAGTTCTGGCCCATAACAACTATGACTACCCAGGATTTCTTTAATTCCTAACTAAAATCCTGCCTTTCATACAAAGCCTTCCTTAACCTCTCTTAATTGCAATATATTTTTCTCTTTTAACTATTTCCTATTTACCCTGCGTATAGTTTGCTTTGTGTGTATTTGTTGGTATGTTTGCTCCCCAAAGAGTATGTTTTATTCTCTTGAGAGTAAAAATTTTTTTGTTTCATTTTGCTAATTTTTGTATCCCCAACAATTATTACGGTGATTGGTATATGGTTGAACCTTAATAAAGGTTCTTTTCTTTACTGATATATTGGATAGTCATATAAATGCTTCTTCTCTGCTAAAATTTTTAGTTTCATAACACTATCCTTAATGCTAAGGACATAAAGGAACTGGCATATTGGTGGTCTCTAGAGTTGCCATCATTTCATATAGAATTAAGAGAACTAAATTTTTACAAATAAAAATTTTACAAAAAAGAATATTACACCTAGGAAACAAGAGAAATAGACCTTAGAGTAAATGGAAATATACATGTCATCAATTTGATGAAAATGATAAGAGATCCAGGGCATTGATATGAAACTCTGAGATGAATAGGATGGAAATAGGAGTTCATTCCAGCTCAATAACAAATTTTCCTCCTTTAACCAATCACTAGCTGTTTGGCTTCTAGTTTTGTTGTTTCTATATTTCTGGAGGATTGAATTATCTTAGAATTTTCTATAATTTTGTGGAGCTGGTAGAAAGAATAAGCAAGTAAATAAGGCATTATAGTTGACTTATTCAAGACCTCAGTAAATCAGAGCAATAATAAAAAAATAAAATCCTTTGTTATGGCAAATAGGAATCCTTACACATCTGCTTATATGCAATCATGAAAGACTACAAAAATCATGAGAAATTATTTTTATTTTTAAGAGCCAACAAATTTTACTGTAACAAGAATTATTTTTTTTTCCATTTTTCTTTTTATAGCACCAAAATTAGTTTCAGGCTTGAATGAAAATTAGGTAGAATTAGGTCAGGTAGAAATAAATTCTTTCCTCAAATTTCTCCCCATAAAATGATTTGATTGGATAGTATTTTGCTGATGAACCACAGGTGAATAATGCCAGAATTTGCCCCCTGCAGTCTTCTGTTACCTATCCCCTCTTTCAAATTAATTGGCTATGATCACCTGCAGCATCCTAAACTATTTATACTAGAATACATTCCTGTAACATAGTAATAATAATTTAAAACACCACTACCACCCACACACACACACACAAAAAAAACTTCAAGTCAGAATAATAACATGTCTCTGTGATTAAATATCTTTTTTAAACTTATTAAGATTTCTGCTCTTTTTATTAATTATAACTTCATCCCTTCAACTCAAATTCAGTACCTTGACAACTCTCTCAAAATAGACCTCCTAAAAGCTATTTCTTCAAATCAAAAGTTGAATCAGAATCCAATCAAAATCACAACTCATAAGTTCCACTGATTCTCTATAAGTAGATTAATTAGAAGAAATATCATTTCAAAGCAAGAGACATTTTATTAAATATAGCAGAAAAAATGCTTCACACCATTCCCAAACATATTTACAACCATGTACTGACTAATGGTTTCTTTCAGATCACAATACCAAAAAGACACATGTGTGATCATGCATATGTATAGAAAATTTTATATATATATATATATATATATATATATATATATATATATATCTGTATATATAAGTGGAGTCACATTCCTTTGGCCATATCCCCACTAGATACTTTTCTTCTGTTTCTAAAATGCATTGGCTGTTCCAGACTTGAGTCACTGATATTTTCTGTTTAACCTGATAACATGATAGCTTGTAGTGCTGCTGTTTTGTTTTACTCAAATTGTCTAATGAGCTAATGGGCAACAAAGCTTAGTATAACCTTTGATCATCCTTTTCTAGACACTTCTCTCTTGCCATTTAAAGGTATTTCTTTTTGGATAGCTGTTTGCAAGTAGTGTTTTCCTTTCTGCTGCCCCCCCTGGAATTCTCATTCCAAATTGCAGCTTCATTGAGGCTGTTTCTGTTCCTGAAATCTGGAAAGATTCTGCCTCCTCCACCTTCTCCTTAATCAGGTTTAAGAATATTGCTTTAGAGTTATCTTGATATTCCATGATTTAAACTCTAAAAAAACACAGCTTAATTTAACAACCACTTAGCAGAAGCCCTCAGCTTTAGGTCAAATAGTTTTAACTCTATAAGTGTTAAAACTCCATTAATTCATTCTTTTGATTGATTTATAGTAAGAAATATTTTCTAATTACTTTCCCATTGTAGTCAAAGAAAACCACCTTACCACAAGCTCTGGTTAGTAATACTGGGGTATCAGAAAATAAGTGCTACTAAAAACAAAACAAAACAAAACAAAACAAAAAAAAATAAGTGCTACATTTCTTCTACATTTTTCCTTGTAACAAAATAAAATTTATGGTGTCTATATATCATCATGTCTTGTATTTAATACTAACCTTGTGTTCAAATTCAGTGAAGAAATAAATTATATTTTTATAACCTATGGTTTGATTTTATATCTACTATTTTGAATTATCATGTGCTTCACTAATTCCTAATTCTTTATTTTGTCCTAGTTTTTGACAACTATTTGACCTCTAAGCTTTTTTTCTCTCTTCGGTTAAGAACTGAAAAATGTTCACACACCAGGCACTAATTCCTGGATCACCTGCTCATTCCCATATCCCAAAAGGCATCTACAATCTTTGAGTTCATTGGTTTTGGATTGTTTTAAGACCTGACTTCTTATTTTAAATGGAGACCCTGATTGTCCACACATACAAGTATGTGGGGCAAGAAATGTGGTTTCTCAGAAACTGTCTGCTTATGTGGGGCAAGAAATGTGGTTTCTCAGAAACTGTCTGTTAAAGTAAGAGAAGCCTTAGGCCCCAATTTTGCTTTTTTGTTTTCATGTGGCCTTGAAGGAATGAACCTATTTTTGTAGTTACCTTGTCTCTAGTCAGCTCATTATCACCCCACCCACCATATAAGGGAAAAGTAACTGCAAGATCCAATCTAAACTAAAAGCTTTGTACTAGGGGATTTGGGGGAAGAGTCATGTAGGGCTTGTTTATTTAACTAAGCTCTCCTTCTGTGAAATTGGCCTTCTCCTTCTGGACTTCCCAGAGTTAAGGACTGTCCACTTCTCATGAGATTCTAATAAAATCTTTCAACCTTCACTTTGAGATATATCCAAGAAGTCATTTTGGATTAGAGTCTCTGTGCCCCACACACAAGATTCTAACAACACATATATCAATACTTTTTCACTCTTTGAAATATTTACAGTAATTATACCTAGAAAAAGACACTGAGCAGATTAGTATTTCTTTAAGTCCATAAATTAATGCAAACTGAATTGTGTATTAGTTTAATTCATATGTATATCACCATATTGCCTTTTGAAAACAGTTCAGAAAGTCTTTTGAGATTAATTTCACCTTCAAAAAATGCAAAGTTGCATTTTGTTAAAAGTAAACATATATCCCTAGATGTTTCAGTTCAATTAGAAATTCTTAACTCATAACCAGAGCATATTTTTGAAATGTATTTCAGATTTTTTTTCAAAATTGTATAGTTTGTCCTATACCTTCTTGACTCATCAGAGATCAATATTCAGTGTGGTATTGTTGTAAACATTTTTACCTGCCAGGCACATACAAAGCTAAATTTTTTCTGTCTAAATGAAAGCCAAAAATTAGCTAGAATGTTCAAAGACGGCAACTACCCAATCACAGGAAATTTGGTACTTAGACTCATCCTTATTTTACCAGTGTAGAATCTCCTCCATACCAGTTTTATATATAACTTTGTCAAGTGAAGATAATGACATTTAATGAACACCTACTATAAGCAAGGCATTATGTTAATTAGAGGAATACAAATGCAAAAATGCCTTTGCAGAGTTCACACTTTAAGTGGAAAATAACATGTAAATACATGTAAGTTGGAGATACTCTCAATGAGAAATAATTACCATATAGGTGGATCAGGGAAAGCTTTTTATAGAAGGTAAGATGTTAGCTGAATATTGAAGGAAGCCTGGGGAAAATAAGAAAGGAAGAAAAGGAGGCAAAAATTCTAATCATGGTGATCAACAAGAGAAAGTAAAGTTAGGAGATGAAGTGACTTGTGCAAAGACTACCAGGAGACCTTTTAAAATACATTTGAGAAAATATAATTATCACCATAACCATTTTTAAATATTCCTTTTTGACTGTAATACTGCTATCTCTTGGGTATAGGTACTTATCACCTTTTGCCTACACTGTTGCTATAACCTGATTACTAGATTTCCTGCCACAAAAGTTGTTCTACAACATTCCATCTTCTACTCATTTGACAAAGTCTGACCAAGGGTTTATTGATGGCTCTATTTCTCTAATATATTCACCATTAGAGTTAAAGAGACCTAGAAAAGGGTGTGTTTATCAGGTCTCAGCTCTAATGGCTATAAGGATCACTGAAAATCTAAGTAGGAGCTAGCATACTGCAAAAAGCTTTCTGTTTCTTCAGATACTTATTCAGTGTGCAATTCCTTCATGCTAACTGACTGCCTGTCAACATTGCCTGACTTTGACCTGTCAGCTCACATTTTGTAAAAACTGTCTTTTCAGTTTTACTGAAAGCATAAACTCTTTAAATTTAAAATGTGTAAAATAAAATGTGTTAATAGGATCAGACTAGGAAACATCAAGGCCATTAGAAGCAAATCTAAATTGGGGAGAGCAATTGTCCTTTTATTCCCTTCACCATTTAGAATTTAATACTTTGTCAAGGGTTACAGATATGTGTCTTATTTTCAAGGATTTGGGTTATCAATGTTTTTGCCTTTTTCACCTGTCAAAAGTTTACCCAGTTATTGAAAATGGATATTGATTCAAAGAAATATTTGTGGCAAAAAAACAAACCCTGTAGCTTCATAAATCTCTCATCATGGAACTCTTGCATTTATAAAACATTTTAAGTGTTTTTTTTAAATTTTTCAAAGAAAAATATATAAATTAAAGGTTTATTGAAATGAAGTAGCAAAAAATTAAATAAAGGCAGGATTTGTAGATATATTTTAAAAAGAAATTCCTGAGCTAGATGGGTCTTTTTTTTTTTATTAACCAGAGATCACTTGTAGGATAGATATTCTCTGTAACTTCAGAAGATTTAAATATACTCTTTTTTCACAGTGGGACATAAGACAGATGATGCCTCCATTCAAATTTCTTCCTTCTCTGTGACTGTAGAAGTGTTTGACATTTAAACTATAATTTCAACTTTCACTCTTCTATTAAAAAAAATATATATATATATATATATATATATATATGAAGGCATTATATAAATTGACCCATTCCCACATTCCCACTTAGAAAAACAAATGTTTGGTTTCCAATAATATTTTCTAAGGGTTTTGCATACTTTAAAAAATGATAAAAAAAAAAGACAGATACTAAAATTCTTGAATTTTGCTCATTAGTTCTAATTTACAGCAGTCCTGCTGGTTTTTTAGTTTTTGTGTTTGTTTTTGTTTTTTTTCCTGGAGAAAACAAATCTCACTTGCCAGAATTTTTGAATTATTAAAGGACAGCTATCTTCTAATCAAATAGGATGAAGGTATTGCAAGATCTTGGACTAAAACTCTGCTCCAGTTCAGGGTTGGCCATGAGCAACACATAGACCAACATCTCAGGCGAGGTCATATATAAAAAACCACCTTCATCACTGTAATCTCTGTAGTTAGCTTGCTAAATTCCTGTTCTTCAATAGGTTACAGGCGTCAGGGCTATGGGATGAGGAATTTGATTTTTTTCCAGCAAAAAAAAAAAAAAAAAAGGTATTTCTTCTTCTGGTAACATTCAACTATTACTAGTATCTTCCTTGGGAATTTTGCCTGGATCCCAGAAACTTCCACTTTTCTGGTTGCTGAGCTCATTTCCCTTTGCATCAATTCATCTAAGTCTCTCCAATGTCTCTGTCATCCTGCTGGTCATTTCTTACAGAACAATAATATTCCATAACATTCATATATCATAATTTACCCAACCATTCTCCAATTTATGGACATCCATTCATTTTCCAGTTTATAGTCACTACAAAAAGGGCTGTCATAAACATTTTGGCTCATACAGGTCGCATGGATAGTTTTTAAAGCAGATATGAGAGATATTAAAAATTCTCTGAAACTTATCGACTGGGGCAGTAGTACCTGCTTCATTCATATGACACAGAAAATTTAATAAGAGATCAAATTTCTATGTTATTCTAATTTGCTTTACACTGAAGTAAAATAAAGGGCCACGTCTGATCACTATATCTCAGGCATACCTATCAGTCTTTTTATATCTTTGCTCTTTACAAGAAAGGAGAATTTCAGCTTATAACATGCACTGTTTCCAACTCTCTTTTTTTCTGATTTCACTATTTTCCTGTGTTTTCTGTTTTCTAATTTCAACTTCTATATCCTTGTATTTTTATTTTCCTTTTTTATCTCATTTAAAATCTTGTTTTTTCTTAAGTATATTTCAAATATCATTATGTCTTTATGAAGAGTTATATTAGTTGTTCATGCATCTCTGACAAGCTGGCTCTATCCTTGCCCCCCTGATTATCATTACAATGATTCTTTAAAAAAAAAAAAAAAAAAAAAAGTTTTGCTTGTCTTGATTAACTATACTGTTAATTCTGTCTACCTACTTAATGTACTTAATATTTCCACTCCTGTTTGGTCTCCTCCAAATTTTCTTTCATCCATTCTACAGACAAATTTAATTTATTCAGGTCTTCTCTCTATGGTTTTACTACCCAGCTTTGACTTATATTTACAGATTTGCCAATTTTGACTAGAATTCATCAGGACATGAACTATGAGCAGAGCTTGTCAGAAAACAATATAAAACTAGGTAATTTAATTTAAAGACTTGTATTGACTTGACATTGTTTTTTTTTGTTTGTTTGTTTGTTTATTTTTTGGGCCATAGTAATGAAGCAGAATCATAGATAAAATTTGGATGGATTTGTACATCATCATTCCTAAAATGCATGCCCTCATATAAGTTGTGTGCCACACCTCCAATTAAAGGCAATAGATAATTAAAATTATTTTGTTATGATTTGATTTAGATAGTACAAAAGCATAATAAAAAAGCTTTCCTTTCCTTGCAAATCAGATTGTGTCTTAGTAGGATTGATTTCATATTAAGAAAATTTGTGTATTTTCTCCTTAAATTACTATGACTCCTAAATTATCTTGATTATTTAGTATTATGATGTATCTGACATTTTTAGAAACACACACATATATATCTATGTCTATATGTATGTATGTATACACCACATGCATAAATATTAAAAAATATGTTATTGCACTACAGATTGCTTAATTTCTCTACAGGATGCCATAAGCTCTACTGGTTTTTCTCAGTAGGGAAAATAACTTTTCAATGTTTTCTAATATGTGTCTTTCAATGGGTAAAACAGTTACTTAACTATTTTGAATATACAAATGTTTATAATTTCATGAGGGTTGTTAGTATGCCCCACAGTGGCTAATTAATAGAGAAGCTCTTAGATTTGCCTTATGAGGAAAAATCTTCTGAGACTAGCCAATAGAGGAGTGGAACATTTTAGAGAAGATTGATGTTTCAAAGCTTCTTGAAATATACTTTCATAAAAAATTTACATCTAGTGATCAAGATTGATGCTTAGGGAGGAATTGTGTATGAAGCAACATAATAATATTTTTTTAAATGCATTGATTTTTCCTTCATTTTATGGTTGGTATGGATGTAGCAAAAATAGCAAATCAACAAGTTTATAACTTAGGAAGTGAGGAAAATGGAGTGTGTAAAAGGGCTGGTGAGAGGCAGTTGTATAAGGAACATTTGCTAAATGAAGGAATGAAGAATGGATAGAACACTACTCAGTCAAATCTTACACTTTACCTCACTAAAAGTGATCACTGATTTCTCTTTGTAATTTCCTTGGCATATATAATTACCAGGATATGCTATAGAGATAATATTATAGCTCAGTTCTCAGTCATCAAAGGATTCTACATTACTTTCTACTTATGTCATATTCTAATTAGCTATGGAAAGATATAAAATATCTATTAAATGTGTTGATCTTTACATGTGAAATTATATAGGCTAACAAAGCATATGAACAGACAGTTTTCAAAGATATAAAGAATCTCATGGGGGAAAAAGAAAATGAAAATGATAAATGTTGGAGGGGTTGTGAGAAAACTGGGACACTAATGCACTATTGGTGAAGTTGTGAACTTGTCAAATCATTCTGGAGAGCAATTTGGAACTATGCCTAAAAGCTATAAAATTATGCATGCCATTAGAAATAACACTCTTGATGCTGAAAATCAAATATCAAGGAAAATTTATTAAATAAGAATCTTAAGGAATCGTCTTAATATTCCTGGCCAGAAGCCCCACTCCTCTTGGGCAAGAGGGAGCACAGAACACAGAAATGGGGAAATCTTTATATTTGTTCAGTGCCACAGCTCCTCCATTCAGAGAACAGATTGGTTCATTTTATCCAGGTTACTGTCTTTCTGACACGCCCACTACACATTTCCCCTTAATATGTATAAAACACTCCCCCATCATATAATCCATGATCAAAACTAGCAGAAAACTCTGTGGTATGTTGTTTAATATTCAATGAGCCTATTAAGCAGTCACAGTAGTGATCTGGTCAAGGTCTGTCATTGACCCCAACTAGTTTGGGCTGGGTGGGATATTATCCCATTAGAGAATGTCCATCATTTGGGGAATGGTTAAACAAATTGTGGTATGTAATTGCCATGGGATATGCTGTAAGAAATTTAAAGCAGAATGATTTCAAAAAAACCTGTAAAGAGTTATGTGAACTAGTGTCGAATGAAGTGAGCAGAACTAAGAAAACATTGTACAAAAACATTGTAATAGTAATAATGTACGTTGAACATCTGTGAATGAAATGACTATTCTTCCCAATAAAATGATTAATGACTATCCCAAATTATTTATGATGAAATAGGATATCTGTCTCTAAAGAAAGAACTGATGGAGCCTGATTACAGACAAAAACATTCTATTTTTTCACTTTCTTTATCTAATTTTTAGGTTTAGATAGAATTTTCACTTACAAAATGAGTAACATGAGGATGTTTTATGTGATTGATCATGCATAACCTTTATCAGATTTCCTATCTTCTCAGGGAGAAGGGAAGAAGAAGAGAGAAGAAAGAATTTGGTATTCAATTTTAAAAATGAATATTAAAATTATAATTTTACATGTAATTGGAGGAAATAAAGTAGTATTAAATTTTTTATTGGCCATTGAGTGATCATTTGCTGAATTAACAAAACACTTCTCTGAAAAAAGAACTTAAATATGTATTAAATCACTTAGAATAATAGAATTACAGGTGACAAATACTATTGAAGTCATTTAATCCAACTCCTCATTTTAAAGTTAAGGAAACTAAGTCTTAGGTAGGTTAAAATATTTAATTAATATGCACAGATGAAAAGTGAGAAAGAATGTAGATCTAGATACTCTAATTACAAGGTCAAAACCTTTCCATTTTACCATGTTATTTTCCCTTACCCTTACAAAATTCTCAGTGTTTTTTGATTAACTCTTGGGCAACCTGAATTTAGCTAATGCCTCAACCCAAACCACAAGAACTCTTACTTCCTGCATGATGTGAGGAAATGGGAATAAGCATTTTGGAAGACTAAGAGAACCTCTGCTGATTAGGAATGCTAGACTGTGCAGCAGAAATGGTCAAGAGGGCACACACCCTGTGAGTGCAAAAGCAGTGGGGCAGGGAAGCCACTGGCTGCTGGCACTTATAGGAGAGTAGAACTCTTGGTTTGGGGCTCCAGGTGAGAGAAGGGAGCTTAAATGAAGCTAGAGACACCATCCTGCCACCCCAAGATTAGAGATGCTTATACTAATTGTTCTTATAAAAAATGAACTGGCAAAAAAGAAAGAATCCAACCATAGAAACTTACTACAGGAATAGGGAAAAGTAGGGTTCATCTTCAGAGAAGGACTGAAATTAAAAAAAAAAAAAGTCTCTTCTGTTCCAAAGAATAATGTTAAATGGCTCCCTGCTCAGAAAGACTTTATAAAAGAACTTAAAAAATACATTTTAAAATTAAGTGAGAGATTGAGGGAAAATTAAAAATAAATAAATAAAAACTGCTAGAAAAGCAAGAAGATTATGAAAAAAAAAAGTTAACCAGCAAAGAAAGGAGAAAAAGAGTCTTTTTTATATTTTATTTTATTTATAAAATTTTGACATTATATATGCATGAGTAATTTTTTATAACATTATCCCTTGTATTCATTTTTCCAAATTGTCCCCTACCTCCCTCTACTCCCTCCCCTTGATGACAGGCAATCCCATATATTTTACATGTGTTACAATATAACCTAGATACAATATATGTGTGTAGATACCATTTTCTTGTTGCACATTAAGTATTAGATTCCAAAGGTATAAGTAACCTGGGTAGATAAACAGTTGTTCTAACAGTTTACATTCACTTCCCAGTGTTCCTTCTCTGGGTGTAGTTTTTTTCTGTCCATCATTGATCAACTGGAAGTGAGTTGTGAAGTGAAGATATCCACTTCCATCAGAATACATCTTCATACAACATTGATGTGCACAGCGATCTCCTGGTTCTATTCATTTCACACAGCATCAGTTGATGTAAATCTCTCCAAGCCTCTGTATTCCTCCTGCTGGTCAGGGAAAAAGAATCTTAAAGATTAAAATGATTATTTGAAAATGCAAATTGGACAAGGGGAAACTATAAGAGACTGTGAAATGAAACAAAATGTAAAGAAAGAAAAAGTACAACAGAATGTGAAAAATAATAAAAAAAAATAGATCTGGAGACCAGATCAAGAATAGAAAATATAAGAATTGAATTATAGGAAAATTGTGACCAAAAAGAGAACCTTGACACAAGTATGCAAAAAAATAATCAAAGAAAATTGTCCTGGAGTGATATGATCATTAGGGAAAAGTGAAAATAAGGAAAAAATTCTTTGTGGGAAATACTTAGAAATATTATTGCTAAATTTTAAAACCCCCAGATCAAAGAGAAGATTTTGCAAAAAAAAAAAAAAAAAAAAAAAAGAAACAAACATGTTGCAGCTACAGTTAGATTTGTACACAAGACTTATCAGGAGCCACAATAAAAGATCCCAAGTCCTGTTGCACCACAGTTCTCTTTTATTCCTGACTGAGTTTTCCTAAATTGTTCTGCCTCAGTTTCCCTAATTTGAGGAAATTTGAAGTCAGGAGGACCTGAGTTAAAATCTGTCCTAGCTGTATAAGCTGGGGCAAATCATTTAACCCCAATTGTCTCAACAAAAACAAACAAATAAATAAATAAAAATGAGGAAATTGAGGTCCATGGGTTTAATTATTTACTCAAAAATCAACCATGTAGTAATAGTCCAAAATGAGATTCAAACATATGATTCCAGATTTAGAAAATGTTTCTACATGTAACATGAACTACAAAATTCTCTTAATCCTCTTTATATGTAAATTTATTTACCTGCTGAAATATAAATACTTTTTGTTGTATTTGAGTATATCATAGATTCAAAAAAATGAGAGTTGAATAAGAATTCAACAGCTATTCAGTTCATCCCATACACAAAAATATGATTAATCATAAATTGGTTAATCTACTTGAAGACCTTTAAGGAAAGAGAACCCATGATCTTGTAAGTCACCTTTTTGCCTTTTCTTTTTTACTCATGAAATCCAAATTTATGTCTTTTTCAACTTCTGTCCATTGCTTTTTATTCCACCTAGAAACAAACAGAAAAAGGCTAATTTCTTTTTGAAATGGTAGTCCTTCAAATAAAACAGCTACTATTTCCCTTCTCCTTCATAATTTTTCCCAATGTAAAGATGGCCATTTTCTTCAACAGACATGCATTTATGAGGTCTTTCCAGATTTATCTCATTTCTTAAACATTTACTATCATCTCATTTTCCTCCACAAATATTATTTTGATGATCTGATTCATTTCAGTGTCATATAAAGTCTTGTACACATTCATATTCCTGTTTACTAGTCTGCTATTTTCTTAGGCTACTATTCATAACCTTCCACAGTTTTTGTTAATTTTTTCCTTTTTTTAATTAATTTTATAATTATAACAATTTTTAACAACATTATCCCTTATATTCCCTTCTGTTTCGAATTTTCCCCTACTTCCCTCCACACTGTCCCCTAGATAGCAGGCATTCCCATACATATTAAATATGTTATCGTATATACTAGGTACATTATGTATGTGCAGAACTGAATTTTGTTGTTGTTGTTGTTGTTGCAAGGAAGATTTGGATTTGGAAGGTAAAAAATAACCTGGGGAGAAAAACAAAAAAATGCTAACAGTTTACACTCATTTCCCAGGGTTCCTTCTCTGGGTGTAGCTGATTCTGTCCATCATTGATCAATTGGAATTGGATTAGCTCTTCTCTATGTTAAAGATATCCACTTCCATCAGAATACATCCTTATACAATATCATTGTTGAAGTGTATAATGATCTCCTTGTTCTGTTTGTTTCATTCAGCATCAGTAGATGTAAGACTCTCCAAGCCTTTCTGTATTCCTCCTGTTGGTCATTTCTTACAGAACAATAATATTCCATAACATTCATATACCATAATTTACCCTACCATTCTTCAATTGATGGACATCCATTCATTTTCCAGTTTCTAGCCACTACAAAAAGGGCTGCCACAAACATTTTGACACATACAGGTCCCTTTCTCTCCTTTAGTATTTCCTTGGGATATAAGTCCAGTAGTAGCACTGCTGGATCAAAAGTTATGCACAATTTGACGACTTTTGGGGCATAATTCCAGATTGCTCTCCAAAATAGTTGGATTATTTCACAACTCCACCAACAATGCATCAGTGTCCCAGTTTCTCCACATCCCCTCCAACATTCATCATTATTTGTTCCTGTCATCTTAGCCAATCTGACAGGTATGTAGTGGTATCTCAAAGTTGTCTTAATTTGCATTTCTCTGATCAATAATGATTTGGAATACTCATATAAATGGAAATAGTTTCAATTTCATCATCTGAAAATTGTCTGTTCATATCCTTTGACCATTTATCAATTGGAGAATGGCTTGATTTGTTATAAATTAAAGTCAATTCTTTATTTTGGAAATGAGGCCTTTATCAGAACCTTTCACTGTAAAAATGGGTTCCCAATTTGTTACTTTCATTCTAAACTTGTTTGCATTACTTTTGTTTCTGGAAAAACTTTTTAATTTGATGGAATCAAAATTTTCTATTTTGTGATCAATAATGATCTCTAGTTCTCCTTTGGACACAAATTCCTTCCTTTTCCACAAGTCTGAGAGATAAACTATCTTATGTTCCTCTAATTTATTTATGATCTCGTTCTTTATGCCTAAGTCTTGAACCCATTTTTATCTTATGTTATGTTTGTGACCAAAGAGAACAAGAGATCATTATTGATCACAAAATAGAAAATTTGATTACATCAAATAAAAAAACTTTGGTAGAAACAAAAATAATGCAAAAGATTAGAAGGAAAGTAATAAATTGGGAAAATATTTTTACAGTTTAAGGTTCTGATAAAGCCCTCATTTCCAAAATATAGAGATAACTAACTTTAATTTATAACAAATCAAACCATTCTCCAATTAATAAATGATCAAAAGATATGAACAAAATTTTCAGATGATGAAATTGAAACTATTTCCACTCATATGAAAGAGTATTCCAAATCACTATTGATCAGAGAAATGCAAATTAAGACAATTTTGAGATACCATTACACACCTGTCAGAATGGCTAAGATGATAGAAAAAAAGAATGATAAATGTTGGAGGGGCTATGAGAAAACTGGGACTCTGATGCATTGTTGGTGGAGTTGTGAATGAACCCAAGCATTCTGGAGAGCAATTTGTAACTAGGCCCAAAAAGTTATCAAACTATGTATACTCTTTGATCCAGCAGTGCTACTACTGCGGTTATATCCCAAAGAAATACCAAAGAAGGGAAAGGGACCTGTATGTGCCAAAATATTTGTGCCAGCCCTTTTTGTAGAGGCTAGAAACTGGAAAATGAATGCATGCCCATCAATTGAAGAATGGTTGGGTAAATTATGGTATATGAAGGTTACGGAATATTACTGCTCTGTAAGAAATGACGAGCAGGATGAATACAGAGAGTCTTGGAGAGACTTACATGGACTGATGCTGAGTGAAATGAGCAGAACCAACAGATCATTATACACTTCAACAACAATACTGTATAAAGAAGTATTCTGATTGAAGTGGATATGTTCAACATGGAGAAGATCTAATTCAGTTCCAGTTGATCAATGATGGACATAATCAGCTACACCTAGAGAAGGAACACTGGGAATTGAGTGTAAACTGTTTGCACTGTTGTCTTTCTACCCAAGTTACTTTTACCTTATGAATCCAATTCTTACTGTGCCACAAGAAACTCAGTTTTACACACATATATTGTATCTAGGATATACTATAACACATGTAACATGTATGGACTTGCCTGTCAGCAAGGGGAGGGTGTAGAGGGAGCGAGGGGAAAATTCGGAAAAAAATTGAGTACAAGGGATAATGCTGTAAAAAAAAAATTACACATGCATATGTAATGTCAAAAATTATGAATATAAAATTAATAAAATAGAAACAGTCAACATGCTATTTTGATAGTATGCTAATTATGCAGAAGAAAAAACTGTAAATTTTATTAAAAAGCTGACTGAACATGCTGATAATACTGAAAAAAGTGAAAAAGTAAACTGTGGTGGAATATTAACTACAAAACAATTCTAGGAACTTTTTGAAAGCAAAAACTGATAGTTTTACACAAGCCAAGTTTCTAGAAAACAACAAATGGTGTTTAGAAAATAATGCAAAGAACACATCTGTTTGCAAATATATATTTGTCTATCTCTACACTAATGAACACTTCTGGGACATGATTATGTTTTTTTTAGGAAAAAAAAGTTTAATTTTAGGCAACAAGCTTGGCCCAAAAGAACATGGAGAAGTTTCCTTTAAGGAATCTTTATGAATGCATATGGTAGTTCTGTACATAACGCTCATATAAGCCCCGAGATTAATATAAATTTCTACTTCATTTTAAGTCATTTACTCTCTTCATTCATAAGAATGTAATGTTACCTTCTTAGTTCTCACATAGTGTATATGAGGGTGAAAAGTGACCCAATGGCCCCAAACTCTTTTTAGAAGATTGAACTAAAAGAGTGAATAAGAAATTAAGATTTCATATTAGGTTTATAAGCCCACTCAAATCTAACAGGCCCAAGCTTCTAAATTATAGGAACTTGACCATTCCATGGACTCTGTATGTCTTTGGCAATAGATACCAGGAAATAGCCATTCTTGGAAATGCTTATGCTTAGGGCTGGGTGGCTTCCTTCCTATGCATATGCAATTGATAATGAAACAAGTCGAGCTTCAAGGGTTTGGAATGAGTCAACATGAATATATAGATAAGTTTTGTCCAGGAGCCTTCTTTGTCTGAAAACATAAAAAAAACCTCTGTTGTAAACCATAGTTGAGCTTCACTCGTGGGAAGGATGTTTCACCCGTGGGAAGGACATTTTGCCCAGGAAAATCTTTATACTTTTCAAGTTGATTGAGGCTGAAACGTGGCTCCCAGCCATTTGAGTTTTTGAGGTTCCCTTGAATTGGTGATGTCTTCTCTTCCTCTATCTACTATAATTGTCATATTGTTAATTGTTCTTATTTCTATTTGTTTTTTTTTTTTTTATGCATATCTAAACTATCTATACCTTGTCCTATTTGATTAAAACCTTACTTGAATCTGAGAACATCATTTATAGGAGTGAATCCGAACATATAACTTTTCTTAATACAAAACCTGATTAAAAACATGGCACTCTATTGTGGATATATTAAACATTACATGTTTTGATTTATACATCCCTTACTCAAGAAATCATTTCTCTGCTAACATTAATAAAACGATAAAGAAGACAGAGACTTCAGTTGCCTTATCTTTCCTCTTTTCTCTCACAATAGAGCTTTGTATTTATATCATCCCTTCATCCTTGCTTCCAGTTTCAGAGTAATAGATGCCCATGCTCCTCTCTACAGATTATCCCATACAATTGATTATCTATTTCCTTCTCTTCTCGTACCATGCTACTTCAATAACATCTTCAACCTTTGTCTCTACTGTTTTTATCCTTTCTTTTCAAATCTGCTTCTCTATCATATCTTGACAAAAAAAAAAAATCACTGTATTGTTCTTTCATTACTTTTTTGACTTGTCTTTTTTTTTCTTAGAACTATATTTTCTAGATATTTCTAACTCAATGTGAAAAGTATCAATCTGACCTGCTTCCAGCAAAATAATTCTAAATCATTAGCTCTTAAATTTATGTGTAAAGTTTATATGTATATGCATACATATATGTATATAAATTCTATATTTCTATCTTTAATTTCCTTATATTATACCTATGGCTTATTGTAGGTTGATGAGAAAATGACAATTTTAATATATTCTACAAGGAATATCTGTGTCCTCAAGCTATATAAATTGCTACTGATTCAATTAATGGAAATAACTGTATGTTTTATTAGATGATTAACTGGACCTAGGCACCAGTAAGAATGCCCCTAAGGAATTTCCACAAGAAGTACAAATTAGACTTGTTCAAAAGACTCAATTAGCTAAAATCACTTTAATGTAACTATCAATAACCTCACTTTCATCTGCTGAACTTCGAACATGATTCCTGTCCTGGTTAGAAAGTGGATTACACAACACCAGTTCTGTCCTATTCATTATTCTAGGGAATTTTAGAAAATAATTCAAATTTATAAAATTATTCAAAAGTTGAAAAAATTAAAATATGGTTCTTTTAGATTGTTTGCTGTTTTAGAACTTGTAGCATTTCTCATAGAAACATCATGCCAAAAAAATTACAAACTCAGAACAATTCAAAGAGAGCTTTACAAGGCATGTTGGGGATTTTAACTATTCAATTTGTAATGCTTTGTTTGTGAATGAGTGTTCAATTTGGGGGGAAATGTTTTTAATAAGCAATGTTTCCAGTATTCCAAAAGAATTTCTGCCTACCTTACTCCTGGCAATGGAACAACACAATCAGTTCCCCTTATTGTGCAACAGCATTAGTATGTTAATGGAGCGGAAATGGAAGAGATAAAAACTTATTTTGCACTTACTGTGATACTGGCTCTCTGCTAAATGCTTTACAAATTTTACCCCATTGAATCTTCAAAACAATCTTCTAGGACAAATGGTCTAATATCTTTATTTAAGAATTGAGAAAACTGATACAAAGGTTAAGTGATTGTCCAGGATGGCACAGCCAGTAAGGGTTTAAAGCTAAATTTGAGCTAAGTTCTTCATGATTCCAGACCCAATCTTCCACAGAGCCACCCAGTTGCCTATGCTATGTTTAGATTTTTTTCCTTACCTCTACATCAAGTGACATGAAGTTCAGTACAAGTTCAATTGAGGAGCATTAGGCTTCCATCACTAATTCCCTTTCTTCTAATTTCTGTCTCTCTAAATAAGGATACCTTCTGAATCTGTGTACAACCTATTTTCTGTTCGGCCAAGACTCTTTTTCTAAGGAGAGCAGAAGGCTCAGTAAGTTAATAAATAAATAAACTTTAGCTGAATTACAATCTGAAAATTTTATCATGGTAGCTTCTTTATTTTGACTAATTAATCAGCATCCTTTAAATTTTGACACTGTGAAATAAAAGTTTCAATCACCTACTCTGTTCTTTCTTCTATCCCTAAGCAGATCTTTGGTATTTGGTCTCTTCCTCTATATCTTCCTCCAACTTCCTCATTTATCTCCACCATTCTCCTTTTTCTTCTAGTGAAACAAATAATGAGGTGGATTAAAAGTCACAGGTTAGCAAGGTTCTGCAGAAGTGGAGATAGTAATTGATTTTCAGGACTCTCATTCTCTCCATTTCTGACTTGATCATGTACATGTTAAATAAACTCTAACAAGGAGAGAATGTAAAAAAAAATAACAAAGAAACACATAAAGAAAGAGAAATAAAAGAAAAAAAAAGAATGAATTAGAGGGAAAGAAGAAGAGAGGCAGATAGATGAGACAGACAGACAGAGAGAGACACAGACAGAGAATGCTAATAAGGGAAAACTATTGGAGAAAACTGATCTCATTTTAGCATATATTTTGTTTCAGGACCATGGGCCTACCTACAGTTTGTTATTTTCATAATTTTTCAAGAAGTTCTTACAGATGTTCACAATAGACAAATAACCTGTAAACTTAGTAGGGAAAAAAAAAAACAGAATTAATAGTAAAAATATTTTCTAAATCAATAAGAAAAGCCAATGAAGTAAAAAAGAGAGCAAATCATGATTTAGTAGAAAGATTATATCATTCAGGACATGATTCAGAGTTCATACAATTTTAATCTAAGTTCTGCTGTAAACATCCTAAGTGTTCACAGGAAAAGTAATTTTATCCATATGGTCATCCATTTTCTCATTTGTAAAATGTTGGGGTAGGATAGGTAAACTATAACAACCTTTCCAGGAGAAATATTAAATACTGTAAAACTTCATTCTATTAATTTCTTTGAAATTGTGTATACAGAATTATTACAAATAGACAGGTTATTGTCATGCTTATGGAATAATAAATAGTGGCGAGCCATAAAATTCTGATTTCCAAGCTTCCTCTGTCTCTTTTTATTGTCGTTGTTCAATATCTATTTCTTCCTCATACTTGCAACAAAAAAATTACTGAGATTTAATTTGACAATTATTTCATTTTAAAAATAATTTGGGGGGGGCTGAGCCAAGATGGTGGAGAAGAAACACACGACTCTGTGAATGTCCTCACTCCCTCACAACCAATTAGATAAATTAAGTCACAAAATAAGCCCAGGACTGATAGATACCACAAGGACTGGAAGCACGACTTACCAGCTGAAGAGAATCTGGAGTTTCAACAGACAAGGTCAGTCCCCAGGGGAGGAAGAAGAGAGGCCAGCACAGACAGCTGGGTGCTAGCACACTCTGCCCATTGCGCTGGGAAGGGCTCTGAGATCAGAGAAGCCACTGAGGTAAAGGAATCTGGCACAGGCTGTTAGCTCTTCTCTGCTAATTATTTAGCAGTTCAGAAGAGAAAGCCAAAATATTTTAAAACTCAGATTAGATTTTCCCCGGACCCTGGAGGTGACTCAGCAGATCTAGGCACCAGGGGGTATGGCCTCAGCTACCACCTGAGAATAGTTAAGAGATTGACAAGTGGGTGGATACGGCCCAAGGCAACACACACTGCCTAGCTTAGCTGGAGGGAGTGGAACTCAGCTCCAGGAAGTCCCAGAGAAGCGGAACCTTTGAACTAGGGACCGTGGTTTCTGGCAGACACTTCCAGTTTGAGCACAGGGGCTTTTCAAGTCACCTGCTACAGACATCCACTCCCCACCCGGACACATAGGCTGGGCTTTGTGCTGTCTTTACTATTCAACGCCCTCTGGCACACCAGTGCTAATCACCTCTGAGGTACTTCCAGGGAGGGGGTGGGGAACTCTCTCCCAGAGCTCTATCTTAGCTCAGGCTCTAGAGCCGCTGCATCCATCTGGTCTGGGAGGAAGCTGGTAAAGAAGTAAATAAATAATTTCCTACCCCAGGGACAGACCCCAAAATATTTTTTAAATATGAGCAAAAAAGCCAGAAAAACTATAGATTCCTTCTATACAGAGAAAGAGCGGGTATCCAACCCCGAGGAAGTTAACAGCAGAGAGACAGCAGATAACAACCTAAAGGGGAACGATTCCTGCTCCCCATCACATAACTCTCTCCTAGAAGAAACTCTTAAAATATTGAGGGAGTTTGAAGAAAAATGGGGAAAGGAAAGGGAAGCTATGATAGAGAATAACAATGTCCTGAAATTGGAGTTGGAAAAAATAAAGAATTCACAGGAGATGCAGGGAAACAAAATTTATGAATTAGAAAAGGTTAAAAAAAACACAGGAAAGTAGGATTTCTGAATTGGAAAAGATAAAAAAGTCTCAAGAAAATAGAATTTCTGAATTGGAAAAAGAAAATAATTCTCAAAAAAAAATTAGGGAAATGGAAAAAAATTCAATAGAGCAAAATAATTCATTTAAAAACGAAATTGGGCATTTACAAAAAGAACTAAAAACTGTGAAAGAAGAAAATAACTCCTTAAAAGTCAGGATGGAACAAATAGAAATGAATAATTCACAGAGAACCCAAGAATCAGTCAAACAAAACAAAAAAAAAAAATGAGAAGCTGGAGAATAACGTCAAATACTTACTGGGAAAATCTATGGACCTGGAAAATAGATCTAGGAGACTTAATCTGCGGATTATTGGACTTCCAGAAAACTATGACCAAAAAAAGAGCCTAGATTCTATTTTACAGGAAATTATCAAAGAGAACTGTCCAGAGATAATAGAAACAGAAGGGAAAGTAGATGTGGAAAGAATTCATCGAACTCCTTCTGAAATAGACCCTTAAAAAAGAACACCACGGAATATAGTGGCTAAGCTGCAGAATTACCACACAAAGGAGAAAATCCTGCAAGCAGCTAGAAAAAAAACAATTTAAATACCAAGGTGCCACAATAAGGGTCACCCACATTAAAAGATAGAAGGGCCTGGAACCTGATATTCCGTAAGGCAAAAGATCAAGGACTGCAACCAAGAATGAACTACCCAGCTAAGTTTAGCATCTTTTTCCATGGAAGAAGATGGTCATTCAATGAAACAGAGGAATTCTATATGTTTCTAAGAAAAAAACCAGACTAAAAAAAAAATTGATCTACATCCACAAGACTGAAGAGAAAACGAAAAAGGTACACAGAACCCTTGAGAACTGTAACTCTGTTGTGGGTATATAAAAAGTACTCAAGGATAATTTGATTTTACTGATATAAAAGAAAAAAATGAGGGTGTAGTAAAGGGAAGGAGGTCGGTTCAGAAAAAGGGGAAGGAATGATAAAAAGAGGGAAACTACATCCCAGGAAGAGGCATAGAAAATACACCATATCTGAGGGAACTTAGTGAGGGGGAGAATCATTGTGTGAATCTTACTCTCATCAGGAGAGGCTCAAAGAGTAAATAATTAACATATTTGTTTTTCAGAGAATTTTCTCTCACCTCATTAAAAGGGGGGAGAGGAAAAGGGAAAAGGAAAAGGAGAATAAGTGAAGGGACTTGGAGGGAGGGGGGAGGGATCCTAAAAAAAAAAAAAAAAAAGAGGGAGGGTTGCGCATCACAAGGGAGGTCTGTAAATTAAATATCGGGGAGGGGGATCAGGGGGGTCAAGGGGATAAAGCATAATCTGGGGATAATACGATGGCAGGAAATACAGAATTAGTAATTTTAACTATAAATGTAAATGGGATGAACGATCCCATCAAACGGAGACGGACAGCAGATTGGAACAAAAAGCAGAACTCTACAATATGTTGTCTACAGGAAATACACTTAAAGCAGGGAGATACATACAGAGTAAAGGTAAAAGGTTGGAACAGAGCCTATTATGCTTCAGGTAAAGCCAAAAAAGCAGGGGTAGCTATCCTTATCTCAGATCAAGCAAAAGCAGAAGTAGATCTCCTTAAAAAATATAAGGAAAGAAACTATATCCTGCTGAAAGGTAGCATAAATAATGAAGCCATATCAATACTAAACATATATGCACCAAGTGGTATAGCATCTAACTTTCTAAAGGAAAAGTTAAGAGAACTGCAAGAAGAAATAGACAGTAAAACTATAATAGTAGGAGATCTCAACCTTGCACTCTCAGATTTAGACAAATCAAATCACAAAACAAACAAGAAAGAAATTAAAAAAGTAAATAGAACATTAGAAAAACTAGGTATGATAGACCTTTGGAGAAAACTGAATGGCAATAGAAAGGAATATACTTTCTTCTCAGCAGTTCATGGATCCTATACAAAAATAGACCATATATTAGGACATAAAGATCTCAAAATTAAATGTAGGAAGGCAGAAATAATAAATGCCTTCTTCTCAGATCACAATGCAATAAAAGCTACATTCAGTAAAAAGTTAGGGGTAAATAGACCAAAAAGTAATTGGAAACTGAATAATCTCATCTTAAAGAATGACTGGGTGAAAGAGCAAATTATAGAAACAATTAACAATTTCACCCAAGATAATGACAATGATGAGACATCATACCAAAATCTTTGGGATGCAGCTAAAGCAGTAATAAGGGGAAATTTTATATCTTTAGAGGCTTATTTGAAGAAAATAGAGAAAGAGAAGATTAACGAATTGGGCTTACAACTTAAAAGGCTAGAAAAAGACCAAATTATAAACCCCCAACCAAAAATTAAACTTGAAATACAAAAATTAAAAGGAGAAATCAATAATATTGAAAGTAAAAAAACTATTGAATTAATAAATAAAACCAAGAGTTGGTTTTATGAAAAAGCCAATAAAATAGATAAACCTTTGGTAAATTTGATCAAAAAAAAGAAAGAGGAAAATCAAATTGATAGTCTTACAAATGAAAAGGGGGATCTTTCCACCAATGAAGAGGAAATTAGAGAAATAATAAGGAGTTACTTTGCCCAACTTTATGCCAATAAATTTGATAACTTAAGTGAAATGGATTACTTCCTCCAAAAATATAGGCTCCCTAGATTAACAAAGGAGGAGATAAATTGCTTAAATAGTCCCATTTCAGAAAAAGAAATAGAACAAGCTATTAATCAACTCCCCAGGAAAAAATCCCCAGGGTCAGATGGATTCACATGTGAATTCTACCAAACATTTAAAGAACAATTAGCCCCAATGTTATATAAATTATTTGAAAAAATAGGGGATGAAGGAGTCCTACCAAACTCCTTTTATGACACAGACATGATACTGATACCTAAACCAGGTAGATCGAAAACTGAGAAAGAAAATTATAGACCAATCTCCTTAATGAATATTGATGCTAAAATCTTAAATAAGATATTAGCAAAAAGACTTCAGAAAATCATCTCCAGGATAATACACTATGATCAAGTAGGATTTATTCCAGGAATGCAGGGCTGGTTCAATATTAGGAAAACTATTAATATAATTGACCATATTAATAATCAAATTAATAAGAACCATATGATCATCTCAATAGATGCAGAAAAAGCATTTGATAAAATCCAACATCCATTCCTACTAAAAACTTTTGAGAGTATGGGAATAAATGGACTATTACTTAGAATAATCAGGAGCATATATTTAAGACCTTCAGTAAGCATAATATTCAATAGAAATAAACTGCAACCTTTCCCAGTAAGATCAGGAGTGAAACAAGGTTGCCCACTATCACCATTACTATTCAATATAGTACTAGAAACGCTAGCCTCGGCAATAAGAGCCGAGAAAGAGATTCAAGGAATTAGAGTAGGAAATGAGGAAATTAAACTATCACTTTTTGCAGATGACATGATGGTATACTTAGAGAACCCCAAAGACTCTGCTAAAAAGCTACTAGAAATAATTCAAAATTTCAGCAAAGTGGCAGGATACAAAATAAATCCACATAAATCCTCGGCATTTTTATATATCACTAACAAAATGCAACAGCAAGAGATACAAAGAGAAATTCCATTCCAAACAAATGTTGAGAGTATAAAGTATTTGGGAATCCATCTACCAAAGAAAAGTCAGGAATTATATGATAAAAATTACAAAACACTTGCCACAAAAATAAAATCAGATTTAAATAATTGGAAAGACATTCAGTGCTCTTGGATAGGCCGAGCGAATATAATAAAGATGACAATACTCCCCAAACTATTCTATTTATTTAGTGCTATACCAATCAGACTCCCAAGAAACTATTTCAATGACCTAGAAAAAATAACAACAAAATTCATATGGAAGAATAAAAGGTCGACAATTGCAAGGGAATTAATGAAAAAAACTCAGAGGAAGGTGGTCTAAGTGTACCTGATCTAAAGCTATATTATATAGCAGCAGTCACCAAAACCATTTGGTATTGGCTAAAAAATAGACTGGTAGATCAGTGGAATAGATTAGATATAAAGGACAAAAAAGGATACATATATAGCAACCTAATCTTTGACAAACCCAAAGATACCAACATTAGGGATAAAAATTCATTATTCGGAAAAAACTGTTGGGAAAACTGGAAATTAGTATGGCAGAAATTAGATATGGATCCACACTTAACACCATATACCAAGATAAGATCAAAATGGGTCCATGATTTAGGCATAAAGAGGGAGATAATAAATAGATTAGAGGAACAGAGGATAATCTACCTCTCAGACTTGTGGAGGAGGAAGGAATTTATGACCAGAGGAGAACTAGAGATCATTATTGATCACAAAATAGAAGATTTTGATTACATCAACCTAAAAAGTTTCTGTATAAATAATACTAATGCAAATAAGATTAGAAGGGAAGTAACAAATTGGGAAAATATTTTTAAAAACAAAGGTTCTGACAAAGGTCTCATTTCCAAAATATATAGAGAACTGACCATAATTTATAAGAAACCGAACCATTCTCCAATTGATAAATGGTCAAAGGATATGAACAGACAATTCTCAGAGGGAGAAATTGAAACTATATCCACTCACATGAAAGAGTGTTCCAAATCTCTACTGATCAGAGAAATGCAAATTAAGACCACTCTGAGATACCACTACACACCTGTCAGATTGGCTAAGATGACAGGAACAAATAATGATGAATGTTGGAGGGGATGTGGGGAAACTGGGACACTAATACATTGCTGGTGGAGTTGCGAAAGAATCCAGCCATTCTGGAGAGCAATCTGGAATTATGCCCAAAAAGTTATCAAACTGTGCATATCCTTTGACCCAGCAGCGCTACTACTGGGATTATATCCCAAAGAAATACTAAAGAGCAGAAAGAGACATATATGTGTCAAAATGTTTGTGGCAGCTCTTTTTGTTGTAGCTAGAAACTGGAAGATGAATGGATGTCCATCAGTTGGAGAATGGTTGGGTAAATTGTGGTATATGAAGGTTATGGAATATTATTGCTCTGTAAGAAATGACCAGCAGGAGGAATACAGAGAGGCCTGGAGAGACTTAAATCAACTGATGCTGAGTGAAATGAGCAGAACCAGAAGATCACTGTACACTTCAACAACAATACTGTATGAGGATGTATTCTGATGGAAGTGGAAATCTTCAACATAAAGAAGATCCAACTCACTTCCAGTTGATCAATGATGGACAGAGGTAGCTACACCCAGAGAAGAAACACTGGGAAGTGAATGTAAATTGTTAGCACTATTATCTGTCTGCCCAGGTTGCATGTACCTTCGGATTCTAATGTTTATTGTGCAACAAGAAAATGATATTCACACACATGTATTGTACCTAGACTATATTGTAACACATGTAAAATGTATGGGATTGCCTGTCATCGGGGGGAGGGAATAGAAGGAGGGGGGGGACAATTTGGAAAAATGAATACAAGGGATAATATTATAAATATATATATATATATAATAAAAAATTAAAAAAAATTTGATAATTCCAAATAGCTCAAGCAAAAATAAGCTCCAAAACTAAAGTATTGAAATTGTGAATTTGAACAGTTCTTTCATTGTTTACATTCTTTTCACAATTATTTCTGCAACACCTACCATATCTATCTTTGTAATACCCAGTAATAACTAGTTGTCATTCAGCAATTAAATGAAAATAATTTCTATTAACCTTTTAAATATAACAAGGAATAGCAATTGTATTTTAAGCTATTTGCTATGAAAAAAAAACTTTCTCTCTTCCTCTTCTAATCATAGAAGCAAAGAAAGTTGTTAGTTTAAGCTAGAACCTCAAGCATAATGACTTTGCATTGTACATTAATGAATCTGAATTGTTTTGAATCAATATTAAATTGGATATGATTCCAGGAATGTGATTTTTACAGGTTAAATTTGTTTCTGAATTGTAATTGTGCAATCATGTTAAAAGTCAATCTACCACTGCAAAACAACTTTACATAAATTGAATTAGCATCTGACAACTTAGTAAATTCCACATTAAAAACCTTTTTTGTCTCGACTGACATATCTTTTACAGCCAGTGATAGAAACAAATAATTGTATGTCTGTCTTTATATGATTCAAAGTAAAGCTACATTTACTCTGGAAAGAATAGAGTTGCAAAAGCACGAGAGAACCTTTGTCTAAATCAGTAAAAAAAAAAATCAATTATATATTTTAAATGATTCAGTCTTCTTATATTTTTTAAATTGACTTGAAATGTCACTTCTGTATTATATTTCCTATATGCATATTATGTTTTTAAAATCATTTTCTTTTTTTGCACATTGTTTTAATTTTATAATTATAAAAATTTTTGACAGTGTATATGCATGAGTAATTTTTTTTATAACATTATCCCTTGTATTCATTTTTCCAAATTATGCCCTCCCTCCCTGTACTCCCTCCCCTAGATGACAGGCAATCCTACACATTTTACATGTGTTACAGTATAACCTAGATACAATATATGTGTGTAAATCCAATTTTCTTGTTGCACGTTAAAGTATTAGATTCCGAAGGTATAAGTAACCTGGGTAGATAGACAGTAGTGCTAACAATTTACATTCACTTCCCAGTGTTCCTTCTCTGGGTGTAGTTGTTTCTGTCCATCATTAATCAACTGGAAGTGAGTTGGATCTTCTTTATGTTGAAGATGTCCACTTCCATCAGAATACATCTTCATACAGCATTGAAGTGTACAGCGATCTTCTGGTTCTATTCATTTCACTCAGCATCAGTTGATGTAAGTCTCTCCAAACCTCTCTGTATTCGTCCTGCTAGTCATTTCTTACAGAGCAATAATATTCCATAACCTTCATATACCATAATTTACCCAACCATTCTCCAATTGATGGACATCCATTCATCTTCCAGTTTCTGGCCACTATGAAAAGAACTGCCACAAACATTTTGGCACATACAGGTCCCTTTCCCCTCTTTAGTATTTCTTTGGGATATAAGCCCAATAGCAGCAATGCTGGATCAAACGGTATGCACAGTTTGACAACTTTTTGGGCATAATTCCAAATTGCTCTCCAGAATGGTTGGATTCTTTCACAACTCCACCAACAATGTAATAGTGTCCCAGTTTTCCCACATCCCCTCCAACACTCATCATTATTTGTTCCTGTCATCTTAGCTAATCTGACAGGTGTATAGTGGTATCTCAGAGTTGTCTTAATTTGCATTTCTCTGATCAGTAGTGATTTGGAACACTCTTTCATATGAGTGGGTATAATTTAAATTTCATCATCTGAGAATTGTCTGTTCATATCCTTTGACCATTTATCAATTGGAGAATGGTTTGATTAAAATCATTTTCTATAAACTTGAATTTATATGTGGAAACATTTTAAAGCAAATATGAAAAATATATCAGATACTAGAGCTTACCATAAAAATGAATAGTATCATTTGTGTAAGCTCAAATAACACCTAATTCATCAAAAACAATAGATTATTTTTAATACAAATTTTGTCCCCCCTTGACTTTTGGGGGGAAGCAATGGGGGTAAACTCTGAGAAACTTTCCTCTGGGAAAGGCCCACCTCAGGGAATCGAGATAAGTGGTTTCATTCAGTTGGAAAATCTTGGCAGGGAATATTTGTGCACTCTATTGAGTTGAAAATTAGTCCAGGACTACTCCTACTAGCTTATTCAATTGGAGATCTTGGTCTCATAGTCAGCTCAAACTGATCTCCAGTCTTACCTATAAAACAGGGACTTACCTATAAAACAGGGATCTGTTAATACACTGTTTGCTAAAATCCTGATCAGGAATTTTCTTGGTAAGAAAGCCTCCTTCTTAGTGAACAATAAAAATCCCTTTTTTTTTTTTTTTCTACAGATTTCAGGGTTTGTGCATTCTTTCACAGTGGACCTGCATCTCTGAGCAGAGGAGATCTCTCCCCCCTATTCCCACACCTCAACACTTTTGGAATCAAAAAGCTTCTTTAAGTAAAAATGGGAAATTATTTCATTTTAACTGACTGGAAATACTGATATTCATTTTTTAGATAGAGAGAAACTACACTTA
Organism: Sminthopsis crassicaudata; assembly: GCF_048593235.1. Lineage (NCBI taxonomy): Eukaryota > Metazoa > Chordata > Mammalia > Dasyuromorphia > Dasyuridae > Sminthopsis > Sminthopsis crassicaudata. The sequence continues at coordinate 323,157,629 of NC_133617.1, read as the reverse complement.
TATGGCTGTGATTCTTATTTTTTGATCAAGGTTATAGGCATGTAGGATATAAATTCTCTTCTCTACTCCCCAGCTTTCCATGTATTTTATATATTTATATAACAGAGTAATTTTTTTTTTCATTTCTGGATGATGTGTTAACAAAACCCTTGATATGCCTGAGATCATCCAGAAAGACTTTTAGGAGCCTAAAGAGCTTTCATAACAGGCCATGGCAAGATTGTTTGGAATGGCTAAAAATTTTGCTAAGACGTTAAAAGTAAGCATTAGGAGAGAAATGCTGGCATGTGAAGTGAGTGATAATTGTTCAAGTGCAGCAAATTAAGAATAGTGAATTGATATTCCAAAGAAACACATTTAGGATTAATTTAAGTGGTGGGGATTTGGAGCGAAGTGATAGCCTTCTAACAATTATAGCTATACAAAAGTTAATGGTTTGCCTGTATAGACAATTGTAATATTCAAGTAAAAAGAATGATTAACTACTTGTGGGGTAGAATAAATTCTGTTTAGGTATGAATTGGCCAGATATTTTATTGATAATGTGAGGCCAAAAAAGGAACACTGACACAACAGAGAAGAAAAACCTAATGGCTGCTCAAAAATTTAATTTCAATTCACTAGAGGCAGCTGGCAATAGATTGAATGCTGGGCTTGGAATCAGGAAGGCCTGGGTTTAAATGTAGTCTTAAACATTTACCATCTGTGTGATGCTGGACAAATAATTTACTTTCTGTTTATCCCAGTTTTCTCATCTTTAAAATAGGATTAGTCACATAGGCTGCCTCTCAGGTTTGTGAAAATAAAGTGAGATAACATTTGTGAAAAGTGCTTTGCACAATGCCTGGTATAATCACTATGACATGGTTTTTACTCTTCCCTTTAATCTAGTTTAAATAATCTAAGCAGCTAAGTAACTGTTTTAGCAAGATAAAAAAAATGAAAGCATTTTGGATGAAAAACTGATTTTTTCCAAACTGAAATGCTAGAGGAATATATAGTCCATTGGAAGAAGAACCAGAAAAAATAGTATTTAACATAAAGTTGAAAATTTTCTTTCAAACAATTTTGTATAATACAAGCAGCAATGCAGGAAGTAGTTTTAGTATGTGACAGACAGAATGGTAAATAGACTGACAGGCCTTAAGAAGACCAGAGATCAAGTTAAGAATCATTTTATTTTTATCTGCCTTAGTTTTATCATCTGTAAAATTAGAGTAATAATGACCCCTACCTTACAGAGGTTTTCTGTTTTTTTTAAATAAAATCAGATAGTGCATGTGAAGTACTTTGCAAAATATGAAGTATATAAATATTAGTCCTTATTTTTATGAAGAATTACCAAGGAAGGTATGGATTTTCATCCATGTTTCTAATTTATAGAAACAGTGAATATTATAGTCAAATGGTCAAGACCATTTATCCTAATCTACTCATTAGTGCATGAATACATTCTATGATTTTAATATCCAAAAACATTATCTTTTCTTGAAAATGGTTACTGATGGGGTATTTTTACAATGTAGAAACTTATGTTTATGTATAACTCTGATATTGTAGAGAATGAACCTCTTTTTTGTGAGTCCTAATCCATCTCCCCATAACTTTTAACAATTGGTGTTATATCTGTACTTTGAAATAACTAAGTATAATTCTATTCTCTCTTTCACCTATATGAAAGAGTATTTCATTTTCCCCTAATAATTCCATTAGAAAATAAAGACAGGAATTATCTCAAAGATTCACTCTTAAAAAAATCAATGAATGTATAAGGGGTTTATTAGTGACTTCAGGTAGAGCTGGGAATATAAATAAAAAAGTGAGAATTTTTCCCCCTCAGGAAACTTACATTTTACTGTAATTAGCTTCAGTTACTTGTTATGGACCCATATTGTCATCACTGACTGTCATCACCTGCTGGCTTTCCTTTCTGGGCTAGAATCAATCTACCTTCTCTAGAAGAATTTTCTTTTTTCACATTGTCTTCAATATCACAATTGCTTTACATTCAAGTGGATATATCTGTCATTCAGAATCTTCTACTATAATGACCTGTTATAGATAGAGCATGTATGGAAATTATTCATATATCTTAACTTAAAGTGTCACAATAATTCCTATTTCAAGTTATGTGATGATTGGGCTGTTGCCAGTCCTTAGTTGATAGAATAAGCTTCAAGTCTCCCCATCGATTGACTTGTCTGTATACTGAGATGATCATGATCATATCTACTCAATAACTGCCTTAGTTAGTTAGATTTATAGTTAAGAATTTGAGTTTAGCAAACTAAGATATTAGTAAATGAACCTAATGATAGCTATGGTAACCAAACTTTAGTAATCATAGTGTTCTTGTGGTTTTTAAAGAGATTCACAGTCTGAATCCCTGACTATCCCAGTCCCACAAAAATCAGAAAGTAGCAGTGATGCAGACCTCTAAATCCACAAGGATGACTCATCAAGAAAGTTTAGATATGCTAAGGTGTGAGAGGAGCATCAGCTCAGGACCAGGCTTTGAAAGCCACTCAATCAAAAGAAGAAGCAGGAGTGCTATGGTAAGAGCAGCAACAATGGCAATAAAAACTCTAACTTCTGGAGATTTCAGCTCAGAGATAGGAAAAGCCAGGATAGTTCTTCATAAAATGATTTCAGAGACCTCTTTGCTGGCATAGTGGCAGAGCTCTGTGACGTTGCCTATGCTCAGATCTGAATAGCACTGCTGGCTCACAGTACAAGTCACTAGAAGAATCTCTGAAAGCAGCTACACAAAACCTCTGAAGCTTAGGGACAGTGTACTCTCCACTGTGGAAAAGGAACCCTACTTTCATAACAAAGAGTTAAAAATAACTAATAGGCTGGGGAAATGAATAAACAACAGAAAAAATGTTTAAACCATAGAAACTGTGCACAATCTTCAGATGGTTACAAAGTCAATACTCCTATATCCAAAGCCTCAAAGAAAAATAAGAATTTATCTCAGAGAATGGAAGATTCAAAAGAGATTTTGAAAATCAAGTAAGACAGATCGAGGAAAAATTGGGAAGAGAAATGAGAGTTATGCAAAAAGAAATGCAAAAACCTAATGAAGAGGAAAATGGCTTAAAAAACAAAAATGTTCAAATAGAAAAGGAGGTACAAAAGCTCATTGAAAAAATAATTCCTTAAAAATTAGAATTAAATAAATAGAAGTTAATGAAGTTAGGAGAAAATAAAACATCCAAGAGAATGAAAAGTAGGAAAAAAGTGAAATATAGTGGCCCTCTTCATGGTGGTAAAATATTGGAAACTGAGGGTTCCCTCAATTGGGGAATAGTTGAGAAAGTTGTGGCATATAAATCTAATAAAATATTTTTTGAGAAATAAAAAATGACAAGCTTTACTTTAGAATCAATATGATAAATATCTCCCTGAATGTAATCTCAGACAAAAGAAATATAGTTTATGAATGGACTATTATTTGAAGTCTTTCTTTACATTATAGTAGCATTGTTTAGAATTACTTCTCTCCCCACTTTCCCCATGATAGTATGTTAAGAACTCAAGTTCATCTACATGCCAGGATGGGGCTTTAGAGTAAGACATTGGGAAAAAGTTCATATTTCTTCTGTGCAATTTTAGTTCGTGATTCTTTTAAAAAGCTCACAGAGGGAATCTACTCAATTTGCTGGGATAATTCCCTTTACACACTTCCACATTGTATGGATATAAATGGGGACTCTAGACTATTCATTGGGTATTGCCTGTTACTCTTTCCATGACTGACCCACATTCTTTTCAACTCTTACATCTTTCCAGTGATATTGTTCATCCTCTGCCTCTGCCCATTTAGTAATTGTTAACATGGTGCATTTCATTGACACTTACTATGCACCTTTTTATTTTTTTTATTTTTTTCTGTAGTTATTTCATTTTTTTTTTGTTTTTAATTTTTTTTTATTTTAATTTTAAAAAAAATTATTAAAGCTTTTTATTTACAAAATATATGTATGGGTAATTTCTTTCAACATTACCCTTGCAAAACCATCTGTTCCAAATTTTCTCCTCCTTCCCTTTACTCCCTCCCCTAGATGGTACTTAGTCTAATATAGGTTAAATATGTTTATATATATATATATATATATATATATATATATATATGTATATATATATATATATATATATATATATATATACATATATATATATATATATATATATATATATATACACAAACACATATACATATATATATATGTATATGTGTGTGTGTTTGTGTGTGTGTGTGTGTGTATAAATATATATTCTCTTAGTTTACTATAAAACTTCAATTCATCAGAGGGTGTGGAATTTATTAGGTAATGAACATATAGCATCATTAGAAAAATACTGATATTTTAAAAGATGTTCCTCTGCTTCAAGGAGAGAATTGAAGTTATTAAAAACACAATACAGGTACTTAAATGCAATAAAAAGTGGTATGTTGTTTTTCTTTAACATTGACTCTAATGATTTGCCCATGGCATTTGTTCAAATGAAACTTCTGTACAACTGCATAGTCTAGAAATTAAACAATATTCATTATCTTGCTTTTATCTTGGAAACTAAGTATTCTGGAATTTTCTGAATTATTAAGGATATTGTTGGGATGTTCTAGAAAATTCACAAAAGACAACATAATCTTTAAACAAGCATATCTAGGGGACCTCATTATGACTGGGGAAACCATTTTCTTTATAAAGAAAATTTGCACAGCTCTTCAACATTAAAATAATTGCATTGGTGTTTTGTTTGTTAGACTGCTATTATTGTTATGTACATTACTATCCCTTCTATGCCTCAAGAAAGTTTTGCATTACTAGGCCAAAGCTAATTCATCACTTGATAGTCAGGTTTCTGGTTGTGGACACTTTTTACTTTATTTACAAAATATATTTTCCACTAGTTCTATGTTAAAACGATTTTTTTTCATCTTTTAAAAAATGGTTTAGTTCCTGCGAATACATCCAGCCATTCTGGAGAGCAATTTGGAACTATGATCAAAAAGTTATCAAACTGTGCATACCTTTTGATCCAGCAGCGTTGCTACTGGGCTTATATCCCAAAGAGATCTGTATGTGCAAAGCATACACATACACAGGAAAGCGACCTGTATGTGCAAGAATGTTTGTGGCAGCCCTCTTTGTGGTGGCCAGAAACTAGAAAGTATGTGGATGCCCATCAATTGGAGATTGGCTGAATAAATTATAGTATATGAATAATATGGAATATTATTGTTCTGTAAGAAATGAACAACAGGATGATTTCAGAAAGGCCTGGAGATACTTACATGAGCTGATGCTGAATGAAATGAGCGGGCCCAGGAGATCATTATATACTTCAACAACAATACTGTACGATGATCAATTCTGATGAACGTGGCCCTCTCCAACAATGAGATGAAGCAAATCAGTTCCAATAGAGCAGTAATGAATTGAACCAGCTACACTCAGCGAACGAACTCTGGGAGATGAATATGAACCACTACATAGAATTTCCAATCCCTCTGATTTTGTCTGCCTGCAGGATAAATGTACACTATTTCAAAGTCTGATTATTTTTGTTCAGCAAAATAATTGTTTGGTCATGTATACATATATTGCATTTAATTTATACTCTAACATATTTAACATGTATTGGTCAACCTGCCATCTGAGGGGGGAAAAAAGGGGGGAAATTGGAACAAATGGTTTGGCAATTGTCAATGTAAAATTACCCATGCAAATATCTGGTAAATATCCATTCCCCAATCAATGAGTTTCCCTTCAATATTCTATTTTATCCAATAAAAAAAGAGTGGCTATGAATATTTTTGTACAAATAGATCATTTCCCTTTTTTATGTCTTTGGGATTTAGGTCTAGCATTGGTATTGTCAGTTCAGAGGATATGCAAAGTTTTAAAATCCTTAGGTCATACTTCCAAATTGCTTTCCAGAATAGTTTGATCAGTTCATAACTTCACAAACCATGCATCAGCATCATTTTCTCATATCCCATTCAACATTTATAATTATTATTTTTATCATATTAACTAATGCAATAGATGTGAGGTGGTGGCATTTCTCTAACTATATATGATTTTAAATGCACTGGTATTTTGATAGCAAACATATGTTCAATCACTAGGCTGAGCACTTTTCCATTGACACACTGCTATAGTGGGATTCAAGATATGTATTTGACTCTAATTTTACTTTGTTTACTTTTCAGTGAAATCCAATGATTTATGATTGCATTTTTTTTTGTTTTATTTTTTGGCAAAGAAATTGAACTGATAAACTTTTCCACCTCCAGCTCATTTTACAGATGAGACTCTGAGGCAAAGTTAAGTGACTTACCCATAGTCACACAACTAGTAAGGGTTTTAGCCTAGATTTGAATTCAGGAAGATGAGTCTTTCAAATTCTAAACCAGTACTCTAACTGCTATATTACCTAATTGCCCCACTTGATGTTACACCCCACTCAATCCTGTTTGCCATATTTCCACTGAAACATTAAGCCTGACTGAAGGTTCCAAAATTTATGTTCTACTCCAATAGTATTGTAGAACCTTTGTTCATAAAATGCAAGCATTATTATGAAATTCCACAAATACAGATTTAGAATTTGTTGGGTTTTATTTTGTATCTTCTAAGTGAAAGTTGATGGCATGCATTATATTTTATCCCACTTCTCTCAGAAATTGTGATGGGGGGGGTGCAAGAGCCAAGATATCCGAGAAGGCACACATGAAAATCTGAGCTCCTCTCATCCTCATTACCAATTTTTAAAATCAGCCTCAAAAATAGAGCTAGACCAATAAGGTTTACGAAGATTGGAAGTACAACAACTCACCAGCCAAAAATAATGTGAAATATCACAAGAAAAGTTTGTCCTGATAGAATCAGCAGTGGGGTGGCCTCTGAGGTTAGAAGGTTTACAGAGTTCTGTGCCATAGTCTGACTTCTTTGCTTTGGTGGCAGAGTATGGACCAGCAGAGAAGTTGAAGGCTAGGATAGAGGGTACACTGAGGGACACAAGAGCCTGAGAGGATCTGGCTGCACCCACCCAGGACAAGAAGTGACTCAGCACAGACCATAACACAGCTCTTCACCTCATTCTGAAGCTAGGTGCTTTTGTTGGGGAGCAGTCACATACAGCAGGGGCACAGCCTTGGGCAGGCTCTCATCTGCACAGTGGAAGTTTGGCCTGGGGTAATGGAATTTCCCCAGCTCTACTGTGCTCCCCAGGCAGAGACACTTCTGATGCAGTGAGAGATAGGGTGACTGCTAATACTCAAAGCAGGCCTTTGTGGGGTGGCAGTGATACTTTTGCTGCTTAACCTCTAGCCTTAAGGCAGTCACTAATTCTTACAGCAGGGGTCCTGGCAGGGCACTTATACAGCTTGGCTGTTGTTAACCAAGCATACTCACTTCCATGTGGAGCCCTTCCCAGAGCGTTCCTGCAGCTTGGCATTTCCTTGCAGCCCATTGAGCGGAAACTTAGTATCCATATACTCATCCTTGCTCTGCAGAGGAAGATGGTAACTTCCTTGCCCTGAAGGCAGATCTTGAAGGCTTTAAAAAATGAGTAAAAAATGAAGAAAATGATTGATAGCTTCTATACAGAAAGAGAGAAAGTTTCCAACCCTGAGGAGACTAATAGCAAACAACCTCCAGACAATACCCCAAATAACACTCTCCTAGAAGAGACTATTAAAACTTTCAAAAGAGGCAGCCACCGCCTTCCCTAACCTGCCCCTTTCATTGCCTCAACAGCACGGCGGCAGGATTTTGCTTTTGAGGTGGAAGTCCCACGAAAAAGATGGCATCAGGAGATTATTGCTTACCTTGAGAGGGTATGGAATTACTCCAGCAAGTATGCAGCAAACAGCTGCCACCCTGTAACCTGACTGAAGAAGACCTCTTGCAGAACCCTCATTTTAGCAAGCTCCTGCTAAGTCTCTCTCAGTACATGGATAAGAGTGGTTTAAGCACTACCCTTGCAGAAGAGCAAGCTGAGGCATGGAGGGAGGTCCGACTGCAAAAGACAGCATGGCTAAGGTCAGAGATTCTGCAGAGACTTATACAAGAAATGCTTGTAGACTATTATGTAAAGACACAGGACACAAATCTCACCCCAGAGGATAAGAAGTTTCATGAATCCCTTGAACAGAGATTACTAGTGACTGAACTGTCTCGACTTTTGGATCCAAGCCAAAAGAAAGAGAAGCCACCTTTGCTGGGCCTGGAGAAGTCAGACTTGCTAGAACTGATGCCCCCTTCAGAGGATTTTGTGAGAATGAGGGAGTGTCTGCAGCCAAAAATTGAGGAACAGCTGAAGAAGAAATGTTTCACTCTGCTCTGCTACCATGATCCCAGTTCAGATTCTGATAGTGAAACAATGAAAGCAGCAAAGGTATGGCAGCTGGCAGATATGCTGACAAGTGAGAAGCAGGAAAACCAGAATGCTAAGAAACAGCAGAAGGAACAAACAGTACTACTTGAAAAGCAAAGTTCCACCTATTCTCAGGTACTCCTTAGATGTCTTTCACTGCTACAGAGACTTCTTCAGGAACACTGGCTAAAAACACAATCAGAGCTGGATCAGATTAATGCACAGTACTTGGAGATCAAGTGTAGTGCCATGATTCTGAAGCTAAGATTGGCTGCTGTCATTGATTTTGATCTGCTTGGTTACTTTCTTTCCATCAGAATGGAGGAGCTACAGATTTTGTCAGACACTTATACAGCTGAGAAGGTAGAAGTTCATCGCCTCATTAGAGATAGTCTGGAGGGGGCCATTCGCCTACAGGAGCAAGACATGGAGAAATCACGCCAGGTCTTGAGCACTTATGAGGTGCTAGGTGAAGAGTTTGACAAGCTGGTGAAGGAGTACACCCATTTGAAACAGGCAACTGAGAACAAGCACTGGGCTCTTCAGGAGTTTAATAAGTCTTACCATTGAGTTTTGCAGAAATTAAGGACTGGGATCTTTTTGCCTCAGTGGCATACATTGTTCATATCCTGTTTCTCCTATACAAGTATTGCCTTTCATTTCTCAAAGGGGGGGGGATGAGACACCACTCATACAGTAAGAACTCTAATGGACAAGACATTCTCCTAGTTTCTGTCCTGTCCTTGCTTCCTCTTAAGAACAGATTTGCACATTTTGTGGCCTCTTAAAAAAACCAGTCTTGCCTTTTGCCCAATTATTCCCTAAATAAAATGATAATATGGTTTCCTGAGCTACTAGTAATTTCTTTGGGGCTAAGATGGAAAAGAGGTAGTGTAAAATAGTGAATAAAGAACTAGCTGACTTTTGAGTTTGTACTAATTCGGTTCAAATCCCAACTTTGACACATACTTGTTATGTAGGTACCCAGGTCTATTACTATTTCAGTGTCCCAGACAGCTCTCAGTATAAATTACAAAGTAGTTGCTTATTACCATCTACGTGGGTTAGGACTAAATTTCCTTCTGGAAAGTTCCTCACACTTAAAGTGTCATAGGTTTAGAATAATTATAGAAAATAAAAAGGTGACAGCTTTCAAAAAAAAAAAAGGGTACTTGTCCTGTGGTGGTATGGAAGATGTTTTGACAATTGTGGAGAGATTTAAGAGTAGGAAAGAGAAAAAATTAATCTTCCTATATGAAATCTTGAAATATTTTATTATGAAGATTGTATAACTAGGCGTAAAAGCAGATTTTTGCTTTTACAAAACTAAATCATTGAAATGAGAATAGAACTACTCCCGACCCAATCTCCAAGGATTGTAGGAACCATTGCTTAATACAATCATTTCTTTAAAAAACAAAAAAATCTGATCAACTGATGTTACTGAAAAAGAAGCAACAGTGCAAGTCTTTTTTTTATAATTTTACTATATATATTATAAATAGGGTATGCTACTGATTGTGTCTGTAGAGCCAATAGGTATGGGATAAGATTAAACTCAAGAACTGAATCAGAATAGCAAAGGACAAGTACCTAACAGAAAATGGGCCCTGTTTTTCGGAGAACCAGGATAGAGCAGTAAAGAGCACTCTCATTCAGAAGAATATATCAAACCCAAATTACTATCTAGGTAAGGTCAAGTATTGGCTGGCTCCTTATAATAGCAGTGAGAAGGAAGTGAAGCTGGAAGGTTTTTAATCAAGATCACAAATATAATGTGTTGAGAATTAAAGGCAAAATGCCACTGTATTACCTGGAAAATTAGAAACCAAAGTCTGGAAATGGAAACTCAAAAATAGATGTTTCTGCTAAGTTTTATAACAATCATCATTTATGAATCAAACACTCATTACACATGTATGTTGTGAAGTTACCATTAAAAAAAAATAAAAGAGAATTTCTACCTTCAAAAAAAAAGTTTCAAAAAAGAATTAGAAGAAGGAAAGAGAAGCTATGCAAGAGAGTAATAACCTCCTGAAATGTGAATTGGAAAAGATCAACAACTTCCTGAAATATGAATTGGAAAAGGTAAAGAATTCACAGGAAGTCCAGGGAAATAGAATTAGGGAATTGGAAAAGGTAAAGCAATCACAGGAAAATAGGATCTGTGAATGGGAAAAGATAAAGAATTCCGAAGAAAGTAGGATTTGTGAATTGGAAAAAGAAACTAAAAACAAATTTAGTGGAATGGAAAAAAAAATTCCATAGAGCAAAACAACTCATTTAAAAACTCAATTGTACATATACAAAAAGAAGTTAAAAAAAAAAAAAAAGCTAATGAAGAAAATGACTCATTAAAAATCAGAACTGAACAAATAGAAATGAGTGATTCATTGAGACACCAAGAATCAGTCAAGCAAAACTAAAAAAAAAAAAAAAAAAAAAAAAATCTGGAGAAAAATATCAAATATCAAATATCTACTTGGAAAAATGACAGACCTGGAAAATAGATCTGGGAGAGATAATGTGAGGATTATTGGAGTTTCCAAAAATCATGATGAAAAAAAAGAGCCCAGATACTATTTTACAAAAAAATCATTAAAGAGAAATAGAGGTAATACAACCAGAAAATAAAATAGTCATTGAAAGAATTCATCGAACACCTTCTGAAAAAGACCCTAAAATAAAAATTCTATGGAACATTGTGGCCAAATTTCAGAACTATCAGACTAAGGAAAAAATATTACAAGCAGCCAGGACAAAAACAATTCAAATACTGAGGTGCCACAATAAGGATCACTCAACATCTGTCTGCCTCCACATTAAAGGACTGAATGGCCTGGAATCTGATATTCCAAAAGACAAAAGAACTTGATATGCAGCCAAGAATAAACTAACCAGATTAGCTGAGCATTTTTTTCCCATGGAAGAAGATGAACATTTAATGAAACAGATGAATTCCATTTGTTTCTAGGGAAAAAATCAGATCTAAACAAACAAAAAAAAATGATCTCCATTCATAGGACTCAAGAGAAGCAGACAAAGGTAAAAGGAACTCTTGAGAATTGTATTTCTGTTGTGTATATATGCTAAGAATACATGTATAATTTGATTTTACTGATATAACAAAAAAAAAAGGGAAGTAGAAATGGAAAGGGGATAGTGTCAGAAACAGGGAAAGGGGGAGATTAAAAAAGGGAAACTACATCCCACAAAGAGGCAGAGACACCTTTTATATCTGCGGGAAGTTAGAGACGGAGAAGAACATTACTCTCATCAGAATTGGCTTAGAGAGAAAATAAGTGACATATTGGTTTTACAGAAAATTCTTTCTCACCTCATTAGAAAGGGGGAGAGGAAAAGGGAAAAGGAAAAGAGTAATAATAAAAGGGGACAAGAAAGGGAAATGGATTTACAGGGAGGAGGGAGGGATACTAAAGAGGGAGGGCTATGTAATGCAAGTGAGCCTCATAAGTTTAACACTGGGAAGGGGTTCAGGGAGGAGTAAGGGGAAAAAAAAAAAGCTTAAGGAGGGGATAATATGATGGCAGGAAATACAGAATTAGTCATTTTAACAGTAAATGTGAATGGGATGACCTCTCCCATTAAGTGGAGACAAATAGCAGACTGGATCAAAAGTCAGAACCCTACAATATATTGTTTACATAAAACATATTTAAGGCAGGGAGATACATACAGAGTAAAGGTAAAAGGGTGGAGCAAAATCTATTATGCTTCAAGTGAAGTAAAAAGAAAGCAGGGTAGCCATCCTTATCTCAGATCAAGCAAGTCAAAAATTGATTTAATCAAAAGAGATAATGAAGGAAAGTATATCTTTCTAAATAGTAGCACAGATCATGAAGCAATATCAATGCTAAATATATATGCACTAAGTGGTATAGCATCTAACTTCCTAAAGGAGAAATTAAGAGAGTTGCAAGAAGAAATAAACAGCAAAACTATAATAGTGGGAGATGTAAATCTTGCATTCTCAGAATTAGATAAATCAAACCACATAACAAATAAGAAAGAAATTAAAGAGGTAAATAGAATATTAGAAAAATTATGTATGATAGATCTTTGGAGAGAACTGAATGGTGACAGAAAGGAGTATACTTTCTTCTTAGCAGTTCATAGAACCTATACAAAAACTGATCATATATTAGGACATAAAGATCTCAAAATTTAATGCAGGAAGGCAGAAATAGTAAAGGCTTTCTTTTCAGATCATGATGCAATAAGAACTATGTTTAAAAAAAGTTAGGTGTAAATAGACCAAAAAGTAATTTGAAATTAAATAATCTCATCTTAAAGAATGATTGGGTGAAACAGCAAATTATAGACACAATTAATGATTTCACTCAAGATAATGACAATGATAAGACTTCATACCAAATTTGTGGGATGCAGATAAATGGTAATAAGGGGGAATTTTATATCTTTAGAGGCTTACATGAAGAAAATAGAGAAAGAGAAGATCAATGAATTGGGCTTGCAACTTAAAAAGCTAGAAAAAGACCAAATTAAAAAGTCCCAATCAAATACTAAACTTAAAATTCTAAAATTAAAAGGAGCAATTAATAATATTGAAAGTAAAAAATATTGAATTAATAAATAAAACTAAGAGTTGGTTTTATGAAAAAACTAATAAAATAGATAAACCTTTGGTAAATCCAATTAAAAAAAGGAGAAAGGAAAATCAAATTGCTAGTCTTAAAAATGAAAAGGGGGAACTTTCCACCAATGAAGAGGAAATTAGAGAACTAATAAGGAGCTACTTTGCCCAACTTTATGCAAATAAATTTGATAACCTAAGTGAAATGGATGACTACCTCCAAAAATATAGGCTTCCCAGATTAACAGATTAAACAACAAAGTTTAATATGGAAAAATAAAAGGTCAAGAATTTCAAGGGAATTAATGAAAAAAAAAATCAAATAAAAGTGGCCTAGCTGTACCAGATCTAAAATTATATCATAAAGCAGTGGTTACCAAAACCATTTGATATTGGCTAAGAATAGACTAGATGATCAGTGGAATAGGTTAGGTCAAAAGGACAAAATAATCAATAACTTTAATAATCTAGCATTTGTCAAACCCAAGGACCCCAGCCTTTGGGATAAAAAACTCAATGTTAGACAAAAATTGCTGGGAAAGTTGGAAATTAATATGGCAGAAACTAGGCATTGACCCACACTTAACACTGTACACCAAGGTCAGGTCAAAATGGGTTCATGACCTAGTCATAAAGAATGACTAAATTAAATAAATAAGAGGAACATAGAATATTTTACCTCTCAAACCAGTGGAAGAGGAATGAATTTATGTCCAAAGATGAACTAGAGATCATTATTGATCACAAAGTAGAAAACTTTGATTATATCAAATTGAAAAGTTTTTGTACAAACAAAACAAATGCAGATAAGATTAGAAGGGAAAAAAATAAACTGGGAAAACATTTTTACAGTCAAAGGTTCTGATAAAGGCCTTAGTTCCATAATATATATAGAATTGACTTTAATTTACAAGAAATCAAGCCATTCTCCAATTGATAAATGGTCAAAAGATATTAACCGACAATTCTAAAATGACGAAATTGAAACTATTTCTAGTCATATGAAAATATACTACAAGTCGTTATTAACTAGAGAAATGCAAATTAAGACAACTCTGAGATACCACTACACACCTGTCAGATTGGCTAGAATGACAAGGAAAGATAATGCA